>NC_085989.1:22915006-23515006 GCF_030014385.1 Trichomycterus rosablanca | reverse complement strand
TCTGACTGACAACAGAAAGGGTAGATTTTCATGTCAGTCTATCATACTTGTCAACTGCTGTTCTAAAGAACTGTTGTTCTTTAAATGTGTTCTTTCATCACATTTTTTTATAGAAATTAAGGATTGTTTTCATATTGGCTTGGTTAAAGATTTTAGTCTTTGGATTGTTAGAGATGGTCATTCCTGTAAGTATTTAGTACAATTAAAGAAAAAAGTTCATCAGAAAAATAAGCAAAGATCTATCTGTATAGACGTTATCTAATACCAAGCCTAAATAAAGACAAATGAATATTTACCAAAGAGTGCAGGACTTGACTGTGTAAGTATTTCACTTATATTTGTGTGCACTCACACATGTTTCTTTCACATTGCACTGAATATGTGTAGGATTCAGATGGTACTAGCACAAGACTACAACTGGAACTCCAAACACAAGCTTATTATTTTATGACACCAAAACTACAGTACATTGTAGTGAATACATACAAGAGCACAAGCTGCAGTCTGAATATAAGTGTGCACGAAGACAGACCAATACTACAAAACTGAGAAATATGGGTACATTTTAAATTAAACAAAAAAAATGTTCTGCCTAATTTTGATGTAGCACTTTATTTCTACCAAATGTTCCAAGGTTTGTGTGCACTTTTAAGTAAGGAACTCTTATTTTACTATTTAAAATGCGAGTTTAAACTGTGAAAACTTGTGAAAACTGTGAGAACTAGGGCTGGCTCGAAACCACTTTATGTCCGATACCGATACTGCAAATTGAGTATCTGCCAATACCAATCCGATACAGTAATTCCTCCTCTCAAACAACTAAGCAGTAATAACACATGTCTCAATGCACCATGGTTAAACTAGCTATCTAAATAACAATGCTCAGACTGTGAATCCAATATTAAAAAAATAAATAAATACAGAACCTATATCACACTTATGCAAAACTGCTGTTTTTATTTGAACTTTTACACACAGAACATTTAGCAGCATTTTTGGTTTCACTTACATTCGAGCTGTTGTTCATGTGACACATCTCGCTTTACGGTGTGTCGTCCAAAGTGTCTACAATTGGAAGATGTGGATGTCAACCAAACGCGATGGACCAATTAGAATTGACGCAGAGTTGAGATGTAGTAGATGATTTTTTTAAGTAGATCAGTGCGTTAATTTCTGAATGGCTGTTGCAGATGAGTTGTAGATCAGTGGCACATGTTAATGGTGTCATCAAGATGCACCTTGTTATGGCAGTTGCTGAGTGAGCTGGCAATAAATAGCACCCTTTTGGAATGTATCTTTGTGTGTTATTTGCTTCACACACAAACAATGGCCTTATGCTGCCTACATTTTGCACACAACGTGCACTTGTTCTGATGAAGAATAGCAACAAAGCTGATCAGAAGAACCCAAAAAGTGTTGCCTCATGAGCAGATATTTTGTGACAAGACATTTTTGTGTTGTTTACGTACATTTATCCACCTGTTTTGGTATATTCAGTCGATTAGCTAACCAGCTGCATTACATATAAATATGCTTTGTTATAATAAAAGCATAAACAAAAGGAGTTTTGTCATGGCGTCCATTTTTATCTGACCAGAAACCACTTGAACGCACATCATGTCGTAATTACGACCTCCAAACTCGTAAGTAGGAACTTCCGAGGAAGACTTGAAGGCAGCATTATTTACATGAAGTGCTATTTACATTAAGCAACAGTATCGAATCGGATTTTTTTCCATCCGATATCCAATCCAGTGAATTGGGCGAATATCGGACCGATACAGAGTATCGGATCAGTGCCAGCCCTAGTAAGAACCCTACAATATGTTCAGCACAACTGCTATACTCAGTGTGCACCCATGTCAAGAGCTCTTTTAATATACTCTGCTTAGCACCCCATTTTTTCATTCACAGATTTCACTGCAGCTTCAACAATTTTCAACATGTCTGAAATCACTGGTGACTAGTCATGTAGCATGTTCTTCCCAACTGATGACAGAGCTAGAAATTAAGTATTAAAAAAAGTCTAGATGTTAGAGTGGACACTAAAAATGAAACTAAAAACCAAAATCAGCAACCCCCCCCAAAAGGCTGTAAAGAAATCAGAATCTGATAATAATGCACTTTTTTCAACATGCAGATGCCAAATTTCACTTAACTGAAGATCTGAAGTTTTGTATGGAGGAGACAAGTACACAAGAGGAGGGGGAAGGGAACCAATTTTAGTCCTCTTTGTGTGTTCAGGAGGCTTGCATCAGAATACTAATGGAACTAATGGTTCCTGAGTGATGCGTCCACAGGAAGTGAGTGAGTGAGGAGAGAAGGAATGTAAGAAATATTTAATTGATGCAAATAAAAAGTAGAAAAGCAGAGCCTAAATAAAATGTGAGCAAGACTGGTCAAGATCTCGAGAGGTAAACAGAAAACACTGAAACCTTGTGGAGGAAAACTATTGAAGCACTGAGGACTATGCAAAAAGAGGGGAGAACGGAGAGAAGTAAAGAGCATGACAAGAAGATACTGGGCTGGGATACTGGGTTTACTCAGCTGCATTTAATCAGAAAAGATTCCAGCACAAAGTGAGAATGTTTAATAAAATTAGACTCATACCTTTAAGAAGTACCTTGCTAGAGTCAAATATTTAATAAAGCTTAGTTTCAGTTTAAACCAAGTTTCAGTTTAATTTTGAAGCAACACTTTTGCATGGGAAAAATGTAAAGCAGCTTAGCCCCTGGTGGAAGCGAAGAAATACAGAATGGTAGAAAATTATTGTGTTTATTAGGATTTTAACGTCATGTTTTACACACTTTGATTACATTCATGACAGGAACGGTAGTTACTGGTTACACAAGATTCATCAGTTCAGGTCTTTTAATTTCAAAACTCAATCATGGACAGTTTTGTATCTCCAATTCACCTCACTTACATGTCTGGAGTGTGGGAGGAAACCGGAGCTCGTGGAAGAAATCCACACAGACACAAGGAGAACATGCAAACTCCACACAGAAAGGACCCACACCGCTCCACCTGGGAATCAAACCCAGGACATTCTTGCTGTGAGGCAACAGTGCTACCCACCAAACCAACACGCTGCTTCCTACAGAATTTATATTAAAGGGTATATATTTTTTAATCTACAGAAGTGAATCTACATAACACTCTTTTAAATCTTCTGGTCAGGGAGGCAGCAGGTTCAGTTTCACTAGGAAGGACTGGACACAAGGCAGGAAAATCCTATACAAAAATCGCAGGGCTTAGTCCATTCCATCCTACCCTCCACGGCATAGCCAATCATGTATATGTAGACACTAGATGGCCACCACTGATATTCGACCACCAATCTTAGCAATAGTGGGCTAACATAGTAGACCACTACACCAACCAGACACAGATTCCACACTTATTCATTTAATATTGTAATGTACTTTTGAGGAAAACTAAATTAGAGGAAACTTAGTGTTTTAGCCAAAACGTAAACTCCACAACGCTAAGCCAGCTAATTAAACTAGTAATGCTAGTAATTAAACGACGAGATCATCGGAAGTGTTAGTGGGAGCTGGTTAGCCAAAACAAACTATTAGTAGGCTTATTTCTAAAATATTTATTTTAAACACTCGGTTTGTTCACTAAAACTGCAAGTCTGCCTGTTATGATTTAAACTTGTCATTAAACAGTGTCAGGTTTTACAATGCTTGTAGGAATAGCCACAAAATCATGTTATACATCACATTTAGCCCTGCGAGTTATGTGCTAACATTACTCAAATAAAAGTAATTAGAATATGAACTGTATTGTTAATAATGAATTAAGTTAATAACAATAGTTTAGTGATGCCACTTGTTTCATTAACAGGACAGCTAACTTGGCTGCAAATTATGTCTCAAAGTGCATACTACATATATCAGTCATGATACCAACACCACTATTGGCCATGCACTGCTTTATCATCCTATATAGCACAACTGAATGACATTTGGAACACAACCAAAGCAATACATGAGTAATTTTAAGCACCTTGTCATTCTGGATAAGTGTGTTAGTCCAATGTTCTTAGTTATAGTAGTTTATTGGCAGCAAGCTGACCTGTATTTTTACTCTACACATGTTTCTGTTCAAATTTATTAATAGCTGCTCAGGGATACTTTATTCAATTATTCGAGAATTTTAGTGTGCATTTAAATAAACAACTAGACCGGATCTTTTTATTACTGTTTTAACAGGACACAGCTAAGCAACAGAAAGGAAATCACTAAATAAAACCAGAGTAATGTGTAAATACATATTTCCTGAGGATTTACGCAGACAGCCAAGAGATCGGAAAAAACTATTATGCCCATTCAGAACACTAAAATAAGAAGCCCTAACCAATGGATATGAAATGAAATCTTAAATCATACACAAAAGTCAGAGAGCATCACATTCTGCTATAAACAGACCCAGCAGAAGTGTCAGCATATTGACAGTGACCGACACATGGAAACAACACTCAGAAATGAAAAGAGGCAATTCTCCCAATTATTTGGTGGCTAGTGCAGTGGCCTTGGAAACCGTTTCAAAAGACGCCTCTGGCGAGGCCATGTCCAGAGGCAAAGCGTTAGAAGAATCTCCTCTTACGGTGGAGCATGAACTCCAGGGCGAGACAGCATACATTCTTTTGGTGGTGAATCCAGCTACTCCAACAGTCTATTTGTTCCAGACATTCTCTTTTCTCCCATAAACACATGCACACACAGCTCTGCAATTCCCTGTTCTGTGCCTCTGCAATGTGGTCAGAGAAAACGCATGTTTATGAACAACGAAGCTCGTATTTCATACTGCTCACAATAAAACCAAACTGAGCAACAAAATGTTCATACATAAAAAACATTATATCAATAGTGAACAATACTCTTAAATCCACTGTGTTTATCTGAAACTGCGTTTATATGACCTGTAAACATGCATAGACTGACATTGAATGCTTCTTGTAAGGAAGCACAAGATGTGTGTGCGCCACCTAGTACCAGAGAATTATGGATTCAAGTGACCTCATCTCCAGTCGAGCTGTGAGGAGTTTTGCATGAGTCTGCATAGGTTTCCTCCCACTTCCCAAAAACATGCAGAAAATTGACTAGCTACTCTACATTCTAGCTGCCTAGATGCAGGGAAGTGACAGAATAAGTGAATGTGTGTTCTCCACAATAGACTGAAAACCAGATCAGGATAACCATCTACTTCTGGCTGTTACCAGACCGACCACAACCAACCTTGATTAGGATTTAGTGATTACAAAAGATGAATGAATGAGAACAAAATTGAATTTGGAGGCTGTATTTTACAGAAATTTATAACAGTTGTGTAAATAGCCAACATTAAGTAAGCGCCGACTGATAAACTGCAAAGTCAAGTCTTAAATATTTACAGTATTTATTTATTAGGATTTTAGTCAGGTTTTGCACATTTTGGTTAAATTCATGACAGAAACGGTAGTTACTGGTTACACAAGATTCATCAGTTTACAAGTTTAATGTCAAACACAGTCATGGACTATTCAGTAGCTCCAATTAACCTCACTTGCATGTCTTTGGACTGTGGGAGGAAACCGGAGCTACTGGAGGAAACCCATGCAGACACAGTGGGACCGCCTCACCAGGGAATCAAACCCAGGACCTTCTTGCTGTGAGGCGACAGTGCTACCCACCGAGCCACCGTGCCACCCAAAGTCTTAAATATAATTTAGGCATTATTACTGCAGCCTTAGATCTCAATACATTTGGGGGAATTGAACAGATCTGAAACCTCTCAACAACAACATCCATGCTGGCTAAAGAGGATCATGGACTAGCACACATTCCCTCTTACACCTGAAGCCATAAAGCTGTTTTTGCCAGCCAGCAGCGGATTCCTAGCTAGAGCAATAACACGCTACATTCCGAAGTTTAAGTCTCTACTGCAGCTGCAATAAGGTCAGCAAACATGAGGAAATTAAATCCCTTGACAGCTTATCAATCTTCAACATTTTGGTCCTGGTCTACGAGTTACCAGTCATTTCTACATGTGACAGCGTAGACAGCGGTGTCAGTTTGTACAATACATGCAGTAATGCCAACTTTTGCCTACATCATAGTAGTTAAAGAAGGAACTAACTGCAGCCAGCTACAATTTAGCATGACTTTTCGCCGAGTTACACTACAAGTGGTAAAACAATCATGTTAATGTTGAAGCTAAAAGAGCTTACATTCTACGTGCCTGCAATCAGCTGTACATAATAAAAGTAAGCTAATAAAGGTACTTGAAGGCATATTTCATATCATTTATCATCATATCATTTGCTTAACATACTAAAAAAAGAATTAGTAGAATGTCTTTTTCTATGGTATATTCAGTAAATGAACAGTATCTTCATTAAAATGAGCTGAAGTTGTAAAAAGTTATACTATAAGGCGGTCTTATCCTATTTATATTATCACCTTTAACTAATAATTCTAAATACTTTAAATGGCTGGTTGGATAGCGTGCATGTTAAGCTAGTAGTTTAGGGAAGCAAGAACCCAATACAGATTACAACCATCCATCTACATTAAAACAGATAGGAGATAAAAATGTCCAGGGTGCTACAAAGACTTACCTATCCGATTAAACAATTTATCTACATTTCTACAGATGTCCCTACTTAAATGTCCTTAGACACACATAGACTCATCACCCTTCCATATCAGCACCAAAGCCAGATAAAAGCTCTGTTTATCTAAGGTTCAGGGTGAAGGGGGCGACGGTGAGTGCCGGAATTTATGGGCTCATGCTACTTAACCAATTCAAGATGGACCTGCAACACTATTCCAGAACGGCTATGCAATGCAGCTTTACTGATGAAGTCAAAACTGCTAGATGCCAAGGTCAGAAACTACAAGTCCACTGATAAACACAGAAAGACAGTGTCAGTTATGGATTAAAAAAAAAAAAATTTAAAAAAAAAAAAAAAAAAAAAGATTTAAGGTCAGTAGGTTTCCAACAAAACAACTTTCTACAGCTTGCATACTTTTAAAGTCAATCGAGAATTTGGAGCAATTATGTCCACTTTTTATTTCTTTCCGTTTATGGTTGTGTAAATGCCAAAAATCAAGATAAACCATGAACAGATTTTAATAGTATGCTTTTTTTTTTGTTTATTATTGTGTTAAAGTTAAAGCTGATTAAAAATATCTGCTGTTGCTTGTACTGGGGTTGCTATGAAGTAATTTGCTGCATATATGATTCTAGTAATTAGTTAACATATTAACAGATTAAAGTGAGTTAAAAGTAAGTTTCACTACAATTGTTTTTTACAATATATGTAACGTCTGTCTTTCCCCAGAGTTTCTTTACTTCCTACTTAACCAGCTACAACATAATTATCTACAAATATGACATACCGACAAATGAAATACGACAATTGTCACTCCATTAGTCAACACAGCTAACTGGCATTGAACAGACTGCATACTACTTGACCATGGATTCAGCCAAGTACTTAGGCAACAAAAACAACATGAAATACTAATAAGCCAAAAATAATAATAATAATAATAATAATAATAAGTTTATGCAACCAGTTGATGTGAGAGTAATATGCAGGGTTTGTCAAAAAGTTTCAGCACTTTTTAAAACTCTATTTATTAATCATTTAAAAAACAAATTACATCCATTTTCTACAGTCACCTTCTGATGCATTTTTCCCAGCGCCGTACCAAATTTATGCCATCACTAATAAATGTTTTTAGTTGAGCATGTAGCCACTGATGCACCTCTGCTTTCACATCATCACATGAAAATCTTCTTCCCCTTAAAGCTTCTTTGATCGGTCCAAAAAGGTGGAAATCAGACAACGCTAAATCTGGACTACAAGCTCTCTCAGACACAACCAATTATTTCTCCTCCCATCCTCACTGTTTCCAACCAAAATATAAGTGCAGAAACTGCAGAAGACCCCTTGTAGTAGCACAAAAAACTACTACTGTGCGCAGCTTCCCTTCTTGCACAACATAAGTATCTGGTGACTAGCAGTTCATTCAGATGAGTCATGTGTTTTGGTTAAATTCTACCCAGGGCCCCAGGAGTTGATCTACACAGGGGCCTTGTTTTGGAGACATTTGCATAAAGTTGAGATAAATTAGTGCAACCAAGAATTAAAACTTAGCATCAGCAAACTTTGGGTTACTTACTTTATAAGTCATAGACTGCATCAAGTGATTCTGGTTGAGTGACAAGATCAACTAGCTTTCAAAAAAGGTATATGTTATTTGGTGGAGTCAATGTTAGGTTGTCAGTTGGTTGCACAATGGAAAAAAACTGCTCCAAGGCAGGAATACATTCTTGACAGGGCAGGGCAGATAAAAATATATAAATATATATATTTAAGAATTAGTAATGTGAATTGCTTATTACAAATACAAAAGTGCATATTATCTAGTTTAATGTTTAGGCACAATTTAAAAATCTACAAAACCCTTTTAAACATTTGTAATTAGCTCATAAACAGAGGTTGTTTTAAAAAGAAACTCTTTATGAGGATAATTACACCAAGGCAAAAACTACATACGTAATCCTGTATACACACCCATGTGCAGTCAGACAAAGGAAATGCATCTAAAACATTAGCTGGGCTCAGAACAGCATTTTTGCAGCTGATTAACATTGTAAATTAAAGGTGTAGAGAAGCATTCAGTGAAGGCTGATGCCTGTGCTATCAGCTGCAGAAAGATTGTGTCCAGAATGATAGAGTTGAATGGTGCTAAACACAGCTGCCATCCTTCAGAATCTAGTAAAGCTAGGAGACTGAGTCAGTGCCCTTAGAGTCTGTCTCTCAGCTTGGCTGTGCCTGATAGTACCAGCCTCCTTTACGTTGCTGCACATCAAAGCCCTGCACTGTGTGCCTAGTGCCCATCCCCACGAGGGCTCAGGAACATCCTGAACCAAAAAGTACAAATTCTGCAACTTCACCTCTTACTATATATATGAAACCAGAAAGAAGCCAGACACTGTTTGTGATTCTGTTCAAACTGATAAGCAATAAGCTGCCCAAATAAATTGCAGACTGCCAAGATAATCTCCAAAACTGCAGTCTGAAAGTAGTAATTACTCCCTCCTGAGTATTTTCTTAGCCTAGAGTAATAGCATGACCAGTGTGATCACCTTTCAAAGCTAAATTCCTTAGGGTTACAGACAAACTGTTAAGTGGGTTAACAAGCAGAATGTTTTTTGTTTTTTTTAATGCCGTGTTGTCATTTATAAAACGGATAGTTCCGGTCCTAAAATCTGATTGGCTTCGAAGCCGTTGTAAAATCCCCGATAAACGCACACCTAGGACCACCTCACATCATTCCATATTAATACGCCACTGAATAGAGAAAGTTAATGTTATTTTCGCCCTCACGTTGCCTAGCAACACTGTTAATCGGATTACCTTGCGTCGCGGAAGAATGCTTTATTGTAAGTTTATACACAATAAATACATTTATAATTAAACATTGTTGTATTTATTATATTTTATGTTGACCGCCATTTTATAAAAGCAATAAGCCACTCGAGACCGTACGTTACTGTTACGATTTTAGCACGGGGAAAGAAGTTTTAGGCACTCCGCTTCGCGTCGTGCCAAAAACGTCATCCCCGTGCTAAAATCACAGTAACGTACGGCCTCTCGTGGCTTGTTGCTTTAATCTATGACAATCACGTCAGGAATCTGTGTTTTGTGATTATATACAAGTGAATAATATACAACTGGAATATATATATATATACAGTGTATCACAAAAGTGAGTACACCCCTCACATTTTTGCAAATATTAGATTATATCTTTTCATGGGACAACACTATAGACATGAAACTTGGATATAACTTAGAGTAGTCAGTGTACAACTTGTATAGCAGTGTAGATTTACTGTCTTCTGAAAATAACTCAACACACAGGCATTAATGTCTAAATAGCTGGCAACATAAGTGAGTACACCCCACAGTGAACATGTCCAAATTGTGCCCAAATGTGTCGTTGTCCCTCCCTGGTGTCATGTGTCAAGGTCCCAGGTGTAAATGGGGAGCAGGGCTGTTAAATTTGGTGTTTTGGGTACAATTCTCTCATACTGGCCACTGGATATTCAACATGGCACCTCATGGCAAAGAACTCTCTGAGGATGGGAGAAATAGAATTGTTGCTCTCCACAAAGATAGCCTGGGCTATAAGAAGATTGCTAACACCCTGAAACTGAGCTACAGCATGGTGGCCAAGGTCATACAGCGGTTTTCCAGGACAGGTTCCACTCGGAACAGGCTTCGCCAGGGTCGACCAAAGAAGTTGAGTCCATGTGTTCGGCGTCATATCCAGAGGTTGGCTTTAAAAAATAGACACATGAGTGCTGCCAGCATTGCTGCAGAGGTTGAAGACATGGGAGGTCAGCCTGTCAGTGCTCAGACCATACGCCGCACACTGCATCAACTCAGTCTGCATGGTCGTCATCCCAGAAGGAAGCTGACGCACAAGAAAGCCCGCAAACAGTTTGCTGAAGACAAGCAGTCCAAGAACATGGATTACTGGAATGCCCTGTGGTCTGACGAGACCAAGATAAACTTGTTTGGCTCAGATGGTGTCCAGCATGTGTGGCGGCGCCCTGGTGAGAAGTACCAAGACAACTGTATCTTGCCTACAGTCAAGCATGGTGGTGGTAGCATCATGGTCTTGGGCTGCATGAGTGTTGCTGGCACTGGGGAGCTGCAGTTCATTGAGGGAAACATGAATTCCAACATGTACTGTGACATTCTGAAACAGAGCATGATCCCCTCCCTTCGAAAACTGGTAAAGGTAAAGGTGATGGACTAAACCCAATTGAGCACCTGTGGCGCATCCTCAAGTGGAAGGTGGAGGAGTTCAAGGTGTCTAACATCCACCAGCTCCGTGATGTCATCATGGAGGAGTGGAAGAGGATTCCAGTAGCAACCTGTGCAGCTCTGGTGAATTCCATGCCCAGGAGGGTTAAGGCAGTGCTGGATAATAATGGTGGTCACACAAAATATTGACACTTTGGGCACAATTTGGACATGTTCACTGTGGGGTGTACTCACTTATGTTGCCAGCCATTTAGACATTAATGGCTGTGTGTTGAGTTATTTTCAGAAGACCGTAAATCTACACTGCTATACAAGTTGTACACTGACTAAGTTATATCCAAGTTTTATTTCTATAGTGTTGTCCCATGAAAAGATATAATGAAATATTTGCAGAAATGTGAGGGGTGTACTCACTTTTGTGATACACTGTATATATCACAAGAGTACACCCCTCACATTTCTGCAAATATTTTATTATATCTTTTCATGGGACAACACTATAGAAATAAAACTTGGATATAAATTAGAGTAGTCAGTGTACAACTTGTATAGCAGTGTAGATTTACTGTCTTCTGAAAATAACTCAACACAGCCATTAATGTCTAAATGGCTGGCAACATAAGTGAGTACACCCCACAGTGAACATGTCCAAATTGTGCCCAAAGTGTCAATATTTTGTGTGACCACCATTATTATCCAGCACTGCCTTAACCCTCCTGGGCATGGAATTCACCAGAGCTGCACAGGTTGCTACTGGAATCCTCTTCCACTCCTCCATGATGACATCACGGAGCTGGTGGATGTTAGACACCTTGAACTCCTCCAACTTCCACTTGAGGATGCGCCACAGGTGCTCAATTGGGTTTAGTCCATCACCTTTACCTTCAGCTTCCTCAGCAAGGCAGTTGTCATCTTGGAGGTTGTGTTTGGGGTCGTTATCCTGTTGGAAAACTGCCATGAGGCCCAGTTTTCGAAGGGAGGGGATCATGCTCGGTTTCAGAATGTCACAGTACATGTTGGAATTCATGTTTCCCTCAATGAACTGCAGCTCCCCAGTGCCAGCAACACTCATGCAGCCCAAGACCATGATGCTACCACCACCATGCTTGACTGTAGGCAAGATACAGTTGTCTTGGTACTTCTCACCAGGGCGCCGCCACACATGCTGGACACCATCTGAGCCAAACAAGTTTATCTTGGTCTCGTCAGACCACAGGGCATTCCAGTAATCCATGTTCTTGGACTGCTTGTCTTCAGCAAACTGTTTGCGGGCTTTCTTGTGCGTCAGCTTCCTTCTGGGATGACGACCATGCAGACCGAGTTGATGCAGTGTGCGGCGTATGGTCTGAGCACTGACAGGCTGACCTCCCACGTCTTCAACCTCTGCAGCAATGCTGGCAGCACTCATGTGTCTATTTTTTAAAGCCAACCTCTGGATATGACGCCGAACACGTGGACTCAACTTCTTTGGTCGACCCTGGCGAAGCCTGTTCCGAGTGGAACCTGTCCTGGAAAACCGCTGTATGACCTTGGCCACCATGCTGTAGCTCAGTTTCAGGGTGTTAGCAATCTTCTTATAGCCCAGGCCATCTTTGTGGAGAGCAACAATTCTATTTCTCACATCCTCAGAGAGTTCTTTGCCATGTTGAATATCCAGTGGCCAGTATGAGAGAATTGTACCCAAAACACCAAATGTAACAGCCCTGCTCCCCATTTACACCTGGGACCTTGACACATGACACCAGGGAGGGACAACGACACATTTGGGCACAATTTGGACATGTTCACTGTGGGGTGTACTCACTTATGTTGCCAGCTATTTAGACATTAATGGCTGTGTGTTGGCTGAGTTGTTTTCAGAAGACAGTAAATCTACACTGCTATACAAGCTGTACACTGACCACTAAGTTACAGTGTATCACAAAAGTGAGTACACTCCTCACATTTCTGCAAATATTTCATTATATCTTTTCATGGGACAACACTATAGACATGAAACTTGGATATAACTTAGAGTAGTCAGTGTACAGCTTGTATAGCAGTGTAGATTTACTGTCTACTGAAAACAACTCAACACACAGCCATTAATGTCTAAATAGCTGGCAACATAAGTGAGTACACCCCACAGTGAACATGTCCAAATTGTGCCCAAATGTGTCGTTGTCCCTCCCTGGTGTCATGTGTCAAGGTCCCAGGTGTAAATGGGGAGCAGGGCTGTTAAATTTGGTGTTTTAGGTACAATTCTCTCATACTGGCCACTGGATATTCAACATGGCACCTCATGGCAAAGAACTCTCTGAGGATGTGAGAAATAGAATTGTTGCTCTCCACAAAGATGGCCTGGGCTATAAGAAGATTGCTAACCCCCTGAAACTGAGCTACAGCATGGTGGCCAAGGTCATACAGCCGTTTTCCAGGACAGGTTCCACTCGGAACAGGCTTCGCCAGGGTCGACCAAAGAAGTTGAGTCCACGTGTTCGGCGTCATATCCAGAGGTTGGCTTTAAAAAAGACACATGAGTGCTGCCAGCATTGCTGCAGAGGTTGAAGACGTGGGAGGTCAGCCTGTCAGTGCTCAGACCATACGCCGCACACTGCATCAACTCGGTCTGCATGGTCGTCATCCCAGAAGGAAGCTGACGCACAAGAAAGCCCACAAACAGTTTGCTGAAGACAAGCAGTCCAAGAACATGGATTACTGGAATGCCCTGTGGTCTGACGAGACCAAGATAAACTTGTTTGGCTCAGATGGTGTCCAGCATGTGTGGCGGCACCCTGGTGAGAAGTACCAAGACAACTGTATCTTGCCTACAGTCAAGCATGGTGGTGGTAGCATCATGGTCTTGGGCTGCATGAGTGTTGCTGGCACTGGGGAGCTGCAGTTCATTGAGGGAAACATGAATTCCAACATGTACTGTGACATTCTGAAACAGAGCATGATCCCCTCCCTTCGAAAACTGGTAAAGGTAAAGGTGATGGACTAAACCCAATTGAGCACCTGTGGCGCATCCTCAAGTGGAAGGTGGAGGAGTTCAAGGTGTCTAACATCCACCAGCTCCGTGATGTCATCATGGAGGAGTGGAAGAGGATTCCAGTAGCAACCTGTGCAGCTCTGGTGAATTCCATGCCCAGGAGGGTTAAGGCAGTGCTGGATAATAATGGTGGTCACACAAAATATTGACACTTTGGGCACAATTTGGACATGTTCACTGTGGGGTGTACTCACTTATGTTGCCAGCCATTTAGACATTAATGGCTGTGTGTTGAGTTATTTTCAGAAGACCGTAAATCTACACTGCTATACAAGTTGTACACTGACTAAGTTATATCCAAGTTTTATTTCTATAGTGTTGTCCCATGAAAAGATATAATAAAATATTTGCAGAAATGTGAGGGGTGTACTCACTTTTGTGATACACTGTATATCCAAGTTCCATGTCTATAGTGTTGTCCCATGAAAAGATATAATGAAATATTTGCAGAAATGTGAGGGGTGTACTCACTTTTGTGATACACACATATATATATATATACATACATACACACATACATACATACATACATACATACATATATATATTTATATACACTCACATATACACATATATATATATATATATATATATATATATATATATACACAGTATATACAGTATATATTTCAGTTGTATATTATTAAGAAATTTGTGGATTATTTATGAATTATCTTCGGTAAAGATTTAATGTATTGGTGTATGTAGTTTTTGTCCTTCACTGATGACAAGCAAAATGTAAATCACTGTTCAACAATAAACAATTGGTACAGTAAGGAATGTCACAGTTTCACATAAAGACCCCCTGAAAGATTAACAGTCAACTTTTTTCAGGTGATACATTGTGAGTATACACAATTTCGGGTCATTTAGGTCATTGATTTTTATTTATCAGCAACATGTATTTGCACTTTGGTTACATTCATGACAGGCAAGGCAGTTACTCATTACACAAGATTCATCAGTTTAAGTCTTTAAATGTCAAACACAGTCATGGACAATTTTGTATCTCCAATTCACCTCACTTGCATGTCTTTGGACTGTGAGAAGAAACCATAGCTCCCGGAGAACACACACACACTGACACAAGGAGAACATGCAAACTCCACACAGACAGGACCCTGACCACTCCACCTGGGGAATCTAACCCAGGACCTTCTTGCTGTAAAGCGACAGTGCTACCCACCGAACCACTGTGCCGCCCATTTATCAGCAACATAAGAATTTGACAGCAAAAAATAAAATCCAGAAGATTTGACATTTCCATCACATATTATGTGCCACTACTTTGAACCCATTTTACGTGAGAATGCAGCTCTGGCATGTGCTACACTAGCATGTACTGTTAATGGAGGTATTACATGAACCGTGTCCATGTGTAAGTAGTTAACATAACCATCTATTCTTTTTAATGGGGCTTGATCTATGACACAGTAAAGCAGAGAAACTGTGGATCACATCCTGGTTCACAGACACATACAGTGCTGTGAATGTATTTGCCTCTCACCCAATTTCTTTTATTTTTGCTAATGTGTCACATTTAAATGTTCCAAACTATTTCATGCAAGATAAAGACAACACAAGTAAAACAAAATGCAGCTTTTAAATGATCTTTTTATTTATTAAAAGTTAGTCACCCATGTGAAAAAGTAATTACCCCCTAAACATAATAACTGGGTGTGTCACCCTTGGCAGCAACAACTGCAATCAAACATAGGCGATAACTTGAGATGAGTCTTTTATATTGCTGTGGATGCATTCTGGCACACTCTGCTTCACAGACTTGTTTTAATTTGGGTGCATTGAAGGGATTTTTAAGGCATGAACTTTGTTTAAGTTCTTGCCACAACATCTCAACCAGATTTTAGTCAGAACTTTGATTCGGCCACTCCAAAAGACTCAACAGTCCACAGAATATTATCCCAAAAGTCATGGGCGTCATCTAGATGTTTTTGGCAAATGCAAGATAAGCCTTTGTGGGGGGTTTTTCTTACATCAGCAGAGGTTTGCACCTTGCAACTACCCCATGGATGCCATTTTGCCCAGTGTCTATTATGGAATCGTGCACTTTTACTCTAAAAAGGTTGAGTCATCAATAGATTCTTGGTTACATGTTGGCAGGTCAACCACTCATGGGTAATTTCACCTCTGTTCAAAGCCTTTGTTTCACATCTGTAATTGAATCTCTTTAGAATGTGCCATAATGTGCTGCTTTTTGAACCCTTCAAGCCTGCCTCATATTGCCGGACAAGTTCTATTTAAGTGATGTTTAGATTCAACAGGTCTGACAGTAATCATATCAGGGTTTGGCTGGTACATCAATAATGTAACAATGTCATTTACATAATGATTATGTTTGTAAATTAAAAAGTATGTTAGACTTAAAGGTTTTTATAGCACATTCAGTTTAGGTGTTTTACCCATGTCCACTGCTGTCCACAAGTGTATAAACATATGCTTCCACCTTGTGAACCAACAAAGCAAGTGGGTTTGGCTGGTAAATTGGAACCAAACTCTCAACTGAATTTTGTTAACTGTTTGATCAAATAGTGTCAAATAGTTGTGTTTACTTTGGTTTAATACTTGGTCTAATATTAAAAGTAGCTGAATGATCTGAAACATAAGTGTGACAAATACACAAAAACAGAAGACATTTGGAAGACAGCAATGGGCAGTGAAAGCTCAACAGTTAAGGTAAAGGTCATTGAAGCACCAAGCAGTGGACCCCTTGGCAAAAACCCTCAATTGCTCGCATTGTAATTAGGTGTAAATGATTGGAAAATAGTGTTCATTAAATGCCATAAAAAGTAAACAAATTAATAAAAACAAGTAATGAAGTAAAAAAAAGTCATGTGAGCCAGTGTTCTAAAACACTGATTAACTAATTGCACTGTGACTAAGCAAACAAACATTTTCAAAAAAAAAAAAAAAAAAAAATATGAACTGGTATCAGCAGATGATTCAAGCTGGCTTTACCAGACCTGCCCAATCCAGACTGGTTATAATGTTTTACAGATTCAGGTATCCAGTTGTTCTGATTCATTTCTATTATTTCTTTCGCACAAAATGTACACAAATTCATTCAAATATTTTATAGTCTTAAATGTTTCCAGTTACAGAAACAAAATCATGAAATCAAATTAACAAGGATTTACAAATAATTGCCATGGTTAAAGCATAAAGTAGCCTATTACTCATTGTACACTCACCAGTGTTCCATTTAAACAAACCACAAACACAGAACCTGTTTAAACTAAGGACAGCATGTTGTGTAATTTAGGTTGTTTCTGCTTAATGAAGCAGACTTACTAGGAAAAATACAGTTCCAACATATTCATGCAAGAAAGTGCTTTTGCAGTGTGGTAGTCACTCACCATCATTGCACAGACATGTAGTACACAGGCTTCCTGTTTGAAAAAGGATACACTTTGATGGCTCCTGATTTGGTTCCAATGGCCATTAGTTGTAGTTTGGGGTCATAGGCCAAAGCACTCGGCTGATTGGGGAATCCATGTTCAACAGTCTGGCGGGAGAAAAAAGAAAAAATTTATATAAATTCTATCTACTGCATACAGTAAGTCTACAGTGCAACATCTGCTCATTAATCTCATTATAATCCCTGTGAAGAAAATAAATGTTATTCAGAAAAAATACGTAACAGTAATTTGTCCTGGAAAGTCATTTTATATTATTAAAATACAACGTATGACGTAGGTGATTTTGCAATAAGTAACAAAATGCTAAGTCCTCACATAGAAAAAAAAACACTTGCACACTTAGGACTGAATTTAACTGCTTTAATCAATCTTCTCAGGTCTTAAAAGTCCAAAATTGCACCACTGAATAAAGGAAATGCTTTTACATAAAAGCCTGTTTCAGTCACCCTGCTTTATTTTTTTATAGACAGTCAGTTAAGCTGTGTATAAAGTTAGGTGCAGAGGGGCTTCTTATTTCATTCTTAGTTTGATTTCTCATATTTAGCTATTTCACTGTCAAACTCACATCCATAATGTAACAATGTCATATACATAAAGATTATGTTTGTAATTTAAAAAGCACATTAGACTTAAAGGTTTTTATAGCACATTCAGTTTAGGTGTTTTACCAATGTCCACTGCTGTCCACAGGTGTATAAAACATATGCTTCCACCTTGTGAACCAACAAAGCAAGGTTTAAAAACACAGAGTACATACCATTTGCTTTAATGTTAGTTCTAACTCTTCCTTTTTAGGACTCAAAAGAAAGGTGTGAGTAAAATGAAATGAGAACACAGGAATTAAGACTACATTTCATAATATATTTTTAAAATGAGACAGTGTTGCTGACTACAGCATTACTTTAAAATGACAACTTATGTGTTACCAACTGTGTTGTCCCTAGCATTTATTTATTAAAAAAAAGTCCACTTTATGTAATCCCACAATCAAGTCACTTAAGACGTAGAGATGGAAAAAAAAACATTTATTACATTGCAGGCTGTAGGAGGTATGAGAATTCAAAAGACTTCTACACAAGATACACAAATTCACACTATATAAGGCTTCTGCCACCAGGTTGCTTAGTTTGTTATACGAGGGGGGGCATAATCAGAGTAGTTAAATGTGTACAAAGGAACAAACATTTAATAAGCCTTTACGTTCCCCTTGATTAGTACTGTTTTAGCCTTGTTATTCTCCCATGGATCCAATTTTTGCCTAATCTTTTTTTAACAGTGGAATTATAAATTATGAAATAAATATTTTATGGGTTCTTTTGTGACTTCATGAATAGAATATTGATGCCCTCTTGGAGAAATTTGGGTAGTTACTTTGGGAAACATTCACTACTGTTCCATTTATTTAGATATAATGTCTCTCACTGTGGTTTGCTGGAGCAATAAAGCCTAAGAGATGGCTTTGAATCTCTTCCTTAACTAGTATGTTTATCTCTTCTGGAATTTCTGTTGATCATGTTGTAATCTTTTGGCCTACTTCACACTGCTAGAAAGGCAGGGTGATTAATACAATTAAACTCTGAATTGAATTGGTACATAACCAACAATCTCTCTGTTGTAGCTATAACTGAATTGCATCGTATTCAAGGGTGCAGGGTTTAGAAATGTTGATTTAAAAAGGAAAAGAGAATAGGTCATCTGTCTGTTCACTTTCTGTTTTTGTGAAGTGTTTGGTAAGTGGCTTGCTTAATGGAAAGGAAGTTTTTACATTTTAAGACATCAACTGCATCAATTCATTAATGTCCCAGCTTAGTGTTTAGTATAACAAAACCACATCTTTTGCATTGCTATTCTTTTAAGCTTTGTGAAAGCAAATAACAAAAGGTCTGTGTTAAAACCTAACTGAGAAGCTTAATAAAATAACTTTACAATAGTAGATGCACTGTGTACAGGACACCAAGATTTGGGATGCCAAATAGCAATGCTATTTTTCTGTATTTTCAATCAGCATATCTGAATCAGATAATATAACCATATTACAAATAAAAAGCAATATGATCAATCTAATCTGATAGGGTGGGTGTGGCATACTGTTTGGTATAATTAAAATAATAACTTATAATATGCTCTAAAACTATTTCTTAACTTGTATTAGACAAAATGTGCATTCTTGGATTTTTTTTTTTTTCAGATTAAAATTTTTTTCAGAAATTTACAATTTCATTCTCCTTTCTTTTAGATTTGTACACTTATATAATATCAACCTTCTATCATCAGGATAATAACAAAGTCACAATAATATATGCTGTACAGTACACACCATTATATTTTTGTTTAATATTAGTTATTCAGTTAGAGATGCAAATGTGTGACAACTAACACCAACAACTTCCCACCAGTTGAACAAAAACAGCACTTGTACTGTCACTGCTGGCTTCTTTACAGCTACTGAACTGTATTGGGGCTTTGTTTATCTGTGTATTAACAGACATTTTCTGCCAACTGACATTCACAAGTTTGTACTAGGACAATAAATTAAGCCCTATAGATGCTTAAGCTGTTGGATAATTAGTGATTTTAACCCAAACACACAAATGGCACTAAGTCTGATTCTGCTGATAAAAGTTAGTCTAACCACACAGGAATTTAAGGGGGGGTGGGGGCAATAACTTTGGCACATCTTTGTGTGTAGCTACAATGTGTCACATTGTCGGCATTTAAAGTTATAACAGGTGGTATGTAAAATAGGTTTAATTTCTTAGTAATTACTCAGACGCCATGCTACTTTCCTAAACTGATCTGTTTGGATGAATAGCGCCAGACTGAGTTTGTACATGTGCGTTATGTTGCACACAAGAGGACCAGGGCTAACAAAGACAGACGTTATAACTATTACACACCACAAAACAAACAATAATAAAACAGAAAATAAAAAATACGTAGGTGTGTTAGTTACAAATTTTCCTATATGATTGTACTAAAACTTTAAACAAATTAATAAGTAAACCGTGTTTCTCTAAAATATAAAATATTTTCCAAGCCCAGTGGCAAATCGACAATTAGTTTAGGCATAAAACAAACTAAATGTTGTATTTTCGATAACACTGCACAGAAACTCATCTGCTAATTCAAATGGCACAGTTCACTTGCAACTTGAAACCGCATGCATGGTCTCCAGGGGAAGGGAAAAGCCCACCCGGTGTCTCATACACACATACATACCTTATTAAAAGCAAAAAGGTCTTGCTTGATTTTCTCTCTCTGCGGGTCATTGCCCTGCCGCCTGAACCGAAACTTCATCATCTTGAATGTGCTGCAGTGTATCCGAATGTATCCTAACGCAGCGTCGCAGCTGTTGTATCACGCTACAGTTAAAATCCGTGCACGGTTAAAGCAAGCTCCCATGCGGACAACAGTTCTTACTGGTACCACCGTTCAGAACCACGGGCTCGGACACTGGACTGTGCGTGTGCGTGAGTGCGTGGACGCACTTTGAGTGTTAACAAAATCACAGCGGCCACGCTGAGCAGAACCAATCAGAGACAGAGAATCAGAAACCAATCCGCTAACTCACACCCACGCTGCGCCTTTAAAACCAGGCCTGGATTACTGAGGAATGGGCTCATGCGTATAACAATAAACAGGGCCAATCAAATTACAGCATACGTTTGTTCCAGCCAATCAGAGTAATTTATGATTGCTTAAACAAACATTAATGGCGTAATGACAATACAAACTATACTATATCTTAAAATATAGTTCCTTATTTTAACACTGGTTAGCAAAACCATTTGATTTGAATTAAGCGGTATATTCACTTGAAAACGCATGCTAAGTAATACTAAAATTGTCTGCCATGCTCCAGAGTCCCTAAATGAATTCATATTTACAGGGGGTGGGGGTCTGACCCTTCTAATTAATATCTGGACCCTCCAAAAAGAGTTGGGGGGGAGGGGTGTTAGTTAGCTAAACTGCAATTTAAGGCAAAACTGATATACAGCTGACCAACCAAATTTTCACTGTATTATTCACACTTTGTTTACATGTGATAAAGAGTTTTTATCATGTCTATATCACTTTCCAGAGCACAGATTGCTAAGTAAAAAATATCTGCCAACAAAGTGCCCTCTGTGCAGGTCAGTGTAAACAAAGAAGTAGTCATCTAAATCCTAACAGTGACTTCTGGAGGTAGTCTAGTTTCTGTTCTATTATTAACTTGCACGTACCATCATGCCAGGTAATTAAACTTTGAATATGGAATTAATTCCATAGCATTATTTTATTCCCTATACAACTTTAAATATACCAGGTCATCTAGCTAAGCATTTTCCAATTTATTTTATGCTTCACTGCCAATAGAAAGTCATTATGCCCTATCCTTGCCTTTTGTCACAATATACCATGAAAATAAGTTAAGTCAAACTTTTACAGCTGTTTTACACAAAACCCTCATCAAAGTGAAAATTACCATTTGTTAGGGTCACAGAACAGCAGTGACCCTAAACTCACTGCCAAAAAAAACAAAGCAGTGTCGAGCGAGCAGTGCCTTGCTGCTTAGCACAAAATTTGACTGAACTCGAACTATTCTACAAAAAAGCTGGGCAAATATTTCCCAACTTAGGTAGGTAAGGCTCGTAGGGACATCTCCAATAGCTGTAATTAAAGCAAAAGTTGGCTCTACAAAGTACTAAATCAGTAAATTGGTCTCTGAGTACTGAAGCACATTGTGCATAGAAGTTGCCAACACTGCTGAATCAAAACTTCTCTGGCCTTAACATCTGCACAAAAACTGTGCACTAGGAGCTTAATGGTATGGGTTTCCATGGCCGAGCAGCTGCATGCAAGACTTACATCAACAAGCACAATGCCAGGTGTTCGATGAAGTGGTGTTAAACATGCCACCACTGGACTCAATGGAAATGTGTTCTATGGAGGGGGAATGCTTTACCATATATTATAAAATGGTATATATGGTATATATACCATATATATATCTAAAATCTGATTGGCTGAGCCGCGTTCGAAGCCGTTGTAAAATCCCCGATAAACTCACACCTAGGACCACCTCACATCATTCCATATTAATATGCCACTGAAAAGAAAAAAATTATGTTATTTTTGCCCTCATGTTGCCTAGCAACACTGTTAATCGAACTATTTTGCGTCGCGGAAGAATGCTTTATTGTAAGTTTATACACAATAAATACATTTATGAATTAAACATTGTTGTATTTATTATATTTTATGTTGACCGCCGTTTTATAAAAGCAATAAGCCACTCGAGACTGTGCATTACTGTTAAGATTTTAGCACGGGGAAAGAAGTTTTAGGCACTCCGCTTCGCGTCGTGCCAAAAACGTCATCCCCGTGCTAAAATCACAGTAATGCACGGCCTCTCGTGGCTTATTGCTTTAGTATACCAAGACATTCTAGAAAATTATATGCTTCAAACTTTGTGAGAACAGTTTGGAGAATGCCCTTTTCTGTCCCAGTGCACAAAGCAAGGTCCATAAAGATAAGGTTGGATAAGTTTGGTATGGAAGAACTTGACTGGCCCACACAAAGCCCTGACCTCAGCCCCACCAAACACCTTTGGGATGAACTAGAATGGAGATTGCAACCCATGTACTCACAAATGCTCTTCTTGATTAATGGGCAAAAGAATCTTGTAGAAAGCGTTTCCAGAAGAGTGGAAGCTGTTATAGCTGCAGCTCCAGTATAATGTCTATGGATTTAGAATGGGATGTCATAAAAGCCACTGTAGATGTAATGTGTAGGTGTCTCAATACTTTTATCCACTTATAATGTATTTTCAGTGGGCAATCAGATGATGTTTCATTGTGAATTGACTATATTACAAAAAAATCAGAATTTGATTTATTAAACATGTAATATCAAATAATTGTATACTTGATCATTTTACTATTTACATTTGAATTTTAGAAATACAAACAAATAAATTTTTTGTTCCACAAAGAAACCAGCAGCATCAAATGACATACCGGTACTTTAAAATATATTTCTATTCACTATGTTTTACATCCTTTACCTCCATAGAAACATTTTCCTCACGGTGATGAGAGGTAGCCGTACCTATGACAGTTTTGATTTGGCCCTAAAATAATGTAAATGTTAGAATGAAATGAAATTTGGTAAAATTCCATCAAAACATAGTGTGATGTCAGAATTGTTAGGACGTAATATAATAAAAGAAATTAAATTTCATATTTTTAAAAAAATGGAACAGTAAAACAGTTGAGGTGTTGTTTGAAGCCATATTAAAGCAGTGTAATCTCGCTGGGTGGCAGGGTTAATCTCTTCTCTCGCACAGACAACATGTTCTCCATGTGCATGGCAATAACACGGCACAGCTCCAGACTCTGAAAAGTCACACACAAGTTCAGTATGTGGAGAGGCATCCACACTTTAAAATGCTGTACATTGTTAAGAAATATTACATATATTACATATATACAGTACATATACTAATGTATTCATGTAGTATACGCAATTCATACCTGGTCAACTTGAAGTTGCGTGATACGTTGAGATGTCAGATCCCCCAGCATGATTTCAACATAAGGATAGCAAGAGCCGGCTAGAGGCCTCTGTGTCCGGGTGGACTGCACCTCTTTTAGAGCAAACTTTACCATCAACTCCTAAAATACAGCAGTATGAGATCATTTTTATGATTTATCATGTTTATTATCCAAAACTTGTTGGATTACTTACATGTGTTTCTTTGTTTAGAAAATGCAGGCCATTTTGACTGACAGCCAGTATGCAGGGGCAGTCAATGGAGCTGCTGCTACCGCTTTGTATATGGAAGAACGATGAGCCAAACATGGGGAAAACACTCACGAGTCCTGTAGTCACAAAGTATAAACAAGTGCCCAACAGGTCAGAGCACAGAGAATACTCATGTTCTGTATTACAGTCCAATAGCAATTTAGAATATCCTGCCTGCTTACCCAGGAATTGGGCTCTGGCTTGATGTGGGCTGAGAGCCTTAACTTGTTGCATGTGGTGGGTAACCATGTTCAGCCACTGCTGCGGGGACTGAAGTCTATACAGTGGAGAAGGAACACATTCCTGGACCTCACGGCTTTACAGACACAAAGTTTAAAAGAAAGAAAGTTTTTAGTACATCGATAGGTAAGAATTGTCCATACTGTAAAACAGAATTGTAAAACGGGATTAAAGGATTTAGTATTCTTACTTTCCTAGCACTAATGATTTAGTTTTACAACCCCCTTTTGCCACTCACTAACATACATCTCCTCCAGCAATACAGTACAAAAGAGGATGTAAATAATAATGCATACATAATCATTCATCTTCGTCTGAAGAAGCTGCTACGTTTCAATTCAATTTAGTCCAGAGTCTATGCACATACACACCAGTATGTTGCAGGGTATCACATACTGGGGGCAATTTATAGCAGCCAGTCTACCCACTGACATGTATTTGGGAGATAAACACCAGAGTTATATGCTAGGTATATGACACTTATGGGAATAGTTTTGGTAAAGACCAACACGTACGCAGTAGCCGACTGCATCTTTTCACCTGCACAAGGCGAGTTCACATGCAGATCAGCTTTGTGCACAGAGAGCCACCCCCTGGTCATTATCCCTTGTCTCTGTGCAGGCGCCATCAATCAGCCAGCAGAGGTCGTAATTGCATCAGTTATGAGGTCCCCTCTGGCACCCCTCTTGAACAACAGTCAATCGTTGTTTGTGTAGGCGCTCAGCCTGCCGGGTGGCAAATCTGAGTTTTTAACTGACGAGTTAGGAATGTCAGCTTTGGTGTGCTAGCGTGTGTTTTACCACTGTGCCACCTGAGCACCCATAATTTTATGTTTAGTAATTTAATCATCCATATCAAAGTCATGTTAAATCCAGAGCCTATACCAGAAACACTGGGTGCATAATGGGAAATACTCTGTACAGGGAGGCAATCATAGAGCTCAACCAGTCCCATTAGGGGCAATTTAGAGCAGCTAATGCACAATTACATTTGGCTGCACATAAAATAGTTCTTTATGTTGATAGTACTGTGAAAATCCAACTAAATTGATAAAGTGTGGTATAGCTACGGGGGTTAGGTGTGAAATTACATTGTTGGAAGAGAGATTCCGTCCTTGGCGCAATGTTGCAGGGCAGCCAGTTTTGACACCTGCTGAAGCTGCTGCTCACTAACCTTCCCTTGAGGCACAACATTCAGAAGTGCTTTCAGGTAGTCAGGGGTCACCTACAGAACAAAACATGCATAACATAATGATCAGGATTCAGAGCCAGTTAGATAATCACAGCAAATCTTGTGAAGAACTACCGGTTCTGAATGTCAGCAAATAACGTCTAAAAAGGCAAATTGCTACCTGATTGTAATGCACGCTGATTCCAAGCTCATTGTCAAATTTCAGTGGCTGATTCCAAATCACTCTTCTAAACCACAGACTGTGGTTGCTGTCTATAGGTTCTGCTTCTGTTGTCACATCCAATATATATTCTCTTTTGCTCAGTGGCTGCACATTCTGACCTACAAAATAACAGTAACAAATTCAGTATGGACATTTCTGTTATTCATTCATTCACTCAGCAGGGTTTCAGTGAGTTCGACTGTTAACCGAAACTGAGCACAAGGCCAGGCAAGAATAAACATCAGGCAGTGTGCCAGACTTACACAGAGCATTACACAGCTAGTCATTTAAACTAAAACCAAACTCACGTGTAATGTGGTTCATTCCCAGACTCTCCCTAGCATTATATCCACTTACTTCACAGCTTTTCAAAGCTTTCATGGTATTATAGTGTTGACAAGCAGATCATTATTCCCAAATGAGGGTACTACCTGCCTACTTTTCTACATATATAAACAGATGCCTGAGATCAATAGAGGATATAATCTCTTTCAACCAAAGGAGTTTGGGGTCTCTACAAAGCGAAAGTGCCCGCTTTGACACTGTGCAAATCGGTAGGGCGTTTCGACTGTGTGAAAGTAAAGTAAAAGTAAGGCTAGATTACCTTACTTTAACCATAACCATCAAATTGAGCATTGTTAGGGCAAATAACAAATAATGCGTGTAACGAGTCGGGTTGCACCTTGCCACTAAGGCGCCAGGTGTAGCCCTACATCTGCAAGGTTTAAAAAAAAAAAAGCCACAAACAAGAAACGGTAAAAGTAAAATAAAAGCAGTGGCCAAAATACCGGAAACATTATTTTGTTCTGTGAGAAAGAAACACGTATATGAAGTAAAAAGAAACACATAGAAACACTGGTTGATAGATGCACTTTAGTCTTTAGTGAATTAACTCGAGGCGCAGACGACTTTCAGTTGAGAGGAACTGCCATGGCAATACAGATGGGCATGATTCTGTAACTGTGCCACACCCACTAATCTCCAAGCCAAGTGGGCCAGCTACAATATGTAAGCACATTTGTCTGCTTCTTCACTTACCTCTGTTTGTGACAACAAATATAGCATATTCATCCATTCCCTCCAGTATGTGCAGACCCATCTCATAGCATAGCTCTTCAATGACATCCAAAACGACCTAAACATAAAAATAGCCGTAATTAACTTCATGATTAAGATTTAATAATTATAGTGTAATTTTAATACTATCTAAGAAAAGCAACTTACTGAGCAAGTCTTAATTTTCAGATGGCGTTCAATTCCACCAGGAAAAAGAAACAGCTGACGTTTGGAGCTCCTGCTTGCCTAGGAAAGCCAAGAGCACAGGTAGACAAAATACAGTTAATTGTAGGAATAACCCTGTTGTTTGAGTAAAATATGGATACATACTACTAACCATTATAGCCTTTAGTTCCATGTTGTTAGGATATTTAGTTCGCCCACCATATTGAAATGTCTTCCTCAGGTTCAGTTCACAGGCTTTAGCAATGCCTGGAAACATCAAGAACCATCTTGTGTTTTTAACTAGTCAAACTCTCGTTGTGTTGAGAGATGTATTAGTGCCATACCTTGAAAGTGCACCTCTGGGCCTGCACAGACATCTTGGAGGTATTTAAGAAGATAGGGCTTTAGTGCTTCTGAGCATCTGTAGTATGCTGTAAGAATGTATAAGAGCTTCCAGCCCCTTTGACAGCTGTCTCTATACAACAGAACAGTGAGAGTAACTTTAGTGTCACATTAGTGCCACATACACTGCATGGTTAAAAAAACTGAGGGAAAAATAGATTGATACGTTTTGGAACTGGTGTTTCCAGTAATTTGTTTGAGGACCTGGCAGTATGCTTCATCCCTCATTAACCCATACTCGCCAGTAAGCTGCAACAGAGATGTCATTTAAATGAAACCACAATATGTTTCTTTACATTTAATAATAGGAAGTATATAGGATAGGATGACTTGTTCAGGAGTACCCTCAATATGGTGCTGATGATGTCTTGCTCAGTTTGACCTTTCATTGGGTAGTCTCCCATAAACTTCATTACAGCTGGAAAAAGTTTTATACATGCAGATACTTATCAGAAATGTTTTCACTGACAAATTTTTAAAACAGTATTCTAATTAAACAGATCTTTTCCAGTTTGATCTGGAACACCATCATGTGTTTAAACAACAAATCACATTAAAAAAAATCACATTTAATTTAAAGATGAACTCTTCTAGGTCCTTTTTATAAAATTATAAATCCTTAATTCAATTTAAATAAATCTGGAAGAGATGATTTATTACTTGTTTAGTAAGTTTACGAAAGTAAAAATGTAATTCACTTTGGCCAAGGAAAATTAAATATTCATTAATAATATATGAACCTAAAGACTAACAAGCTACAAGCTACACATTTGTAACAATCATATGCTCCTGTAGAGGCCATAATTTAATTAGATTTCATTTTCTGCTTCACAAAATTACATTTACAGTATATGCTGAAGTGGGGCTGTGGTGTCTTAGTGGTTAAAGTACTGGACTAATGATTGATTTGAGAAGGGCTTAAACTCTACCTGTCACTATTTGGTCCCCAAGCAATGCTGTCACAAACAAATTGATCTGGATACAAGTGACAGTAAAAAGCTTGAATGTAAATATAAATTCCTACAATCTTAAAGCAAAACCCACCAATAGTATATCTTTAACCACTTAATTAGACATTGCAGACTTCAGTTTTTTACCCCAGTAACCACTGTGTACATCTATTTTATGAGAAAAAGAAACGTTTCTATTTACTTGACTTTAAAACCACAAAACCGTAAAAAATGATTGTTATACTGTATACCCAAAACTATAATTTGTATAAACTATTGTCTATTTGTAAATTATACTATATTTTCAGAAATGAGTTAAAGGTGTCATTCCTGACTTTAAACACTTTATTTAAGGTCATCCTGTAATGTCTATGTGGGAAATGAATAGGAAATTTACTTCCAGAACAAAGCCTCTGAAAAAAGGTTGGTCACTATTCTACTGCTTTCACATTTACTGAAGATGAATTAATCAATATTAATCAATTAATAATTGAAGATTCTTAATTACCCAGAAAAATGTCTGCAGCAACCTTGTTCATATTTTCATCAGTGAACTCAATCAGTGACTCCTGGATAGGGGACTATTTATCACACAAAATACACAACAGAAGAATACACACAAAGGTTAAATGTAATGATATACAAAATGCAGATTCAAATGTCTCGTTACATAAATATTACTATTCTGTTTAATCTACTTATTCTGCACCTTGGAAAATGCCACCATATCTGAAGGTTCCTTGGCTTCCCTTCCTTTCCTTGACTTTTGTTTTTGGGAATCACTGCAACAGCAAAAGTTGTATATTTTCAGATCAGATGTCCATTACTTAAGTACTCCTGTTTCCCATGTGTCATAAGAGCAAATTATATGTGGATTGATTTACATTTTGACTGAGTTTAAGTTTAAAGGAAATGACTTTCTTACCTGGTCTTTCTCTGGGCCTCTCTAAAATATTTCTTGGCAAACTCTACCATGTTGTATTGGCTGTCTTGCAGAATCCTCTTGTCAATTTCCACGTTACTGTTCTGTATATGCGCCTCTGTATATTCACTGCCTGCTGAAGTCACCTAGAGGGGAGAGGCAGCAACATGCATGACAGTTATTTGCATTACTTACCATTTACGTTTGAGTAGTTACTTTAAAAATTTTACATTTACATCATTTAATAGACGTTTTTATACAAGTGCTTCTACAGTAAACTTTTCCCTACTCTAGTTCAAAAATACAACAGTCCAAGCACACACATCTGCTGAAACTGATCTGTTAGATAGAAGATTTTTTTTTACATATAGTATAGAAGATTAGTAGGTGCATGTTAGTTCTCGGCTTAAGTGTTTAGTAAAGACGTTGGTCTTTAATAGTCTTTTGAAAATGGTGAGAGATTCAGATGTTCAGACAGACAGGGAAAATTCATTCCACCACCTGAGTGCTAGTACAGGTGAGCATCATTGTTTTGAACTGAATGTGGAAAGCTACAGGAAGCCAGTGAAGATAACGTAGCAGTGGGGTAATGTGACAGTGTTTGGGTTGGTTAAAAAGCAGGCAGGCAGCTGCATTTTGAATCAGGTGTAGGGGTTTAACAATGGACATGGGAGCACCTGCCAGGAGGGAGTTGCAATAGTCCAGCCTCCAGTACAAATTACTAATTACTTCTCTGCAAATGTAATAGGATTACTTTAATCCTTACTTTGTACAAAATGACACTAGTAATTACTTTTACTTTCTCCTTATTCATTGTACAAGTGAAGCTTACTGGCCTTCTCTTCACTGAACATTGGCAAATTGCTAAAGTAAGTCATATATGTATGGAGAAACACATCAGGCTTCCTGTATTCCTCTCCACTTGAGCCAGGACCTCACCCATATACTTGACATGCTACACTTACACACTTACACTTTCGGCATTTAGCAGACGCTTTTATCCAAAGCGACTTACAGTACTGTGACAGTATATTGTCTAAGCAATTGAGGGTTAAGGGCCTTGCTCAAGGGCCCAACAGTGACAACATGGCAGTGGTGGGGCTTGAACAAGAGACCTTACATTTTTCTCAAGAGCTTTACTTTGGTCAGGGACATGGCGGGTCAGGGTGATATAAAAACTCATTGTAAGTAACAGCAAATGTTAAATTGCAGTTGTTACTGACAGGAGTGGCACAAACCAGTTATTAGGCTTAGGGGGAAATTACTTTTCACATGGGGGATATAGGTTTTGAATGAATCTTAATCTTCAATAAGTGGAATGATCATTTAAATGCTGCATTTTTTTTACTTGTGTTGCTTTGAGTTAATAAGTTAATAACTACCCTTCTGCTGTGCCACCACAGGTTTCTGGTGGGCTTTGGCCTACTGGTTAAAAACCACAAAGGTGTGTACTGCATTACAGTCTGGTAAAGAGTTGATCACAGGACTATTTAAATATGTTACCATTCATCTAGATACACTTGATATGAAACAATCCTTAATCTTAAATTTTAAGAAAATATGAAAACTTGTGACTCTAGGAGCTATCCTGTTTTTATAAGCATACCTCAATAGAGCGGTCAAGCTCATGGGCTGCAGCGGTGGAGCCAACAGCCACAGCCAAAGCAGCAGATGCAGCCACACGACCCTGTTTGTTCCTGGGCTCTTCTTTCTTGTCCACAGGGAGATTGATAAAGTCTGGAGCTGCAACTGGCTGAACAAACTCCATAGAGAAAACCCCTGCACGGCCATGGACTGCCCCAAACTTCCACCCTACATGTGGCATAGGTTGTATAAAAAGGAATTTTTTACAACCTTTATTCCAGAAAAGTTAGGAAAGTAGTTAAATTGCAAAAAAATACATATAATAAAAAAACAGAAAGCAGTGATTTGTAGACACTCTAAATTAACACTATGTATTTAAAAGAAAACAGTACAAATATTGAATGTTTCCTCTTGGCAAGGCTTCAGCTCAACAGAAATAAATACACTGATACATAGTGGGAAATGTGGTCTAACAACTCAACTCTTTACATTATGAACATAATGAATGTCATTTTCTCACGGCCAAAATTGTAAAGGAAAATCCAAACTGGTACCAGTATAAAGTCTGTCAGTCATGTTATTGGCCATGGTAATAAATATGCACATCTGTGAAGGGTACCATTAAAGACATATAGATAAATTATAGATAAATGGGGCAATATAGACTCACCTCCAGACAATATATATTTTTAGGGACATCCATACTTATTGTAATATGACAATGCAAGGCCACATTCTGCATGTTATAATAACATGGCTGTCTAAACAGATAGTGTGGGTGCAAGACTGGCCTTCCTGCAGTTCAGAGTAACCTGTCTCTAGTTTAAACTAAGTGCAAAATACAACATAAAGCCCTGTTACGGATGTACAGTTAAAGACCTGCATAGCACAAGAATGGCCAAAAATCCCCCCTTTTTCATCTGGATCAATTAATGCTTTTAGTCCCCAAACAAGTACAGTGTGCCACACTGGTAAATGTGTCCCAACTTTTTCTGTCCCAGTTTTAAGCATCAATTTTAAAATTATATGTACACAAAGCTCATAGAGTAAAATATTAAAGATTATGTTTTTATATTTTAATTAAAAAGATATCTAACTGTATTTGAAAATCACTGCTTTTTGTTTTTATTAGTATTTCAGATTCTGCCCCAACTGAAAATGTGTATTAAGCTTCATAATTTCAACTAAGAATTAAAAACTTACTTCATAGTTCATAGAAAAATATCTGGAAAAGGTTAACAGGAAGCAGACAGGAAATCCATAGAAAGACATCAAAGCAGAAAACTAAAGACTGATAACACTTCATGCAGGCAGTCCACACAGACCCACCAAAATCAGGTGAGTCTCGCTTTAATTCTTCAAAAAGCATGACCTTCTTTTTCACAATGCAACCATAGCACTGGCCTGTGGAACAGCCAAAGGAAAAAAGACAACATGATAAAAGTATAAAAACAAACCAGACCAGCAGTCCATTTATTTATTTATTCATCAGACATTTTAGCAGCCCATTTATTTATTATTATATTTATGCATTTCAATGTATCCCTATTATCCTCCCAATCTAATCAATGTCAATTCCTCTTTGCCACTTGTACCACCCCTGCAATAGCAAAAAAAGGCTCAGACTATCATGTGCCCTCTCTGATACATGCACAGTCACCAGCTAAATCTTTTTACCTGCCACTGGTGGAGCTTCACAGAGAATTGTACCATTCCCCACTAGTGCCAGGGCCTTGTTCACCAGTCACCAATTCACATTTAACAGTCCATTTAAGAAACAACTTTAAGACAATAATCATTGTAGACAAACTGCAGTATCTCTTATGGCAGCTATTATATTTAATATTGGTGCTGACCTCAAAGATATTGCAACAAAATACATTTCAGACAAGATAGTCACAAGCTGTCCCACCTTCCTCCAGCCCGTCCATTTTCTGCAAGCGTATGATATCTCCTTTATGGAAACTCAGCATTGTCCTGTCATCTGTGATGTAATTACGCACAGCAACCACATAGTCTGAGTCCTAGAGCAAACAGAAAATAATTGCTCCATATTGTCACCACTATATCATGCATAAAATATTAAGTGAAAACAGCTTACCTTCTTCAACTCTGTGAGAAAGTAGTCAATCATAGTCTTAACTTGTGGAGCTTTGGCTGAGAACAGAATCAGTTTCTCATTGGTGAGGTTGAACTCCAGCATGTTCTTTGATGGAATGGTTACAAACATGATATCTGTGTAGCTGTAATAAGACAAACAGACAAAATTATAAGCAGTGTCTATAATAAGAGCAATGGTGGCTTTAGGATACTAGACTATTTATCAAGGGTTTGAGGGTTTAAGCCCCACAACCGCCTAGCTGAAACCATTGGGACCTTGAGCAAATCACTTAATCCCCAGTTGCTTAAGCTGCATACTGTCTCAATTGTACATTGCTTTATAAAAATTGTTGCCTAATTCAAATTTGCTAATGTGAGCTTGTGTAGCTTATTGCTTTATGGCTAAGCTGCTGTTGCTCTTAAACCATACAATAAAAGCACTTCCCTTTCAATTTGATGAAACAACCAATTGGAGAGAGTGGCATTCTATGACAATGGCACATTGAAGTTCACCGAGCTCTTCAGTTTGTCTATGACAAAAATCACTATTAGCTTGATTTGGTGCTACAATGAGTGTGGCATAAATGTCCAACTCCACTTATTAAAAGCAGTGTCCACAAACTGTCGCCTGTATAGTATAATTTTCCCTTGCTTCAACTTACCTGTATGGTCTTAACACTCTGAAGTAATCTGGGGCCAGTGCACTGCTCCTCACCATCTTAAGCAGTTTAATTCCTCTATGGGACACGGAAAGAACCTGAACACCAGTGCCCACACTGCCCTGTAACACACGCACACCGGTGAGATAGTGGTCAATTCTTAAGGTCACACTGGTAAACATGACTTATAATCTATAAACTTGTGAGACCTAAACTCAAACTTTTAATTTAAGTTTAATGTTTAATGTTGAATAACATTAATCTATGTTAATACAGACTGCTATAATTTATTAAAGTAGTCAGAATCCCCTCTCACTGGTTTGCATAAGTTGGAAGGGTGGTTGGAACTATTTGGCCATTAATGTAAGCAGCTGGACCAGCTGGTGGGAAAACTGGTGATCCTAGAAGCAAACACTGGCCTTACCCAAACAAAGCTGTAATTTTGGTTAAGGCAGTAGTCTTAGATACAACCAATTTTGCAAAAAGTTAAACCATTTTGTACAACCGGCCCCTGAGAACCTTATTCAGAACTTGACATATAGGGTGATTTAATAGCAGTATAAAGACTTTTGGTTTAAATGACACTAAGCTTGTACTTGAGAGCTGCTACGGTGATACAACTTCTACTTAGAAAATGTAATTTTACAACACAGTAAACTCTAGAAAAAATCGAAATAAGAGTAAAGATGGATAAAATTTCTTACAGATGCTGGAAAAAGACGAGAAAAGTAGATCTCCCAGCTGTCTCTTGCTGCAATAACAACCTTTTTCTTTACATTCTCATCCTTTATTGTGTCCTCCAAATCAATGTTGTTCTCAGCTGTCTCAAAAAAGGGGGTACGCCAAGGTTAGGATGTAATAACATTAAGGTCACTTATTTGGGTGCATTAGTTTTTAATAGTTATGCTACATACCAAAAAGAGATATCATTTTCTCTCTCTCCTCTTTTGTAATGCGAATGCAAGCTTCTGAGAATGTATCATGAACAACCTGAAACGTAAATCGTAAATAATATGGCAAAAGAAAAAATATTAAACATACTGTTAGAATACTTTACTGTGAAATACATATGCATACAATATATAAAAATATAAAAACAAACCTGTTTAAACAGAAGATCTAACACCAGTGGGTGGTTAAAGCTGTCTTTAGGATAGAAAACCTATAAGCAAAACAATACTGTTTCTCTATAAAAGAACATTTTAAGGATTTTACATTCTAATACAAACACTCACAAACAAGTCTAACCTCTTTCCTTAGGTAGATTTTCCATGGTACATTTGTGTAGGTGTAGTGCTCCTCACTGCTCCTCCTGTGAAGCTGTGTCTGAATTGCCTCCTTTTCAAGTGGGAGCTCTCGAGATACTGGACCAACCACTCACAGTTACTTACATTGTATACAGTATGGTCAAAAGATTTATGAACACTCAACATTTAAGCATCACATTTAATACCACATGCTTTTACACAAAGTTGGCCCCACTTTACTGCTTTTCACTACATTTTGAAACATGACTGCAATGATGCGCTTTTATTAAGTCACAAAAGCATAACAGAGATCAAGCACTGAAACTGGGGATAATGTCTGACTCACACTTCAGTGGAACTGAGTAGCCGAGCCATACTTTAAAGACCACTGTTCATGCTCCAAACCGTAGAGTTGGCACTTATTAACCATTACTGTTTGACCTGCCACTCCAGAGAAATTATTATTGCTAGATTATTGCCAGTGTAGTCCAATGGCAGTATGCTTTACACCCCTCAGCAGATGATTGGAAAGGTACATGGTGATATTAGGCTTTTTGTGAGTTGTTGGCCAGTTCATTACAGGACATATTTACTTGTCAGCAACTGTTTACAAAAATTGATTGAGGAAACTCTAGCAGGGCAGAAATGTTAAAATCTATAGACTTGTTGGAAATTCTATACAAATAGAAATGGCTATATGTTTGATTTTGTGCATATGTTATGAATCAATGTAAATAAAATACACAATTTTACTGATTACAAGGGATGTTCACATACTTTTGCCATAACAGTGCAGTTGTGAATAAAACAATCTCATAAATGCACTATCTATTAGAAAATAGCATGTCATATGTCTCCATCATAATCTGCTGTACTTACCAGGTGGAGGCATTGGGGACCTCTGACTGGCCGCAGGTACAGGAGGTGATCTTTTCATCTTCATGCTTTTTGATGGCTGCAGTCCTTCACTTTCTGTTACATCTGAAGCAGAGGAGCTTGGACCATAGTGCTTTTTTCGCTGGATGTTAAAACATGGGACAAACCGGTCAGTTTCAGTAGTATTTAGTTAACAGTAGTGAAAATTAGTAGTAGAAATTTGAACTGGAAGTAACAAATCTACCGGGGCTGGTGGAGCACTCATCTGGTCTTTAAGAATGATCATAGCTTCATCATGAGGGTCTGGCTTCTTGACAAAAACTTTAGCCTCTTTTCTGTAATCAAATATAAAATAAAGCTCAACAAACATGAGTTTATGATTTATAGTTTTAATGTACAGTTCAAGGTCAAGCATTCTTCACCCTTTCTCCTGGTCAGGGTTGCAGTGTGTTTGATTCATTTGGCGATATGTAGGAAACCCTGGACAGGTCTCCAATGTCTCACAGTGCACACACACATACAGTTAGGGTAATTTCTAGTAGCTCCAATTGACCTGGCTGCATGTCTTTGGACTAGTGGGAGGAAACTGGAGCACCAAAAAAAAAAAAAACATGAGGACACAGTTAGTACATGCAAACTCCACACAGAAAGGACTCTGGCCGTTCAGCCGGGGGACTGAACCTAGGCCCTTCCTGCTGTGAGGGAATAACACTACCCACTATGCTACTGTGCCACCTTAAGGTTAATCATGTACTGTAAAATAAATATTTCATATGTTATGTCAGTTAAATTTAATGGCTGTAAAACTGCATTTACCTTGGAAGCGCTATAGGTTGGACTGTACCAGGCTGGTACTGCTTGATTATGTCTTTGATGTTGTGACTTGGTTCTATATGCTCAGAGTTTGAGATGGTAGACCTCACCACATCGTCTGGTGGTACTTTCCTGGTTGGCCCTTGAAAATATATTCAGGCATTACAGGTGCATCTCGCAGAATTTTGCCCTTGTGTTATAAGGTGAACTACAGCAGATCTCATTTACTGTATTTGTTTGGGTTTTTAAATGCTAGCCGTTTATAGAGGGATTCAACAATTGTTTAACTAAATAAAGCTAGGGTTGTGGGGTGAATGTCTCCTGGGGTTATGTAAATGACAAACCTGGCATAGCTTAGATATGTATTTCGGAAACTTATTATCTCAGGCTTACACTACACATGCTTTGATCACATTGTTTTAACACTACTGTTTCATGGTGTTTGTAAATAATTCCATTTTATATGTGATAATAAGAACAATCAAATATAGACCAATGAACATTTAATAACTTAAACATGACCTGTTATATCTAATCAGCTACATTCAAAATATAAGTGTGCATTAAAAAATGACTGTTCAGTTGTTCTGACCATATAAGAGGCTGATACTCAAAGCACTCACTTTAGCAATCAGAATTGCAGTCTGCATGTTGTAAACTAACAATTTACCATAATTTGTCTGGACAGGCCTCTGCAGAACCTGAGTGTAAGAACTGGATCCAGTTTCCAACTTCATCTGTTAAAAAAAGTCAATATTGTGTTGTAAACATTGTAAAGCTGCCTAATGCACAAGGGATCTTCAAAAAGTTTCCACACTTTTATATTCTCGTTTGAAACCGTGAGGACGGGAGGAGTAGTAATTGGTCGTGTCTGGGAGACTGAGAGAGAGCTTATAGTCCGGGTTTAGCATCATCTGATTTCCACCTTTTTGGACCGCGCAAAGAAGCTTTAAGGGGAAGAAGATTTTCACGTGATGATGATGTGAAAGCTGCGGTGCATCAGTAGCTACGCGCTCAAGCAAAAACGTTTTTTGCTGATGGCATTAATAAAGTGATGTAATTTGTTTTTTAAATTCTTAATATATAGAGTTTTAAAAAGTGCAGAAACTTTTTTGAAGAATCCTTGTATTAAATAACATAAAACAAATCCAATCTTTTAACAAGGCATCTGAGAAATTTAAAAGTTTAAGTTACAATTATGTTATACTAAATGTTCACTTTTAAACATAGATATTTCTGTTTTGTCCTTTTGCATTTATATGTGTATTAAATGTGTATTAAAGTTACATTATATCTATGTAGCAAAAAAAAAAACATTAAATATTAAAATGTAATCATTTGAAACTGATGGCAATTCTCTGATTTATTATACATTTATAAACAAAACTAAACTATGCTATAGTTGGCTGTGTGATAATAGTTGACTATAGTAACTTAAATTGTTTTAAAAGGCCAAATAAAGACGTCACCTCAAAGGTCATTACCTTTAAACCCATCCTTATTAAAAGCACTTTCGGTGATCTTAACATCACTGTATAATTCTGTTGTTGGAATACTTACTGGACTTACCTGGCCAGAACGAGGCACTGGCATATGTTCACTGTGATGAGGGTGGCCAGGGTATGACCTGCTTGCTGAACTATACATCTGGTGTTGAAGGGCCATTGCTTGCATAGTCATTTGCTGAGCCTTTCAAACAGATTAGCAATCAGATGTGACGTGCATTTTAAATATGCCCAACATACAGACTGTAGTACTGAGCTGTATCAATGGCTTTATACTGACCCACACAGGGCTTATAATACTTACCAAAATGATTGCTTGCTGGTTGATAATGGCTTGCTGCTGCTGAGCAAAGATGCTTTGATCTATAACATTTGGGGAAAAATAAAATACTGAAGTGTATGTAAAGTAATCCCATAACAAATTAAAAACAATTCCCATGTTACCATACTTAATAACTACACTTAACAAATATGTAACAGAGCCTGTTTGATCTATACCTGGTGCATCAGTCACTGGTGGCACATTAGGTAAAACTGGAATAGGTGGTATATGAGGCAACATTGGCATAGGATGCATTGCTGGCATAGCTGGCATTGATGGGGTTGATGGCATTGGGGATACTGAGGAAACTGAGGGACCAGTATCTGTAGATGTAGGTGCGGGAATGGCAGGCACAGAGTGCATAGCTGGCATAGGTATAGGCGGCATCATTGTTCCCATAACAGGTAGAACAGGTACCGCTGAGAAAAAGAAAAAGAAAAGATCAATATTGATTTCAAATCTACAGGTTTGCACAATGCTCTCAAAAATTGTAAAAGGACAGCATTAATAAGAATTTGTATTACACCATAATCAATTTAAATATGAATACCAACATAATATGATAAAAAATTTTCTAAGTAACTGCAGGCTGTACAAGCACTAATTTATATATGATGGTTGTTCCACCGTGTTTTACAGTTCTGGACCTGGAGGAACATTGATTCATTTTGTTATGCACTTTTATATTTCTAAATTACCAATAAGGCATGCCATTTTTCATTCAAACACCCTTTGTTCTATTTATCCACAATAATTGTCCCCGGTGTACTGTGGAATATTCAGTTCTTTTGGTGCATGAAAGTTTTGTGCATTTTCAAATATGCAAATATGCTGCTGTTAGTATTCTCATTTCTCATTAAATAGTGTAATTAATTTACATTTTCAGCACTTAGCAAACTTCTTTATCCAAAGTGACATACAGTACTGTGACAGTATACAGTCTGAGCAATTGAGGGTTAAGGGCCTTGCTCAAGGGCCCAACAGCAGCAGTCTGGCACTGGTGGGGCTTGAATTTGTGACCTTCTGATTACTAGTCCAGTACCTTAACCGCTAGGTTTCAGCTGCCTTTAATAATAGAAAAGGTAATGGAACACAATGGTAAAAATGCCTCAGTCCAAACTTTTTTAAGTGTCTTGCAGGCATCAAATTCTAAATGTGTTTATATTTAGAAAATACAATTAAGTTGGTCAGAGAATACGTTTTTGTAGTTCACAAAATGTCCCAACTTTTCTGGAAATGGGGGTTGTATTATGACTTTGACTTACAAACATTTTGCAAATATGTATGCTTCAGTGCAACTCTGAAAAAGTGCAGTCAAATAAACTTTTTATCTGCTTTATGTGGCAACACAAATCAATCAATTGAAATTGCAGGGGATCCTACAGGGTAACCATATGATACATCAGACAGCAGCAAGGAAATGAAAAGTTTTGTAATAAGAATATACATCATTTTACCCAAAACCACATTCAGCAAGATTTATTATAAAAGCAATAAAAATCTCAAAACTAAGAGTAAGGAAAAAAGTAAATTTAAGGGCTAATTTTAACTCGGAATGGCATTAATTGCACAAGGGCTTCTATGCATAATTCATAGGTAAGGAGAGAGCAAGAAGGGAAAGGATCGATGACTTACCACCGGGCTGCAGTCCTGGAGGATAAGGCCTATCAGCTTGTGCCTTCTCTTTCTCTTCTCCTTCGCCATCTCCAATCCCACTGGCTCCCTTCAATCTGCTAGACATGCTGGTTGGTCTTTCCAGGTCCTGATTCCCAAAGATAAGGTAGAGAGAAGCAGGTTCTAACTCAGCCAGGGCCCCTTCTGTATTCAGCCACACAAGAAATCAATCTCCCCTCTGGGAGTACCTTACACTCTCTAAAAGCAGCTTAGTCCACTAACCATGACCACATAATTCTGGGTTTTTACAACGCTTTTCAACAGTTACAACTGCCTACTTATGTGTAGTGCAGCATTTTAAAATGATGGCAATTTTAGCAATGATTTGTTTTAACTTGTTGGGTAACTGCTGGCCTTTTAGCAAAAAATAAAAACAAACCATTCATTTAGGACCATATTAAGTGAGCTTCTGAGTTAGATGCATTACTCTGCAACTCCTGAAATGTATTTTACAGTCCTAATAGTTTAATGGCAATTGAATTAGAAATTGAGTGGAGCTTAGAGGTGTAAGAAATACGGTAATCCTGTAACTAGATAACGTTCAGTGCTCGGGATCTTGTGATAATAGGACATTTGATGCTCGATTATGCTCCTAGGTTCAAACCACTGACACTAGCAATTGATCTTACTACACACACTAACTGGTCTATCAAAAATTTATTTCATCATATTTTACTCTGGATCAATGACAATGAGCTATACAGTTGTACAAAGGGGGGGGGGGGGGAGTCAGGTTACATATTTCGTTCATTTTAAAGTACAAAAAGAAAACACTTGTAGCAAACTTAAAAAATATTTCTGCAAATATTAATGTTAGATTACTTTTTTATTTGCTAAACTTAAAAAGGGAAAAAAAAAAATATATTCATTATTTATTCCACTTAATTCAGATATTTAGCTTGCAAACTGTTTCTGAAGCCAGCTAGTAGCTTGTATTTCTTAAAATAGTTCATGAATAATAATTACAGGTCTGTGAAAAAGTATTTGCCCCTTTCTCCATTTCTTTTATTTTTGCATATTTGTCACACCATCATATTTGTCATACCTTCCAACAAAATTTGATAAAAATGAGGTTAGTAAGAACTACCTACTAAGTAAATTAGAATACATTTAATGACTACTATGCTGTGTGACACAAATGTTGAAATAGATTGACACTAAATGTAAAAATGACCTGAATTGTTATGAAATGTAAATCAGATCATTGTAATATCTGATGAGCTGAAACATACAATAACATTAGGACCCGCCCCTAGAATCATTATGATCAGACAACTGGGTTAAATTATCTCTTGGGGCATCCAGGTGGCGCAGCAGGATATTCCGCTAGCACACCAACGCCGGGCATCTGGTGGGCACAATTGGCAGTGCCTGCAGCAGATACTAATTGGCCACCATATCTGCAGGGTGGAGGCCAGACTATGTGTGGGGTGGGATCTTCATATGCTGTGTAAGGTCCCTGATTGGCTGAAGAGACGCCTGTGCAGAATGCAGGGGCTTGAAGAGGAGGGCTGTGCATGTGTCGAAAGAGGCGTGTACAGCGACGTGCTCTCCTCGGATGCAATCTGGTATCCCTCAGCAGCAGACGACAAATTGAGTGTAAATTTTTTTTAATTTTTATGATCTCTTAAACAGAAAAAAATTGTTTACAGGTAGCCATAGTGAGTACCCACAAACAGTGGCCGAAGAGGGACAAGCCACAAACAGGTTGCTGGGTGACCAAGACTCATTGATGCCAGAGGACATGAAAGCGATGGGGTCTGGCACGGTACCAGTAAAAGGGCTTAAACTGCAGGTCATTTTAATATTGGTGATGAGGTGAATGTGTCACAAAACACATTGCTGTGTGTGGAGGTCCGGAGATCTGGTCTGGAGACCAGTCAAATAGACCATGCACTCTTGTCCACAGTCGAAAGCAACCACAATGCGCACACAGGCATCAGAAACATACAACAGGCCAATGGAAACTCAACTGGTCTGACCTGTCCTGTTTTCTGCAAGATCATGTTGACATCTGGGCACATGTCCATGATTTAATTGTGAAAGCAATGGCACCAAGATGAACTGTAAGACAGAAGTTAGGACTTGCTGGTAATGTCCTGGTACCAGATACCACTGGAATCCAGATATCTTGTGAAATCCACGTCTAGGAGCTGTTTTGACAGAATATTTAGGAAGTGGCCCTAATGTTTTTGGAACATGATTTTGGTGGATATATTCCTACTCTTGAAATAATTGCTTATTTTAATGCTTACTTTTAGTTCAGTACTTTGAATAACACATTGTGTCACAAACCCTCCCTTGGCCTAAGTGTGCTACCAAAGCAAATATCTCCCTCATGCAAAAGTACAATCAGGGTTTAGGAAAGAAGCAAAAGAGAATTACCATACTGGCATCAGACAGCACTGGGTCAAATAAGCTGTCTAGATATTGGTCCATACCTCTGTGAGGTGGTGCCTCACTGAAATCTGATTCTGTTAAATGTAAAAGAGAGGAAAATGGCAATTTGAATAAAAAAACAGCAACAAAAACTACCACCTGTAAAACAAATAAAAAACTGCATTTAAAGAAGAACAAAAACAGTGAAACCTCTGACCATGACTATAGTATCCATCTGAATCTGGGAGACTGCCAGCTGTTGGTGGAGGGTTCAGGAGTGGGATATCATCATCTGAATCAAAACCACTTCCAAACAGAGCACTGTGGCAGATAATAACTTTTTATAATTTATTTTTCATGTATTTTAATTAAAATGTCAGACATATAAAGGCAGTATTATTTATAAAATGTTATTATATTTACTAACAGGCTGGCATTTGGTCTGGTTTTGGTTGGACTCTCTGCTGAGATAATGAAGTAGGACTTCTGCTTGGGAAAGTCTTTCATCAGCTCAAGGTCTGCAATCAGGTCCATAACATAATCATGTCCTGCAAGCTCTGCCCACTGCCCATGCTCCTTCATTAGGACAGAGCATCCTTTCCAAGACTCTAAAACAACCCTAAAAAAGCAAAAACAAAGAGAGCTTAGTCCATGTAAGGCCTGTGCTATGAGCTACGATATTTTCAAATCTATTACTTAATTATTAGAAACCACTGATTAGAGTTGCAATGGGTCTGGTGGCATACACCATAAACGCACACGCGCACACGCGCACACGCGCACACACACACACACACCTAGGGCCAATTTAAGTTAAGCCAAATCATTTGAAAAGAAGCATGTGGAAGGAAACCAGAGTACCCCAAAGTACAGACCTAGTCAAGACAGCCTGGTTATAAAGAAGAAAACTTAGACATGACGAAGGGCACACCTTTTACTCAGAGGGTAAATAATTGTTGCCAGTGGTCAACACTGACCATTCCAGGACAGTAAATGCATAAATTCTTTAGACTTTCTAGTTCAAAGTTCATCAGTGTACCTGTGCTTCAGGATATCCCCAGCCAGATCTTCTCCACTGGTCCATGAGTGCACAGGACAAAGGAAGGAGGTTCCTATGTGGAGAACACAATGTTCACAGCCATAGTAAAAGAGTCGGTGTGAAGAGGTAAGACAAAACCTCCTGTACTTTTTTTCCATTTCGTTTAGCACTACAGATCAAGTGTCTCGTCATTAAGCTGAGTAATTCTCTCTAGAGGTTTACAGGGTTTACAGAGATGGATGAACCCTGTCAGGCTCTAATTGAGACAGATTGGAAAGATAAGAAGAGTCTAATAAAAAAGCTACATTTAATTTGTTGTGTTTCAGAGCTTACCTTTGTGCTTTAATAACATAAATGTACATACAGACAGAAAATTTAGTTTCCTAGTGAAGTGCAGGAACATCACAAGCTGCCAAACATCATTAGTGCTCATAAGATTTTTTTAAAAATTGAACTTGGTATCATTGAACCCAACCCACACAGATGGCAGTTTTTTTTCATTTTTAAGCCATCTCTAAGTCTCACTTTATTTTACACCTAGTTTCTATGTAAGAACCACATCTGTAATATCTTGCCTTATTTAGAATGTGGAGATAGGTCTCTCTATTGCAAATAGATAAACTAAACATCACAACCTAAAATGGTGATTGATATTATCTACTGTATATCTTATTACATTTCACTGCTTTGGTCATAAGCTATACACCGCAGAAGACATCAAGTTAATATATTAAATATACTCAGCAACCCAGCAGCCCTAATCTCCAAACAGCAATTTGATGAAGAAATAGACCATAGCTAGTGCTTTTTGAAAATAGAAAAGTAAAGATAGTTATTAACAACTAGAGATTTGAGCATAAAGCCATCAGATCTTCAAAATAACAATTGCAAGAAAATGAACCTCAGAAGAGTGGTGGCTGTTATAATCTCAAAGGGAGGCAACTCCATATTAATGCCTATGATTTTGCAATGGGATGTTTAACAAGTCCATGATCAAGTGTTCAAATCAGGTGTTTACTTATGGCCATATAGTGTATACAGACACCTGTAAGATTTAGTCGGGGGTGTATATTATTTTGGAAGGGCAAGCAAAGATTATTAACTACAAACCAGATATTGTCACCCCACATCAATGACTGACCACACTAATGTAATTTGGGTTTTGGCTGATTAATAGTAAATCTGTACTGCAAAATTAAGTGATAAGCCAACCCAGAGGAATGAAGACTTCAACAATAGCAAGAAGAGGAGCAACCCCTATATTAACAGTGTGCTTGGTCCAGGTGTCCACAAACATTTTACTGGGTAATGGAGCTCATAACTTGAGTCAAAGCTTTTCAAAATTAGATGAGAAATGCAACAGAAGTCTTATGAACATACAACTCTTACCATCAAAACAGTGCACCTGTAGCACCATGCTGGCTTTTTTCCTGTTGGCAGTCCACTCCAGTAGGGACAGTGGATAAGTTCTTGCAGTCTCTGGTCCATAAAGAGACTTCTGCATGGCCTGTATTAGCTTATGTTGGCAAACAGCTTTATAGCCATTGGGGGCATTGTCTGAGACAAACCTGTAGCATCCAGAAAAGCACAATTGTATTACAATGTGCACACTATTCATTTAACTTAAAAACTGGGTTATAGTAAGTGCTTTATTCCTTACTTCAGGAGGTATTTCTCTATTCTGGCTGAAGGTGCAAATGCACTGAGGCAGCCGAGCATCAGCAGCCAGCCCCTTTCGGCATTGTCTGGGTTGCTGTTTCTCCAGACTTGATTGGCAATTTGACACAGAATTTCATCCCTCAGGTCAGAATTGCTAAGCCCTTTCTGAATTATGTAATTTCCAAGTAAATTCTCCTGGGCACCATTTAAATGTGGGTCACCCATAAACCTCATGATCTACAGTGTTGGAACCAAGGCAGTAGGTATATGTTTAATTTATATAAGTTCAATAGTGTTTTTATATAATGCAGTACATGCCAAAGTGAAATGTTTCTACCATGATGAAGGTGTTTAGAGCTTCATGAGTGAGATCATCATCCAAATAAGTCAACGGTGCTTTTAAAGGTGAGGTCAACATTCCAAACTTTGGCTCCTGTGAAGCAGTCACTTGAATTAAAATAATAGTCAAAATATATTGTATAGTAAGTCCTATTTTATCACTTTCTGCCCTGCGAGAGATTTTATGCACTTCATGGAGTAATCTGAATGTGTTACTTACTCTAAAATTAAGCTGGATGAATTTAGAAAGAGGGTAGTTGTTGATGTCAAGTGGTAGTGTGAGTTGGGGTTCCACCTGAACAGTTGGAGCCTGCACCAGGGCTAAACAATCAGAGTGTAGCTCTCTGCCACCTGCAAAAAAACAAAAATAACAATATTTTTATACAAAAAGGCATATGGCCCATTAACACAATAATCATTGTAGCTTGTAATGACATGCTTTAAAAATTTTATTTCTCATTATCTTTTGCTGAAAGGAAACATTATACCATTGTAATCATACCTGCAACTGCTTGCAATAACCCTCCAAGTTCTGCTGGAATCACCAAGTGGGTGACATTAACCACCTCCCTTTTTGATAATTCCTACAAGTGTGAAATATATGATTCAAAATTACAGGATACACTTTTTTAGACTCAGCTCTCCCTAATAAAAGATACAAGCAACTGATTAGGGGCTCACAGCCACCATAGAGTCACATAAACCCTAAAGATGTATAGAGAATACAAAATGGGCTTGTTGAGCTGGTTTTGATCTTATAAAAATGACCATTTGGGCTGGTTTTATACTACCAAAAATGACAAAAAAGACCATTTAGGCTGGTTTTGAACTGCCATGCTAGTTTGTATGCAGACATTTCAAACCATGATAAGTTTAAATTAGTTGTAGTAATGCAAAGATAATCTCAAATTTTAAGTGGGCCAGATCACTTGGATCAGGTTTGGAGGCAAGTGATCTGGCCCACACAAAATTTGAAATTCTCATTGCATTACTACAACTCATTCAAACATATAAATTTGTTATTTTGTTTAGTCACAAATAAGGCAAAAATGGCAATATAAATTAGCCTGCTGCTGCATTGTTGTTAAAAAACATGACAAAACATAACAAAAAACATTAAATAATTGACTTTTAAAACTAGCAGCTTTAAATGGTTCCTAGGTTTGTAAAAGTAAGTTATTATTTATTTATTAAGGTTTTAATGTCATGTTTTACACTTTGGTTACATTCATGACAGAAACGGTAGTTACTCATTACACAAGATTCATCAGTTCACAAGTTTAATGTCAAACACAGTCATGGACAATTTAGTATCTCCAATTCCCCTCACTTGCATGTCTTTGGACTGTGGAAGGAAACCAGTACACCCGGGGGGAACCCACACAGACACAGGGAGAACATGCAAACTCCACACAGAAAGGACCCGGACCGCCCCACCTGGGGATCGAACTCAGGATCTTCTTGCTGTGAGGCGACAGTGCTATCCACCGAGCCGCCGTGCCACCCGAGTAAGTGATTAAATGGGTGAGTTTGTTGTTGCCTTGGATGCCCTGACCAAGTGGAGGTCCTTACTGAAGGTGATTGAATGAATGAATGAATAAATGAATGAATGAATGAATGAATGAATGAATGAATGAATTAATGAATTAATTAATTAATTAATTAATTAACTAATTAAATTTTAACCATTTCAAGTTTGATCCTTTCCTCCTCTGCCTTTCTCCTGGCTTCAAGTCTAATCTGAAATGCATAAATAATGACCACACATTAGAAACGCAGTAGAAAACACAGTGTAAATTTACATTGTAAGTTTAACATCTGTACCTTAACATATCTCTTTTGATTGACACACATGTTGACCACTGAGCGGAATTTGACCACACTCTCTTTCATTTTCACATATTGTTTTCTGTATAAAATGCTTAAAGAAATCAATAAATTATACAATATCACACACAAATTATGAAAAAGAGGTGTTAGTGATAAAAGTAGGAGCTTTTTACCGTCTAAGAAAGCCTCGGCAGTGGGCCTGGAATCGTATGATTTTCATGCGAAATGCTTTGTATCGTTTCCGTACAAAAAACATTCGAGTGTAGCGCTGCAGGGTCAGAGCAGCTATGTGCCTCACTCTGTCTCTTTTACTTTCCAGTACGTAATATATGTCCTCCTTTAAAAACAGCTAATGCAAACACAAAGACTAAAATGAGGCAATACTGGAAAAGTGGTTTACTCAGTGAGTGCATTTTATCCAGAATAATCTGTATTTGTTTGTTCAGTACATTTTCTATTAACACAGCAGCAAAATCATTACTTATCATATTCACTAGCTTGTCATTAGTTCAAAAATAGCAGAGTTTTGCTGATAAACCGATTGTATGTACAGTACATTAACAGTACAGAAGTTCTCTCACTCACAAAGAGTAAAATCTAGATTTAAGAATCACACCTTGGTAACCCCTACTTGAAAAGCTCCTGGCCTTAAAGGGCAAAGCTTTCCCAGCATGATGACACAATTTTCTCCAGTAGCAGGAGGAGGCTGCTTTAGCCCAAGCAAAGACTTGTATCTAAAAACAAAGTGTGTGTGTGTGTGTGTGTGTGTGTGTGTGTGTGTGTGTGTGTGTGTGTGTGAGAAAGAGATTTAGTTTAGTTCTTCATAAGCAAATTACTATTGTCTAAGGCCCTGGTACCTAATCTGGTCTTCATTTTTTAATTACTGAGGATTAATTTGAATATATGCAGTCATAATAATCATTTTGGATACAATCAACTATCAGGGGTCTAGAGCTTTACCTGAAGAGGAAGACATCAAAGAGAACTCGAATTGGATAGCCCTCTCTCCTGATGCGAATGGTCTCCAAAATCCCGGAGTAATGAAGCTGAGTGGCCACTTGTTCCATGTCAAACATATGAGGCTCCTACAAGCATTCACAGAGGCTCATGAGAACATATTAACAAACCTTTTTGGTCTATATCTAAACACAGAGACTGTTGTATCTTACCTTGTTATTGTTTGGCTTTATGCAGCGCACGAAAAATGGGTTGCATCTAAAAAATTCAAAGAGCAAAATAACAGGCATGTTTACCTTAGAAATAATGCACATTTTACAAATAAATGTGCATGTGCAAATCTGATGATCTACCTCTCCATCTTCTCCATAAGCTCCAAAAGTGACATCTGAAACTTAGCAGCAGCTGTAGAGGCCTGATATCGGCGTGTTACTGTGCTGTTCTTTCTGATGTGTGTTTTCTGCTGGCTGATAACTTCTGAATAATCAATGAACAGATTTGCAACCATCTAGAACACAAGAGAGAAGAAAACTTACACTACATGAGTAATGGACATGTGTCATGGCATGCTTGGGATTTTTATCTTTTCTTAGACTGATTGAATCATAAATCTTAATTTTGTAGTGCAATATGTCATTTAACTTTTTGGAATGGCTCTGTACTCCATTCTTTGTGATTTTTTTTACTACAACTGCTGACTTACATTTTTAATTGACGACAGCAACTATTAAATAAGGCATGGCGCCCAGCGCAGAGATTCTGTACTCCTCGGTTCGAAACTCACCGTTGCCACCGGTTGGCTGGGTGCCATCTAGTGGGCATAATTGCCAGTGCCTGCAGCAGACACGTTTCTGCTAGGGCGGAATGATCGGACTATGTGGGTGGGGTCTTCAAGCGCTGTGTAAGGACCCTGATTGGCAGATAGAGAGGCGCCTGTGCAGAATGCATAGGTGATAAAGGGTTCTGCAAAGGGCTGTGCGCGGGTCAGAGGAGGCGTGAGCAGCAATATACCCACCTCGACTGCAATCAGGGAACCCCCAGCAGTGGAAGACAAATTGACTACGCTAAATGAAACAGGTCTGCCACGAATTAAAACTTAAAACTGAAACATCTGTGACACTGTTTACAAAAAGCAGCTTGATGCTGCCATGGGTTTCAAGGCTGCCATGCAACTTCGACAAGAGACTACTGCTTCATAAATCTGTTCATATTACTTGCAATAGCCAATCACAATTGTACAGTTATATAATTAGGAGACCATGTCATAAAGTTAAAATAAAACATTAAAAACTAAAATGTAAAAATACAAGTGTCTTGTAGACAAGTAAGCATGTTCAGCCATTAAAAAAGAACACAGGGCCCTTTACAAGAGTATGTAAAATAGAATAGATTGCCTTTATTTGTCAGTTATACATATACAGGTGTACAGTACAACAAAATTCTTTCTTCGCATATTCTAGCTTGTTTAGAAGCTGGGGTCAACATACGGCGCCCCTGGAGCAGAGAGGGTAAAGGACCTTGCTCAAGGGCCCGACAGTGGCAGCATGGCAGAACCGGGATTCGAACTCTCAACCTTTTGATTGATAGCCCAAATCTCTACCCACTAGGCTACCACTGCCCCCAACCTTTTTACGAATTAAAAACGAATTAAATTTATTACGAATTAAAAAGATGCTCAGAATCTCTTGTTACCTTATGTTTACTTTGTATGAATAGATCAAGCACCTCCTGGCGAACCTGATCATAGTTTTTGTCCAAGAATTTATGAACCTGTCAAGCATAAATTAAAACATTTATTCAAATATTTCAACATTTCTATGACAAAAAACTGAGGGAGCATTGTGTCTGTTTTATTAATTCAATATAATACTTCTAAAAATCATCTCTAAAGTCAACTAAAAAATATTTGCATTGCACATCAATGCTTTTTCTAAAAAAATTCTTTTAAACTCTCCTGATGCAGTTTGATTGCTTATCATGCATGAGTGACCCTGTATTATTCTCTGACATAAATTATTTTAATAAAATAATGAGATCAGATTAAAATAGTTTTGAACTCAAGATTAGGTTACATTAAGTTACTTTAAAAACAGTACCATTCTTATTTGGGCTTTAAAACTGTAAAATGCAATTACAGACAGATAAAGTCTCTGAAACATACCTGATAGGTGACTTTCCCAGCAAAATGTTTAATGCTAAATTCAGGGAGAGGCATTTTTGGCTTGGAATACAGTGGGTTATGGCCATGATGATAGTGACACTTCTGAAGGAAGGTGTGGTCTGTAGCCTGAAGAGAAAAAAAAGCCCAGTTTAAAGAACATAAGTACAGAGAACTGAAATTATGCTAGCCCACTATGGCTTAGATCCATGGTCTCAGCTGTGCTACTGGCCATTCAGGTGTCTCAACACACATGATTGGCTATGTCTGAGGGGGGATTGGATGGCCGAACGGACCAGCCAATAGGAGGTGCACCTGTCAGTGCGCTCTCATTGCTGATCCCAAGCTCTGGTCAAATAAGGAGGGTTGCATCAGGGTCTTGGGCATAAAAAATTTGCCAGATCAGGAAGACAGACCAGAATAATTAACTGTGGTGACCCCAAAATAGAAGCAGCTGAAAGAAAAAAAAGGAACAGTAAGTTGAAAGAAAGATTAATCACAACAACAGACCTGTGGAAAACCACACTGGTCATCCAGGATGCGCAGTATTCCATGAGGCTTCGCTGAAATTAGGTCAATGCAGGCCTGATTGTCACTGAAGGACACTTCTTCCCAGGAGATTTGCTCTCGCCTGTATTCCTCCTGAAATATTCAAAGCAATTTCTCAGTTACATTGTGAAATCTGTATAGCTGCAACAGTCAGAGGATTAAAAGGAATTTAAAAAGCTTACCTGCTCATCTCTGAAAACAACCCTGTTGAAGAAGAACTGTAGGTACTCATTTGCATAGTTAATGCAAAGCTGTTCAAAGCTGTTAAATGTAAGGTCCTGTAAAAAATAATACCTTACATTCATTAAACAATCATTAAACAATCAACCAGTATGGTGAACAAATCAAGCTAACTCATCTCAATACCTCAAATCCATAGATATCCAGGATAGAGATGGACAGGACATCGTTCACTGGATAGACCAGTGTATTGATTCTGTCTGTTAGCCAGTTGAAAAGAAGAGAGTATAGGATCTTGGCAACTGCATCTCTGGAAATTTTGGAAACAGAGTTGAAAGGATTTTGGACTTTATTAGATTATTTTATTACATTATCTATCTTTATGAAAAGAAATATTTAATCAATCAATTAATAAATAAATAAATAAATAAAATGAATGCTTACCTGGCGTCAACTGCACTCTCAACTGTTAAGGGAGTATAGATCTTCTCCCTCATTGTCTCCTGTAGAAAAATACACTTTTATTTTAAATCAAAACAAAACATCATACATAAGGGCACTTAGGATTAGGAAAAAACCTATATTTGGAAAATGAAAAAAACAGAACCATCTGCAGACAGTGTCTGGAATTAAGGTCTAAACCCAGGATCCTGCAGCTGTCTGCCACATACATGACCAGCTGCAACAGTGTGCTGCTTTCAAATGAAGCAGGTAACTAATGTATGAGGGGTAAAGAGAAGTGGTTTTACCTGGATATTTTTTGTAAAAAACAAAAAAAAACGTCTGAATTGTAGAACTTTACACAGTACACTATTTAACATAAAAAAAACATTTCTGAGACAAAAGATGTGACACTATGTCATTTTATTTATGTTTAATTTCATTTTTGGACATGAGTTTTTGTAAAAAGGCTCTTCAGAGAATCATCAAATCAGCACAGAGAACCATTAACACTCAGCTGCCTTCACTAGAGCACATTTACAGAACCCGCTGCCTGCGCTGGGCCACAAACATCATTAAGAACTCATTTCACCCTTGTCACAAACTGTTCTCTTTGTTGCCCTCTGGTAGGCGCTATAGGAGTATCAAGGCCCACACTTTCAGACTCCTGAAAAGCTTTTACCCCTTCGCCATAAAAACATTGAATTCTCAACTTTGTTTCTTTTTTTAAAGTTCTTTAAAACCCACATCTGTATTTTTGTGACCTTCATTGTGCACAATTTTGTTGTTTTCTCCCTAACTCTGCAGATTTGATACATCAAGGCTACCTCCTTCTAGTAGAGCTGCACAGCTATAACTGGTGCTGCTTTGAGCCCTGTCTTACTGCTTGGCATGAGTAGTTGACTGTATCTGCAAGGATAATCCCTTAATAATAAAATGAGAATCAACTGCCTCCTTCTACCAAAAACGGTATACAACAAAAGTATTGCCTGCTTGGTTTTGCAGTACATATCAATCTTACCGTCATTTTAAAAGTGATAGATTTTTGCAGGCCCTCAGGAGAAATCTGTAAGAGCTCAGCAACAACTCTGATCTCCTGAGCGCTCACCACTGCCACCATCTCCTGAGAGTCTCTCTAATGCCCCGAAAAAGACAACACTTATTAAATTACACCGGTTTATTGTCTCAGAACTGTTTATTATGTGTTATAGTTGGCCGACGCTTGACAATTAAGGAGATGCTTTATGTATACTGACCTCATATCTCTCAAAGAAGACATTTCCCAGGTGAAGGATAGATGACAGGATCCTGAAGATTCCATTCTGATCTTCTGCATTAAAATGAAGGATTTCCATGGCACTGAGGAGCCTGCGAAAGTCGTCCCCATCATTCTTACCAATGATCTCACAGTTTCCACCCTATCCATTAACAACAGGTTCCCCACAAAAAGGCAAACTATCAGTATTTACTGTATGTAAATGCTAGCAGATTAATCAATTAAAAGATTATAATGAAACTGCATATTTTTATTTTTCATCAGATCAGTTCTGACATACTTGATTGAGGTAATAGTAGGTCTCTGCCTCTTGAAGGTACAAAGATTGTTTTTGCTGTGAAGGAAGCCCTGCGAGTAACTCATAAAAAATGTGATAGTTTCTTTCATCTTTGGCCTGAAATTGAAATAAACATAAAATAGTTCATCCATGTTTAGTCTGTGGATTATTTCAAATTAATGAAACTTCAATATAAAACATAGAATTGCAAAGATCACCTGAAAAACAATTCTTGACTTTTCAAGTAGATACTGTGAAGTTATGGCACCACTAATCACACCCCTGAGGGTGAAAATAAATAGGAAAATTTATTATTATATAACATTTCCATCTTTATCAGAATGTGGTATATGCAGATTGTGGCTTGCCTGATTATTTTCTGTTGCAAAGCTTGGACATTTCTAAGAAAGAGCAGCGTATGTTGCTTATGAGCAAGTTTTCTATGCCATAGGTGCTAATCTAGCCAATACTACAACAGAATCTGCATTTTGAACTTGACAATACCTTTTTTCTAGGCTCAGAGAACCTAAAAGTTTGACTTGTCAAACTCCAATACACTTTCTACTATACATTGGTCCCTTTACAAAGCACTGTTTTTATTTTTTTTTATTTTTTTTTATGTCTATTATGCTAGCCCACCATCACCGAGATCCGGGTTTTAATCTCAGCGGTGCTATCAGTCAGGCAGGCATCTACACAGGTACAAGGGTATTTTTGCCTTGCGTCCATTGGAAACAGAACTGCCTCAACCCTGACCAGGATAAAGTGGTTCATAAATATTAATTACTATATTTTTATTTTATAATATATAAAATATAATATTATAATATTACTATTTTTTTTATTTATTTTATGTTTAACTCTCCCTAATTAATATATTGTTTTTATAACCCTACTAGTTATTAAAAATTCAGTATTCAGTATAACTTGCATGCATTTTATATATAGTATGTATTATTTATTATTAGGGCCCTACTATCTGCACTGTGTATATTGTATTGTCTTGCACTTTTGTTCTATGTTGCACCCTGGTCCTGAAGGAACGTTGTTTCATTTCAATATGTAATGTATATAGCTGATATGACAATAAAGCCTCTCTTGAACTTTTGAACTACTAAATTTACAGAGAAATGTGCTTAATTTTACGGACTTTGTTTTTCGAAAATCACAGATTACACGGATTTTAATGAAAAGTGCCACATTTCACGGCAGTCATTAAATAACACTCATAAATTGAATTGAAAATTCAATGAAAACTACAATGCATCGCGCCCTCTCTGTGTTTTGATACACCATCCTCTGCGTCCACAGAATCGGTTGGGAGTTTTTCAAACACAGGTACCGGAGTGGTGTTTTTAGCTGCTTTAGACTTCGGCATCTTGAACATTTTGTCTAACTGATTTCTAGTGTAGCGGAGCATCTTTAAAGTTTGCGGAGTTTATAAAGAAAGAAATAAACTGCACACAAACTATCGCAGTAGATCATCCGGGTACTTTTCAAATACTACGTATTCGGACTACCCGCTTTCGCGTACTGTTCAGTATGGAAGTGTGCGATTTCGCAGCCTCAGACAGGACACTACACCACAGAAAAGTCTGTTACACTAACGTAATTGCTGTATGATTACTAAGACCGCCTCATATTGCTACGTAAATAAAAAATGTTAAATCGCTAAACACAAACTTTCAGCAAATCGCATATTACACAGAAAACTGCTCATTTCACGGGAGACGGCTCATTACACGGCCGTGAATTAGGCAGAGCCTTATTTATTGTGTATTATACAGTATGCATTATAGCTTATACTAATATGATATATACTAAAGTTAATATACAACTAATATAATATGTGTAGAAAGATTGTGTAATACAGTTAGTATTAATTAATTTTAATAGACTATTTCCTGGGATGGCTTAGCCAATCTTTCAAACATTTAAAGTCTCAGATTGAATCATACTTACTCCTCCAAGAATATCTCTACGTATTTCCCAAATCGACTTGAGTTATCATTCCTGACAGTTTTGGCATTTCCAAATGATTCTAGAAGTGGAGCTGCTTCAAGAATCTGTAATAATAAAAAGTAAGGACCGCTTTTAAAGGACAGCTATTACAAGTTTAAAGGTCAATAAAACAATGTGAGTTTTGTGTCTGAGTGCATTGTTTTTGTTAATACCCAATAATCATTTCCTAACCTGATTGGCTGATGGCATCATGTGACAAAACATAACTGACATAACAAACCTCCCCAAATGCAAATAAAAATGTCTATGTTCAGACATGCTGTTGTGACTACAATGAATTTTACATAGATAGTTCAGCTGTTTGGCCAAAATTTGCTTCCCCCCTGCATTACTAGTACACTGTAACACATTTCAAGATTTAATTACACATAAATACAATACCTCAATCTGTCAAAGCATGTAGAAGAAACAAACAAAAAATGGTTAGACAAAAACATCTAAATGTTGTAAAAGCTTTAACAAACTAGTTCAGGCTATAATATAGTAGGATCATACCTGTTGTGTTATGTTGCGCTTGTGTTGTACAGCAGTTAAAAAACGCAGGACCAGTTTTGTGGCCTCTGTCTTACCAGAGCCACTCTCCCCACTTAAAGAAAAAAAACACATTGATCATGGGTATGGAGTGGTGACCAACAACTTGATTACCAGCTTAATACTACAGTTAGTTACGTACACAGACCTAATAATTAATCTACATCTGCTTTGCTTTACCATTAAGTAAAATGGGTAAAGAGAAGTGGAATCAAATGCTAATATGTCTGTGTCCTGCCAACTATCTTGAGACAACGGGTACATTTCACTGAGACATGATCCGTAGGTGCAGTCCTGACCCAGACACCACAAGTCTTTTCTTACAAGTATCTTCTTCAGGGAGTGGTTTAAGGTGTTCCAGGTGATCGCTTGTGTCAAAGACAATTGACACTGACTGATGCATAAATAGCTTAACAGACAAGCAGACAAGGTCTTATGACCTCACTAAAATCTTATATAACATTGACATTTTGTGTTCAGAATCTAATAAACAGTCTCACAGAGTACTAAATAAATTGTAAAAAAAAAACAAAAAAAACAGTTTACCTGATAATAATGCACTGGTTCTGTTTGGCATCCATCATCTTTGTATAAGCAGCATTTGCTATAGCAAATAAGTGCCTGTAAAAATAAGCTGTCAGTCTTGGTTAAGTGCTGCATGGTTAAAAAAAATGAAAACAAGAAAGAAAAAGACTGGGTGCTTACGGAGGATTTTCACCAAGAGCATGCCCTTTATGTTGCAACACCATGTCTGTTCCATAAATATTGTACATCTTATAAGGATTCACAGCAACCAGAATACTTCCAATATACGTCTTGGGAGGAAACAAAAATTTCCTTAACTGTCATACTACTCATTAAATACACAAGCAAAGCTTCTTTTAATTAATTTACAAAAATGAATATCCTAAATAAAAATCAACAAATACTAAGCAGGTGCTCTGCGTAGCAAGAAAATTTTGTACTTACATAAATCAGCTCCCGTTCAAACCTTTTCCTCAGGTTGAGTAAAACAGCAGCTTCATGAAGTTCCCTAGATTTTTTTGCATATTTAATGGTTATTACACATACAGTTCAAGTGACAACTTAAAGTGACCACTCATTAACAAATCCAAGCTTAAAATAAATAAAGATGGATTATAAAAATATGACATTCCTAAATGACTTGTAAATTAAATATTCATACTCAAGTTGAGTCATGTCCTCAATCCCATCCTCCTCCACTCGCTCTCGGTACAAAGTTGTGGGAAGACTTCGGATCGAGTACATCTACATAGCAAATCAGAAATGCTTACTTAAGCAATGACACAAATGTTTAAAGATTTCCTATACATGGTGTAGTACTGGCTTACTACTCTTGGAGAAATGCAATTCCATTATGATCTGTAAAGAACAAACAAAACTCTTCACAGTGACAGTAACAAACTTTATACAATTTTGTTCATGCATTTTCTCCCTTTTTTCTTCCTTTTTAACGCGTCCAATTGCGTCATGCTTCCTCTCCACCAATGCCGATCCCTGCTCTGATTGAGGAGAACAAAGCTAACCCCCTCCGACACGTGGGCAGCATGCCATATGCATCTTATCACCTACACTTTGACAAGTGCAGTGCAGCTCAGTGTGGTTTACGGAGAGACACACCCTGAGAACAATCTTTTCTCATCTCTGTGCAGGCGCCATCAATCAGTCCCGCCCATATCTGAACAACAGGCCAATCGTTGTTCATGTGGCTGCTCAGCCTAGCTGGCAGGCAGAGCTGAGATTCGAGATACGATGTATTCGAGATCCCAGCTCTGGTTCCAGCGTGTGTTTTTACTGCTGCGCCACCTGAGCAGCCTACAGTAACAAACTTTAAACTCAGGTTCTCAAGACCCGTGTGCTGCGATGCACACCCTACCTGCTGCTTACTGTGCTCCCCACAGACTTTGATCAATGAATTCAATAATGCATTGTTAATAATAATTTGTGGTGTTATAGTGGATCCTGGAACCTAAATGGGACAGTCCATTTCAGGGGATCACACATTCACCCATCCTCTCACTTAGTTACAACCAGGGCCGGCGCTAGGGGGGGGCTGGGGGGGGGCTGAGGGGGGCATTGCCCCCCCAAATTGTGTCTTTGCCCCCCCAAGCACAATGCAAGCAACGGCTATTTTTAAAATTATCTCTGAACCAATCACAAAAATGCATTTTGTTTTACAGTGTGAAGATATTTCCTTGCTTATTCCTGATTGGCTCTTTGAGTCATATAAAAATCGGCAGACTGCCCCAAACAGTTCAGTTCGGCAGTATATGTTCTGTTAGTGTGAGCGAGAGGCAGGTATACTGGTAAACACTTTTTTTTTTACAGAATTTGTATTCTTTTGTTTTCTTTATATTTTAATTTCGCAATAATATAAATATTCTCACTCATTCCTATTTCCACGTTTGAATATTCTCAGTCTGTGTGTAGGTACATTTGTCAGCTTTGACTTAAATTTGTATTAAAGCCTTTCAAGAAATAGAGTTGTTCTATTAGTAATGGCAATTTAATTAAGGGGGCGTATTAAAATGAAATACAATTAGATAATCTTTTTTCTCCATTTACATAATCAACATGTATTTTTTAATCATTGGGTTTTAAGTTTAAGTTCGAAAACATGCATTTTTATTTCTTTACCTCATACATCACTTTAAGCCAGTATAGCTTGGCTGTCATCATTCATGCACAAATCAAGCCTTGAATATATTTCTGGCTTCAAAAACATGACTATCAACATGCCCCCTCATTAGGTTTTACTGCCCCCCCAAGCAAAGCAGTCCAGAACCGGGGCTGGTTACAACCAAATGACAATTTAGAGCATCCTGCTAATAAACTACCCTCTAATGTTTTGAGGAGGTCGGTTACAGAAAACCCTAGAGAAACCCACATGGAGATTGGGAGAACATTTCATACTCTTTAAACACAATAACCAAAGGTGTAGTTCAAACCAACGTTCTTAGAATTTTAGTGCTGTGGCAGCCCCGGTTCTGGACTGCTTTGCTTGGGGGGGCAGTAAAACCTAATGAGGGGGCATGTTGATAGTCATGTTTTTGAAGCCAGAAATATATTCAAGGCTTGATTTGTGCATGAATGATGACAGCCAAGCTATTGATACTGGCTTAAAGTGATGTATGAGGTAAAGAAATAAAAATGCATGTTTTCGAACTTAAACTTAAAACCCAATGATTAAAAAATACATGTTGATTATGTAAATGGAGAAAAAAGATTATCTAATTGTATTTCATTTTAATACGCCCCCTTAATTAAATTGCCATTACTAATAGAACAACTCTATTTCTTGAAAGGCTTTAATACAAATTTAAGTCAAAGCTGACAAATGTACCTACACACAGACTGAGAATATTCAAACGTGGAAATAGGAATGAGTGAGAATATTTATATTATTGGGAAATTAAAATATAAAGAAAACAAAAGAATACTAATTCTGTAAAAAAAAAGTGTTTACCAGTATACCTGCCTCTCGCTCACACTAACAGAACATATACTGCCGAACTGAACTGTTTGGGGCAGTCTGCCGATTTTTATATGACTCAAAGAGCCAATCAGGAATAAGCAAGGAAACTTTTTTGTTTTGTAAAACAAAATGCATTTTTGTGATTGGTTCAGAGATAATTTTAAAAATAGCCGTTGCTTGCATTGTGCTTGGGGGGGCAAAGACACAATTTGGGGGGGCAATGCCCCCCTCAGCCCCCACCTAGCGCCGGCCCTGTGTGCAGCACTCACAATGTCTGATGTGCCACTGTATCACTGACATATCAATAAATCAATCAAAAGCCTCATAAGCTGAGGCCTTAGAAACATTAAACTTTAAATGTTAGAGTAAAAAAAAACACCAATATGTCTAAGGCTGTGGTAGAGCAGTGGTAGCTCAGCTGTTTAGATACTGGGCTAGTAATCAGGAAGTCACTGATTTAAGCCCCACATCTGGCAGGTTGCCAAAGTTGGGCTTTTGTGTAAGGCCCTTATTCCTCAGTTGCTTGGATTATACATGGTCACAAGACCAAACAAGTTAATTTGGATAAAGCACCTGCTAAAAGCTGTAAATGTAAATGTATTTATGTGTTTCATCAGGAGTTATAAAGAACAATGACTTTATTACCTAACAGTATCTGTAATTATGCTTTAGGTATTTTATAGACATCTTTCTGATGCCAAATATAAATATATATAATATGATATATCCAAGATTTTAGCTGTGTACCTTATCATACCAGTGTCCTTGAGGTTCACCTTCCCTGTCTGGGGACCACTCAGGCTCAGAAACATCCTCCTTTTGACCAGGATAGACTGGAATAACAAAATCCACCAGTTCTTCATCCCTGTACATGGACCATTTTGTGAGGTTCTGCACAGTATGGTGTGGAAGGACTCTTTCTGAGGACCAGACATCATCTGTTTCATTAGCATCTATTGTGTGGGCTTGAGCCCAGTGTTTATCAGGCTGACCCTGAACCTGAGGTGACACCACTGCATACCTTGAATCTTCCGGAGATCTTCCCAAAGTTGTGGGCAGCTTATAGGATGCTTTTTGTAAATGTGCATTCTTCAGGGCATTTCCCAGATAGGGTGATAAGGGTTGAGCACTTTTAGCTGTTTTGCTTGTGGTTATAATTGATCCATCAGGAAGCCTGTAAGTAGCTTTACGAAGATTTTGATTCTGGAGTGCACTGGACAGAACTGATGGCTGCTCTTTTTTGTTAGGCTTTTTGAATAAGTTTGAGGAATTGTGTAGTTGATAAGAGGCATTACGTAGATTAGTGTTTAGCAAAGCATTTGACAGAGAGGAAACATTTTGTTCTGATTCCTTCTCTGAGCTCTTGGTTAACAGTGTTCCATCAGGAAGCCTGTAGGAAGCCTTACGAAGGTTTGAATTCTGAAGTGCACTGGAAAGAAGAGTAGAGGAAGACTGCTGTGTTTTTTGATCATGAGAAAAAAGAGTTCCATCTGGTAGTTTGAACGGTGCTTTGCGCAAGTTAGCATTCTGTAAAGCATTTCCCAAATATGGTGCAAATTGTTTTGTTTTAGTTTCTTGATTGGGGCTCTGAGAAGTGAAAACTGATCCATCAGGAAGTCTGTAAGACGCTTTTCTAACATTTGCATTCTGAAGAGCATTGGATAATAGATTGGGAGATGATGCTGGTTGTTCCACAACATTTTGTGATTTGATTGTTCCATCAGGCAACCTGTAAGCTGCTTTACGAAGATTTTGGTTTTGTAAAGCATTTGACAGTAATGAAGTGGAAGTCTCCTGTTTTTGCCCTCGTGTGTTTCTGGCTATTATTGATCCGTCAGGTAATCGGAAAGAAGCACCCTGAAGATTTGGATTCTGTAAAGCATTTGATAAAAGTAAAGAATGTCCTTGTGACTGATGATTAGGTGTAGAACTTCTCTGTAGTGGAGAAGTGTATGATGCATTGCGTAAGCTAGGGTTCTGTAGCGCGTTAGACAGCAAAGATGGTGAAACGTTTATTTGAGGATTTTGCAATGAACTTGCCAAAACTGGAGAAGAGTTCTGGTTGACTTGATGTCTGAGCACATGGTGTAAAGATGCAGCTCTTTGTGCAGAGGAGGTAAGTGAAGCAGTGGAAAGATAAGGATTTCGTAGTGCATTACTTAGCACTTGAGAACTTGGATAACTGGAATGAACATCTGGTGGGGTCACGACTGTTTGGCCAAATGTGATTATCTCTTGAGGCTGACCACCTGGTGAATATTGAGCTGTAACTAAATCGTGATTATTGGCTTGATTGTACACAGAATTTGTTATTACAGGAGGTGCGCCAGGTGTCTCAGGGATGTAAGGTGAGGCTGGTCTAACGGGCAAGTGAGGTAAGCCAGGATTCATGGGGCCATGAGGGGAACCTGGTCTCATTGAGAGGAGAGGTGAACCAGGACTTACTGGAAGCGGAGGGGATCCTTGTCTTGTTAAAAGAGGTGAACTTGGTCTCATTGATAGCTGGTTTGGCATATGTCTCAGGGTGGGTTGCAGCATGGGTGATCCTGGATGACTGGTTAAAACCTGCTGAGGAAAAGAAACTTCACCATTCATTACAGTAGGTTGACTTGCACCTCTAAACTGAATAGGGTTTATTGGTCTTCTTACAACAGGACGACCTCTCCCAACAGGTCTGTGGAAGATTCTGTGGGGATTTGAACTTCCTTGTGGAAAAAACATTTTAGATTCTTGGAATGCTATAGGTCTAGAACCTTGTCTTGCCAACATAATAGGAGAGGTGGTTGTGCTTTGATTCATATGCCCTGAACCTACTGTTCCATTATGAATGGAAGATCTGAATGGAGCAACACTGTGCATCAGAGGACCACCTTGATGGCTTTTCCTTTGTAACATTGGATTGACAGGTGATGGTTTAACGGTACCCATTGGCACTTTGTTTCGACCAAATCCTCTGAATCTGCGTGTGGATGACCGGGCAGCTAGATTTGGTGTGTCATTCTGGAGTCTGCCAGAGAATCTTGATGGTGTAGGAGAGAGCGGGCGCTGAGTAGAGGAAAGAGATATTGGTCCTGGTGATCTTGTTCTATGGTTGAGAGATGAGTCCCTGTGTAGTGGATAGTGAGAAGCATTTTGTTGTCTTTGGGTATCCATTCTTGAGGACAGTGAAGGACTCTTCATTTTTAATGATGGTTGTGGTGAAGAAGCCATTGATCTTGATGATATAAATGACTCCTTTCTGGTGTTTGCACCAATTGGTCGAAAAGGACTTTGAGAAGGACCTGAATGAATACTTTGTCTCAGGTTTGGTCTTGGAGATGTTGATGAACTCATTCTTCTTATTGAGTCTCTTAGTGAAGTCTGTGGACTTTTTCTTTCATCACCATGAGGTGACTGTCCTTGAGAATAAAAAGGTTTTCTTTGGGGTATGGGAGACTTTCTCCTCATAGTAGCTGAAGGAGAAGATCCTCGTCTTAAAGGTTGTGGAGAAGATGGTGGACTAAATATTCCCTTTTGGAGTGGTGATAGTGGTCTTTGTGCATTGTTATTCCATGATGGTTGACCAAACACTCTTTTTTGTTGTCTTGGTGAGAATTGAGGCCCTATTACTTCCGGTTGGACATTAAACCTTTGATGGGGCAGAGGACTACCTTGGCCCTGTCTAACAGAGAGGTTTGGGGAGGGATGAGGACTTCTTTGTCTCAGTGGAATTGGTTGTACTGGCTCAGCTGGAAGGCTTAAATCAAGCCTCTGAAACATGGGATCTGGATAGACAAAATGTGGGTTTACTTGATTGCTAAAGTTTGAATCAAATCTTCTTGCCAGAACAGGAGATGCTGGTGTTGAGAGTGGCATGTGTCCCACAGGTCCAAAAGAGCGCCTGCTCGGAGTGGGTGATGCTGACATAGCAGGGGGGAAGAGGGGCCTTGCTTGAAGTATTGGGGATGGTGGTAATTGATTAGATTGAACTAAACCAGGACCAACAACTGGTACTGCAGAAAACGGTGGTTGTGTTTGCTGGACCAAAACAGGACTACCACCTGGTACTGCATAAAATGGTGTTGGTCTTTGCTGGACCAAAACAGGACTACCACCTGGTACTGCAGAAAATGGTGTTGGTCTTTGCTGGACCAAAACAGGACTACCACCTGGTACTGCAGGAAATTGTGGTGGTGTTTGCTGGACCAAAACAGGACTAACACCTGGTACTGCAGAAAATTGTGGTGGTCTTTGCTGGACCAAAACAGGACTAACAGCTGGTACTGCAGAAAATTGTGGTGGTCTTTGCTGGACCAAAACAGGACTACCACCTGATACAGCAGAAAATGGTGTTGGTCTTTGCTGGATTAACACAGGAATTGCTGTGGGAGATTGTTGTGAAATCTCTATCATCTGACCAAGCCCTACATGTTGTGAAAATGTTGAGGGGTTTTCCTGTTGCATGTTTGGCATTAATTCTAAATCATTATAGGCAATTTGAGGAGATGGTGGATTCACTATTTCAAGTTTCTCTTTCCCAAATAATTTGACTTGCGGTCTTGGAAGTCGGAACTGGTCTTCAATCACTGTGTTTTCTGTTACTAAATGTGCATTTTCATTTACATAAGGATCGGATTGCTCTGTTTGTTCCATTATGTCCCCCATGATGTATGTGTATGGCTGATTCCCAGCCAAAACAGGTTCTAAATAAAGTGATGTAGTTTCCCCACCATAGCCGTATGTATTTGGATCATATTGATTTGAGTAACCTGGGTAAATCATGTAGGCATCTGGAAGCCCATCCTGATAATCGTACAAACTTTGATGACCATTATAATAGTCATACTGCTCTGGGTAAAAATGATAATTATAGTAGTCCACATCATGTCCATAGTATTCATATTCATCCTCTATTGGAAATCCAGTGTCATCATAATATTCTATACCGCTATCAAAGTAACCATACTCATCTATCCCGTTATTATAATAGTCATATGGTTGTCTTTCATCATACTGGTCTAAATAGTCCTCATCATAACAGTTAAATTCATGTTCATAAGGAGAATCGTAGTAATCATATTCCTCACCAGAGAAAGCATATTCAGCATATTCATCTTCAGGGTAATAATAATCCTCTTCCTCATAGTAGTCATACTGGTGTGGTCTTTTGAAGTGCCTATGGCCATATTGTTCCTGATCCCTTACAAAATATCGTCCTCTTGGGTTGTTTCTTCCATAGCTTCTTTCATCACAGTCAGTTTCCTCATAGTTATGCTCAGCCTCATCATACTCATATCCTCTATTCTGATAACCATAGCTCTCCATGTTCGACCTGCAACTACGAACAGAACGACCTTGTCTTCCCTTAGATGTTTTAGATGATATAAATTTACTAATCAGCCAGTTAGTCGCTCCTGTAATCTTCCCCATAAGCCATCCTTTGTTCTTGAACTTGGAAACTCCAGTGTTCTTTTTACCAAGAAATCCTTTTAATTTACCTCCCAGTCCAGAGGTTGCGGCTGCAGTGTTTCTTGTTTTTCCACCAATATTGAGCAGTGAAAGAGATTTTTTACTTTCTTCTTTTTTCTCTGTTTTAGGTTTTCCACTAGCTAGGAAACTTGTCATGAATTTTGATGTATTTCTTAGATCTTCCGCTTTGGGTTTACTAAGTCCAGCAAACAGCTTTGCTGAGCCTTGCAAAGCCTTCGGTGCATCTTTTTTCTTTTTAGATAGTCGCATAAAAAGTCTGGATGTACTTTTAAGCCCCCTTTTAGGTTGTTTTGTGGCTGGTGTTTGGGTAGTATTCTTACCAGTTGTCCCACTGTCATCACTCTTTAAAAGGTCTGCATCTGAGCCTTCAGATTCACTGGTCACAGCTTGTTTGCCTTTTCCTTTTTTAGGGTCCTCCTTTCCTTTTCCTTTTGCAGGCGGTTGTTTGCCACCTTTTCCTCCTTTATCCTCATTTTTTCCTCCTTTGGTAGTTTGCTCTTTTGCTCCTTTGGTAGTCTGCTCTTTTGCTTTTCCTTTGTCTACTGTCTTAGCTGCTGGCTTTTCACCTTTTTTTGGTGGCATTTTATTTTGTCATTAAAGTTACTCTAGTTTTTGTGTTTTAAAGTATTCATCAATGTCAGAAAAGGCATCAATTTACAAAAATACTACATCTGGATGCAACATCATCAGGACAATCATCTAAATCATCATCTTAAATCTTCTCTTGTTTAAAATAATTGTCTTTTTCACAATTAGAAGCATATACTCTTTAAAATGCCAAAAAGATTACTTGTCCTAATGACTCATATCTACCATACATTATCTATCTTAAATCTTAATCTTATCTTAAAATGTTCAGTCCAGCAGATTATTTCCATTAGTAACTGTGCTGATTTTGGCAACAGATTTCCCAGACAATAGTCTCGCTGTATTCTATATCAGGTAATCATGAATATCAGCATCCATTTGTCGTGCTGAAGATCTTTGTCTTTTTTGCTGGTCATTGTATTCCAATTTCATGTGTCCTTGGCATATATCCATGTCCCTTCAGAAGTCTGAAAGCTTTTGTCTGAATGCTGTTGAGGACTCCCTGCTATATTTGGGGACCTTAAATGTATCTGCTACACTCACTTAGTAACATTATCTCTTTGTTTCATTCCTGTATAAATTATGCAGATCGGTGAGCTGTCACTAAACTGTTTTAAAAACTATTTTAAAGAGCAGAATAATACAGCTGTTATACAGACTTAGAGTAAGTATAAAGTCAATCTAAAAGGTGAAAAACATTTTTGCTTGTAGGAATTCCCAACTTATGTTTTCTTCAGGTTTTAGGTTTATTATTAGCATATACAAGTGCTACTTACTTTGAAGATGCTCAAATTTCACAAATAATTTTATGGTAAATGCACACTCATTTAACCCTAGTTTACCATAAAAGGTATTTTTTTACTAAGAGGTATTTAAATATAATACTTGTTACTGCAATACTTAGCTGATATCACCACCTAGGTCTAACTCTGTTAGCTTTAGCCAGTTAAATCCCATTTCTGCATTGTAGTTAAAAAGATTACCCAGTACTTTTTCTAAACCTTATAATGTGTAACGTTTCTCAAGAAAATGTGTTCCCCAATCTATAGACCCCCATCACAGTAAATGTACCCCTAAATTCAGGATGTGTTCCTAATTATTTTAAATTTGGCCTTGACCCAATCAAGTGTAATCATTTTAAACCAGGTTTTTAAAAATTGCCTTTATGTCAAAGTTTGAAAGGTTTGAATCCATGAATCCATTTTTGACAAAAACACAGCACTGATTCAGGTGTTTAAGCCACAACAATTGCTAACAGGTGTATTAAACAAGTATATTATTTGCTTCAAACTTTGCAGCAACAGTTTAGGCAAGGCCCTGTCCTGTTCCAGTGTGTGTGCTTATACATACATACATACATAGTATAACTATCATACCATTTTACTTGGTTTGAGTCTAAATCCAGGTAGGTTGAATCTATCAGACAAATAATTATTGCACTGTATCCAGAACATGTTTTAGTAGCAATTACACTCGTCTTTGAGTAAAAACAGAAACGTGCTGAAGCCACAGTGTGCAGCAGATGGCAGCAAAAGTTCTTCATATTGCAGTAGGGGACCTAATGTAGGACCTTGGAGTTAACTTAAGAGAGTAAACAATTACCCATTGTTTCAGTGGTAAAACTTGTGGGTCAACCATATGTTTTAGTTTACATTTTAGCAATATTGATTATTAGTATTTGATTTTCGAAATGTATTTATTTCCATTTCAGCATGATACATAAAGGTTAAAATACTGAATCAAAATGTTAAAACAAGCAGACAGGGAAAAAAGCAATAACAGTGTAGTAATGTCCCAGATCTTTCGGGACTATAGTCGCATGAACCCAAGATGACTGGCAACTATCTAAAACATATGTGTGTTTTGGAGTGCCTTTCTGCCCACTAACATTGAGGCAGGTGTAATATGACATTGGGTAGCTCTGCTGATGAACAAGAACATTCTGTTTAACCCAGCATCCAATTGCGGAAATATTTAACCAGCCTCCCACCCCATATCTTCGTAACAATAACTATTATTTTTAAAGCCCGCTATTTTGTGCCATCTACAGGCCTGATCTAGGTATCACTGGTTAAACATTCTTACTTGTAGCCAGTTAAAGACGAATAAAACATCGGAATAGCATCTTTGGCGTCCCCTCAGGAACTGCTCTTTAGAAACTGGTGAGTTTTAAACCCATGTTCCCAGTACTATTGTTCCAAATGGCTGCTAAATTGTGTGAATGTGTGAGTGGTTAAGTAATAGATGCCCAGAATGGATCGGTGCTTGTCCAGAATGGTTTTTTTTGCCTTTCATACAGTGTTTCCACATAGACTTGGGACCCAATGCACACTCAATAAGGAGAGAGATTATTAAAGATTTATGTTTAAATGCATGTTTACAAGTACAGTATGTACATGTGCACCCTGTACTAGAAGGACATTGGTCTAGATTATTGAACGTAATTCAAGTAAATTAAAAGCTATGAATTAGAATGTGTGACACTGAAAGATTTTCTATGTTTATGTTTGATCAATTTATTTTTCTTTTAATTGTTCATAAAAACCCTCAAGAAACCTTAACAAAGGACTCTGTTCTCTTACAAGTGTATGTAAACTTTTGACTTTAACTGTATATTACATGGGCACTCGGATGGGCCACAGATAAATAACACTAGCCCACTACCACTGGTATCCAGACTTTGAATTCCCAGCGGTGCTATCGGCCTGTCAGGCATCTACATACAGACATGATTGGCTATTTCTGGAAAGGGCTGGATGGCAGAGGCCCCTTGATGGATTTGCATCTTGTGTGGGGCGTGTTACTGCATTGCAGCCAGTGATTTTGGGGGAAGCCACTCACTGCAGCCCAGACCAGGATTAAGCAGGGGTAAAACATGATTACAATGTACAGTATGTTCACTAAATGTTGGTGCATTGCCAGTGTTTTCTTTTACACCCATTAAAGACGTGATTAAAGGACAGACATCATGTGACACATGGTAACAAAATTAGCACTTTAAGTTACACATGTGACATATTATGTTAATTCTAATTGCTAATAAGAAACTCATGTTTCCTACATATCAGTGTTGTGGTGATTATTTTGTGCCTGATAAACACAACACAAGTCACTGTATATGCTGTGCTGTGTACAGACCACCACTCAAATATCAGACTAGCTTTAATTCAGTGGTGGGCTCTTGCATAGACGGCCGGTTAAGGGAGGCTTAGAATGTCGTAAAGCAACAGATGGGCTTTAGTATCATAGTGTACCAGGGTTTTATCTGATAAAATGACCAACAAACAGGTGCAAAGCAGGTATACCAAAAATATTAAAGCTCAGATATTTATAACAATATGGATTATAAAAATTCCAATCAGTTAATCTATTTAATAAATATTTTCTTTGTTGGGATGGGTAGACAAAATTAGTGTACCCAAGGATAAGACAAATGCTATAGATCAGTATATTTTTTCAAACCTGCCTTACACGCACATGATCTCATGCCAGAATGTGCTGTAAACAATAGCAGAATTTGGCAAAACATGTAGCTAGTCAACCATACACATCAACAAATGGTGCATCAAATATCCCAGCCTGTAATACACTCTTACAACAGCAACAAACATGCTTACCTTCTCTGCAGACTCATGTACACTGAGTAGAATTAATGCACCTTAAGTAATTCCAAAACAAAGTATCTTCATTTTGCTCAGCTTTCATTAACTGCTCTGTTAACCCAATACCACAGGAAGCATCAGGCCTTCAGTGGGACGGCTTGAGTTTTGATAATTCCCCACACCAAATTTGCTGGTCGTATTGTACAGCCCGAGTGGCTCCACATGCATATTTAATGACGTCTATTATACTAGTTTTCGCTAATGAATAGCAGCAGCTGCTCTAGGTTTTCAGATCCATGTGGAAAGGTAACAGTCGGCATCTTGTGAATGTGCTGTTGGTACAGAATTTTAATGGCTTCATTAGATGTTCACAAGAAAGCTGACAGCTACATTATACATAATGTTTTATTATTTGTAGAAGCACACAAGCGGTCAGTGCTAAGCAGCCAGATTGTTGCATATACCTGAAGTTTAAATTTAGGCCTACCTTTAGCAATGTTTCAGCATTTATATATAAATATTTTATTCATGCTATTAACACTGATTAACCAATTAATTTTATTTAGAGAGAAAGACAATGTTTTGTTCCTTTGCAGTTTAACTTTGCATTTTTTTTATTTTTTTTATTGTTTGTATACAACAAACCCCTAAACATGCAATTTTAGTTCATGTGTGGTATTCATTTTTAGATTACATTGCAGTCAATTCCAAACAAAGATTGGATACGAGTTATACCACCCACCCATACTCATCCACACTGGCTCAACTGTTAATATACTACATTACCTTGCATTTGTCACAGACTTCTTCCCATTAACATCCCACTTTTTACTAAAACGTTTGCATAAACCCATTTGAATATTAAAAACCAGCCAACTTTAGCTCTACCTTTTATGTTTCTTTAGAGACATACACTAGAAACACACACATTTAAACATGACTGAATGGTCAGTGTTTTCCAGTCAGCTGTTTTCCTGCTGTTCTTTTTCTCAACATGTATCATCAATTGCTAAAATAAGAGAACTGCTTTACTTTTCTAACTAAAAATCATTCACTTTCTATTGGAACCGTTTTTGGCACGTCTCTCTTAAACGCAAAAGTATGATTATGACTAAATGAGTATTTTATTGACTAAAAAAAACACTTTAGATTCAAAATGTAATTTACAAGAATTCGTACTTGCTTTAGTATCGGCTTTATCCTAACCAGGTGGATCTGGTGCCTACACTGAACCACTAGTAGCAAGGAAGAAACACTCGGAATGAAGTCTAAATTATCACATAACATTACACATTTAACCATTCACTTACATCTAGGAGCAATTTAAATTAAACTAACAAGAATATCAGGAGGAAACCCAGAGGAAACGTCACACTCCTGACTGTGACTGCAGATGGGATTTGAATCTACTGCCCCTTGAGCATAAAGCTTGACACCCACACTACCGGCTGCACCACCAAGACACCCAGATTTCTTGCAGTTTAAAGCTGCGTATAAAATACATACATACTGTAATTTAAAAAACACGTAAGTCAAACTAATGTTCCTTTCTATTTTTTGTTAAGCTCATGTAAAAATTATAAAAAAGTAAATGTGTGGGGGGCGCTCAGGTGGCGCAGAGTGATGAGTCACTAGCACACCAGCGCAGAGATTCTTAACTCCCAGGTTCGAGTCTCGGCTCTGCTACCGGTCGGCTGGGCACCCTCTAGCAGGCATAATTGACTAATGCCTTCAGCAGACAAATTGGCCTCCAGACTGGTAAGAGTGGGAAATGGTTGTCCAGGGCACCTGGGTCAGGGACCTGGGGTCGGGGCGTGGCTCTCTGCGCATGAAGCCGGCCTCACGAGCAAATCCACCAATGTGTGGGTGAATAAGAAGGGATCAGTAGGCTGTGCACACATCGGAGGGACTATGTGTCTGTCAAGTTACCCCCTCCTTGGCACCACTAGGGGTCCACAGCAGCAGATTGGCAAAGCTAAATTAGGAGAAAAATTGGGTAAAATGCAAAATAGAAAAAATAATTAAAAATTAAATTAGTTATTTCATGTCTTGGATGGTGAAGGCATTTCTCCAAACAAAAATCTTACACGCTTCTAAAACCTCATAAATTTTATTGCTTTTCATTTGCACATACTGCCAAAAGGTTTATTGACCTGAAATCTGTCAAATCAATTATTTGATCAATTCATGCCTGTTAGGTTCCAATATCTGATTTCATTTAAGCATTTTTTCTATAACCTTTATATGTGTTCTAACAAAAATTCAGATGTGTTTTTTTATTTTCCTAACAAAATGTTTGATAAAGACTTTTAACAATAATGTCTGGGCAATTGAAATATGTACTTAAAAAAAATAAAGCAGAACAGAAGATGGTGTCATTTCATGTAATTGTAATAATGAGGCCATGAGATTATTTCTTCACAATCTGAATGACGTCCTCGTGTTCCATAATGTGCGTCAGTCCTACTCGCTGCGGGCTGTATTTTGTGCTTGTTCCCTGTAGTTTATAACAGAAGTAAAGTCTTATATATTGGTTACAACAAACACAACAATTTCAGTGAGAGGAACTGATCATATAAGCTTACCCAGACAAGTGCGTACTTGAATTGGCTCGCTAATGTTCTGTGAATTCTGTGGCACTGCAAAGAACATAAGAGTAAATTGTAGGACTGCTGGAGGGTAATAAAGACTAAATATCCAAAACAGCATGTGAAGTACAGAAAAAGCAGCATGTGAATACAAAATATTTAACTACTTTATTGTTTATATTTTTAGCTACTACTTAGCTACATACAGTAGCTTATACCCATGAGCCAAAACATTAGATACACCAGCTTAATATGCTGTCAAAACAGATCTGACCCACCGAGACATGTACTTCACAAAACATCTGAAGAAGTCTGGTGGTATCTGATACAAAGACATTACCAGCAAATCCTATAACTTCTATACATTGCGAGGTGGGTTATTCCAGAGTGTATCTTGGTGCCATCTCTTCTACCTAACTTTCCACATAGTTTTGGAAAAACCAGGATTCATTAGACCACTCGACCTTCTTGTATTGCTTAATTAATATACCTGTTGTAGATGCTTTTGACTGTGGACAGGAGCTAGCATGAGCACTGTGACTGGCTTGTGACTATGTATTTACATTTGCTTTTTACATGGATGTGAGAATACAATGCAAGCAATTGAGATTTACAGGCCTTGCTTATTAATTGAAACAGTCAATGGCAGAAATTTTAAGAACATTTATAAACAGCAATAGAGTCTTACCACATGTTCTACTGATGCACTCCTTCTCATAATGATTGGGTCATTGAAATCTGGTCGCTCTGTTTTTTTAACAAAGAAAGAAAAAAATCAAGTTATTATCAGAAATGTAACATTATGCCATTTCTTATTTGCATATTACATTATAAAAATAAACACCACATTCATAATAACAGACAAATCCTAAAGGGGAACAATCACCTTGGCTATTTCTAATTTATATTAATGGAAAACTAAAATACTACAGCTTTAAAGAGGTAGGGTAAATGGCTGATTACAAGACTGTTTAAAAGCATGACCATTCGTCTTTAACTATCAAATCACTTATGGAATGTTAATGATAACCTATTTATCCTCTGAATAATAAAAAGAACATTTCTGTTAGTAAATCAGCAGTAAAATTACCTCCTCTTTTCTTTGTGTAGAGACAGATCAGAGCCAGGTATTCCCACAACTGCTCCAGGAGGTAGTCTAGATTTAGTTTCATGCCACAGCTAATCACAACACTGTTTGGTCGATGAGCAAGACGGTCTATTTCCTCTATTGAAATCTGATCCACTTTGTTGTACACCTATAAAATGCACAATAATAAGCATGTCTTCAGAGACTGTGCTGCTGGGTATTGTGCACAAATAAAAATGCCAAACGATTGATGAAGACTAATACTCACATATAAGCAAGGCATGTACACACGATTACCTACAATGACATCAATAAATTCATCCGGTGTGCAGTCTTCTCTGAACAAAACCTCAGCATTAAAGATTTCTGAGTGAACAGGTTAAGATTCATTCATTTTACAAACACTGTGTGTGCAGAGGGGGAAAATGGATCCAAGAAAGATGATAAAGGATACTGTACTCGTGAAGAATAAGCTGAACTAGCTTCTCAGAGCATTGTGTAAGAGGAACGGTTGAGTTAAAGGAGAGACCTCCACCTTTCTTAGGCTGAAAGAACAACAGAGGATTCTTTGTCAAATTAAGCATAATAGACAATCAACTTTGAGATAGTATTTATCCAACAGGTTCTTACATCCCTGAACAAGATTTTGACGTTTCTGCAACTGCTCTTTTTTACCTCCCCGAGCAAGGCCTTTCTTGCCTAGATGGCCAGACATCCAACTCTGGGAAGGGTTAAAGTTCTGCCAAGCTTCCTCCTTTTTTGAATGATTGTGGCGACTGTGTTTTATATCCTTGCCCTGATCTATACCACAGAACCTTGGACTTGGTTCTTGTCTTGACAATGCAGTGTAATTTATGTCCCTTATAGAAACAGATGTGTGTTCCAAACTGCAAATTGCAACAGATGGACTCCAATTGAATTTTATACACATCTCTGGGATAATCAAAGCAAAAAAAATGCAGAAAGTACCACTGGTGTGACAAATCGAAGTTACTAAACAATTTAGTGAATTAGTAATTAGTTTATATTTTCAAAAACTCTAAAAACATGTTTTTATTTCATTATTACAGTAAGTATAGACTATGGGTAAAAATGGAAATTTTATCCATGCAAATATAATCCACAACACAAAAAGTGTGCAAAGCGTTGTGGATGGTTAGTGAATAGTGGATAGGTTAGGGGATTTAGTGGATAACTGGATAAGAAAATAAATATCTAATAATGTCTTAAATCAATTATACGAGCAATTATGATAATAAGTAAGAAAACTGTACCTTAAAGTAAATATTGGGTTTGGAACAGTTTAGTCTGATCCCAACAGATTCAAGCTCTTTTTCCAGCAGTTCCCTTTAATGAGAAAAATTTTAAAAATATATTCAGAAAAGCAAGACAGCAATAGTTAACTGGCTTTTGTAAGCTTGAAAAAATAACACCGACCTCTGAACATCTCCCTTGGTTGCATCAAGCATCATGATGACCACATCTGCAGTTCTGGCTACAGCTATGACTTGCCTGCCTCTACCCTTGCCTTTAACAATGATAACTTGTTAAAACAAAAATCTTAGTGACACTAAAAATATTCATTACTATATAAAAAGCACATACCTTGAGCAGCTCCTTCAATAATTCCAGGCAAATCCAGCAGCTGTATGTTGGCACCTTTGTACTACAGGAAAATACAAGAAACGGGCATTCAAAACAATCAACAAAAAATTAGGCAACATCATGGAAGTAAAGAAATATAAATGCCAAAACGCAAGCAATACCTCAATAACACCAGGGATACAAGTCAAAGTAGTGAACTCGTATGAAGCTGCTTCACTTTCTGTTGATGTCATTAAGCTCAGAAAGGTAGACTGAAAAAACATCATTTGGATTTTGTTGAATATAAAACTGCACCATACCCAAATGAATACAGCATTTTGAAAGGGAAATTGTAATTACCTTGCCAACTGATGGAAACCCAATTAAAGCAACCCGAGCATCACCTGATTTCATAACATCGAAGCCTTCACCTTTGGCTCCAGCTGATTTTGTAGGCTCCAAAAGCTGGGCCCTGTACTTAGCTAGCTTGGCTTTTAGTAGACCAAGATGGTATTCAGTTGCTGAAAAAGAAAGAGTTTGAGATAGATGTAAATACTATAAAATATACTTTATACATCAGCTACACCTATAATATAATATAGCTCACTCTGTATACTATTACTAACAGCAGATATTTAGTGGGTTTTTTATGTAAGCCTCCCTCTGCCTGCTGATTATTAAAGACATCAATAATGACCAGATATTTTTGAGTGGTCCCAGCTAACACAGAACGTTCCCATAACGTTAGATTTTGGTTCCCCTATGGATATTCTTAGGGAACCACCCCATAACGTTATGGTAACGTTCTATTTTCGTAAAAAAAAAATCAGCGCTGTATGAAACCTAACGTTCTCTCATGTTTTTATGAAAACTAACAGAGAACGTTACCTAAAAGTTGCCTTAAGGTTTTCTTTCTTATGTGTTTAAAGTAACGTTCCCGGAAGGTTTTCTTATGATCTTTAAAGTTTTTTAGTAGGAACTTACCAAAAAAGCAGCCTTTTGCTTGAGACGGTCCATGTAGATCAACCTTTACTTACAAGTACCAACTATAAAACTATGAAACCTAACGTTCTCTCATGGTTTTATGAGAACTAACAGAGAACGTTAGTTAAAGCTTGTATAAGGTTTTATTTCTTATGTGTATAAAGTATCGTTCCAGTAACATTCCCGGAAGGTTTTCTCATGATCCAGTGAGAGAAATTAGCTCTACGTATATAGCAAGCAGAACTCTTAATTAGCACAACTAGAAAGTGAGGTTTTCTTGTTTAAAGTTTTCAATAATTTAAAGGTTAGTACAAGGTTCCCTTAAAGGTTTCAATAATTTTAAGGTTACGGGAACGTTAGGGGAACATTCCCAGAACTATAATGCACAACCAAACGGGAACGTTCTATTTCCGTAAAGAAAACTTTCCTGGGGAACCAAAGGGCAACCAAAATGATCCGTTCCCAGAACGTTCTGGGAACCAAAAACTAACGTTCCCAGAACGTTCTGGGAACCAATAATTGTTAGCTGGGGTGGACCTTTTTTTGTGGGTATATTATGTCCTGCTAGTACACACATATTGTTAAGGCTTTTAAAGCAACACAGCATTGTTATTAAGCCTTTTAAAGACCTCATTGTAGAGCTGGGGGGTATGACGGTACATTCAGTATACCGGCTGTAATTCCTCGTACGGTATGGATTTTTCATATGCCGCCATAGAATAGAATAATTAATACAACAGCTGTGGGCTTCAATAGGCAGCAAATCATATAATATTGTTCGCCACTAAACGCGCTATGTAGCGCTGTGCAGATTAGATACAGCTCACTTGTTAACCAGGTAGTGTTAACCAGGAGAGCCTTCCTGAATATGGTAGAAAAAATAAACAAAAACACTATATACTGTACGGTTTGTGGGGGCACAGTTGTTGCAAAAAAGCAAACATTTAAGCAACACCGAAGCAAGCTGGAAGCGTAGATATATAAAATCTTCTACAACAGACCTGTGATCAAGTTGTACAATCAGTGGGGTCATACCTCAGTATAACGGTATAACTATTCACTTCATCAGTGGTGACCGGGAGACTGCAAACTTTGTTTTATTTGTTACAGGGAGAGCTAACGGTAATTGTATAATACTTAAATATTACATTAATAATAAACATCGTATATATTGCACCTGTTTCACGCCTACTGATTCCATCACATATTGTGTCATTTTGTGGTGTCAACCAAAGCTTATAGTACTTAAAACCTTCATTATATACATGGTGAAATTGAAATATTTTATATTCTTTGTACTTATGACAGTAAAATCAGTCACAGACATATAAAATGTCCCAGTAATACAAAAAATACAACATACTGTGAAATCGTCAGAATCTTAAAAAATTCAGTGATACAAATTTTTGGTCATACCGCCCAGCCCAGCTCCTGTCACTACTGGTTGGAAATGTATTAACCACTGATATTGGATTTTAGTCTTTATAGTTTAGGTATCGTTTTGGAGGTAACAGTTTAATCTGCCCCATCATAGACCATGAAAAGAACAAGGTTGACAAACAGTAAGGGGCTTAAATACTACCTGTTTTATAAAACATATGCTATCATTTATAACCATAAACCTACAATGTGAACAAACAAGGATGCTGTAACTGATAAAGCAGTCAGTAAGTGTACACAGTGTTTAAATCAGCAACACTGCTACACTGATGGACTGACACAGTCCTCCCAACACAACACCCAATAACAAATCAACACCATTTTAGTGTCATTGTTCTTTTACAAACAGGTTACCACCCAAAATATCTAGTTAGTGTTGGGACTATAGTAATCTTATTGCAATAATAGAGTTGACAAACAGTGCAATAAATAAACGAGCTACAGATTGTAACTGCATACCTACAAATGCCACCCAACTGACTGCAGTGATCCAGCAGCTACAGTTTGTCAGTATTAGCTAATGCATAGATCTACCTTTGTTCTTCTGCGTCCGAGCGATTTCTCTCTCGATCTCGGCGATCTTCTCGAGGATCCCCATGATGGCAAAAGTGTGACGAGTTCAGAAACAGAAAACCTGTAAAAAATAACAATGACATGAAACGTGGTACTAATTGTACAACTACACTCAGTCACCTGGCTAGCTAGCTAAAGCTAACAAGTTACATTTTTAGCAACTGAAATACTTTTACACCCATTCAAATCATAATTTAGCCATATAACAAAGCGCAATGCAGTGTTGTTTATTTACATAGTTTCACTTACGTACTACACACTATGTAGCAAAAATAACAGTTTTGAACGAACCTAACTCCGCAGCATGACCAGCCGACTACGTCACCGCCATGCAGCCGGTGCAGCGTTCAATAACGTCCGGGGGGAAAATTGATGTGCACTAGTAAAATAAATCGTAAACCTGATGTGACATATCTATATTGGTTTTAAAAGCACTGTTAATACAAAACACCTGACAATATTCACAACAATATTCAGCCATGTGTGATTACGTTATGTTTCTCAATATAACAAAATTAAGTCATGATCAATCCCATGATGCACATCCTGTATAAACATGGCAGCGCCGTCCGGAGGGCGATATTCTGAAAATATTCCCAGTATGGAAAGTTTCCCGTTCCCTTTACCTGGCAAGGCATCAGGAGAAGGTCTGGGGAAAGATCAAGCAGAGAACACACACTCGAAAAAGAAACCATGTAGAGCATGTTCGGATTTTAAATCATGGATGAAAGTTCAGAAGAAACAGGCGTCCTCAGTCTCAGAACAGGTGAGAAACACTGTACAGAAAATTCAGTTGTATTACATTTACCTTACTCAGTATCATGTCATCTACTGTAGGTTTTAAGGGTATGTACTCATACCCTTAGTAGAGTCTTGACCAGGGGTGGGCAATTAAATTTTCGAAGGGGCCACATAAGCAACTGGGACAATAAGGTGAACTTAATTCTGCTCAATATTAATTTTATCTCTTTATTTACATTTTCAGCATTTAGCAGACGCCTTGATCCAAAGTGACTTACAATAAAGTTACAGTATACAGTCTGAGCAATTGAGGGTTAAGGGCCAGCAGCAACCTGGCGGTGGTGGGGCTTGAACCAGCGACCTTCTGGTTACTAGTCCAGTACCTTAGGCACTAGGCTACAACTGCCCACTCTTTATTAAAAGCAGTAAATTGTGCAGTTCTAATAAGTTGTTAATGTTTAGATGTTACAATCAGACAATTAGAAGTAGGCAGAGTAAAACATCAACATTATTTTACTATTTAAACAAACAAATGCAAAAAAAACCAAAAAACAAATGTGAACAAAATGTGCAGGTTTTTAAACTTTACACTATTTTGTTTTGAGTCTAATATGCACAGGTCTGGTCTTGACTATGGTCATGCCAGACACCTTAGTCAAGACTCTACAAGAGAGTCAAGAGCCACACAAGGTTTAGCAGACATTGGTAGGTGAAAGGTTGTCACTACATTGTATGGTCGGACACCAAAATATCACATTCAAACCATAGGCACTAATACAGAAGTGGTATTCCCTTGCTACTATAACAGTTCCCATTCATTTGTGTGATTTGGGCAGTGATAGCTCAGTGGTTAAGGTACTGGACTAGTAAACAGAAGGTTGCCGGTTCAAGCCCCGCCACCACCAAGTTGCCACTGTTGGGTCCCTGAGCAAGGCCCTTAACCCTCAACTGCTCATCGTGTTCAGATCATTGTGTAAGTCGCTTTGGATAAAAGCGTCTGCTAAATGCTGAAAATGTAAATGTAAAATGTAATTTGTAATAACTTCCCACTGGATTTTTGATAAACTCTTTGTTTATGTACCTCACTTTGTGGATAGGGGCAGTTTTATGTGAATTCATAAAAGGCCTTTTGCAAGTTGATGCCACAAATTTGGACTTCAGCATCCAATTGCAGTGTTCTTAATGCCCCAAGTGCCCTCAGTGAGCCTACAGGGGGGACCCGTTACAAAGAATCACACATAATGGGACAGAAAATCAGTAGGTTATTGGCGTATGGGAGACCTCTTGTGATGTCATATCAGTCTGTTTAAACTACCTATAACCTCTGATAGGTCTTGACGAATGGACAAATATTTGATTTGCCCACCACAAAAGTGTAAAGGTCAACAGATGAAAGATTCCGATTCATTTGTAGATGCAGATACCGCTGAAGTAGACCAAGCTGAGAGAGCTCCACCACCAATTCACCAAAAGTAAATCCACTACATCAACCAAAATTAGAAAATACCAAGAAATGTACTTTTATTATGGATTCATCAAATTTGCCATGAGCAAGACAAAACTTTTTGCCACCCTTGCTGAAAGCATAAGAATAATATCATAACCAGTGTCATGGGGATCCCAATTTTTTTTTAACACAGAGGGTTAGCTTGTTGGATGTTGTTTATTTGTATTGGGTTTTTCTTGCATTTCCTAGCAGCTGTATACCTGCCTAGGCATACTGTCTGTAACAGGGTGTATGCTAAATGGAGATTCGGCAGTCATATCGCTGTATCCAGTTTGCATTTCTGCACTATCCCTTTCCTGTCCACATTCTCAGTTGCAGGTTGCATTCATTGTATTTTGTTTTATTTTTTCTCTGTTACTTTGTACTTATCAATTAATTATTTGAAGTTGTCCCTATTTAGTTTGTGGCTTGTTAGCCACAGCATTATTCTGCCTGGCATTGGGAATCTGTTCAGGGGTTATATTTACTTCTCTACTAGATGTATGGGCTTTTGCCTCGCTTTCTCTCTCTAGCATGGTGCACCCTTCCCCATTACAATATCCACTAATTTAACTGTGTATTGTATCTATGAACAATGTCTATTGTTAACAATGTGAATATGTCTGGCTTCTCTTTGATTAGGAAACACAAGCGGCTGGAGATGTTGAGAAACAAGTGGAGTGTCCCCTGGACAGACAGGAACTAGGGAGGAGTTCATGGTCTGTTCTCCACACTATGGCAGCATACTACCCGGATACACCCACAACAACACAGAAACAGGAAATGTCTCAGTTTATTAATCTCTTTTCAAAATTCTTCCCTTGTGAAGAGTGTGCTGAAGACCTGAGAGCAAGGTAAGCATGGCAGGCAGGTTATGAAATTCAGGGGTCTTATAAAAAAATTGAAGGGGAGGTGTGTATTTGCTACATTGGCTATATTTCCGGTTGTGTTTGCTTACTGGCACATTAGTTAATTAGGGACTAAGGGCCATAAGCAACACCATCTTTCTTTTATGATGGCTTCAAATCAATGAAGAAAATAATTTGACCTGTGACACAAATGTCACAAAACTCTCATCGTTAGGAATGTAGTAATCATTTTTCTGAAGCTTTTCTGGCAGCTGAGAATGAGAAGAAAGATCACTGCCTTAACCACTGTTGTGTTGTAATAAAAACAATAGAAAGGTATCTGCCTCATTAGAAAGCACTTCTGTTTTTGAATACAAGACTACTTGTACGGTCATAGCCATGTACAGACTACCAGTCAAATGCAGGTCCCTTGGAAAAGCATGACCATGCAGCCCCTTAACTGCCAAAGTAGTAGTTTAATGATAATAACATGACAGATTTATGGCTTTGTTAACATTTATAATGGATCCAGGAACCGTAATTTTTTGGTAATTATACCCAGGACCACTTTACCAATATAAAATGCAGAATAACAGATTTTTTACATCATTTCTTATCTTTTTTCAGACTGAAATCAAACCAGCCAGACACAAGTAGCCGTCATAATTTCTCACAGTGGCTATGCCAGCTCCATAATGGCATCAATGTCCGATTAGGAAAACCAGAGTTTGACTGCACGCAAGTGGATGAGCGGTGGCGAGACGGCTGGAAAGATGGCTCATGTGATTGACAGCCCTAACAATGTTGTCTGACCATTAAGCCGTTGGTCATAGTAATTGTGGCCTGCTGTGTTTAGTATGTCTTATAAACATGTTATAAATGGCAAACTATGTATGATTATATTTTTATGAACACAATTATATTTGTAATTTAAAGTCTGCTGATAAGTGTATGCACTGTGAGTTTCTTAATGGTTAATGATGACAGTAAACCTATTTACACTGTTACTGCTACCTCTTCTAAGCATTAGTCTTGCATACGGTACAGTTCTAAAAAAGTAAGTGAACCCTTGAATTTAATAACCTGTAAATTCCCCTTCAGTAGGAATTACCTCAACCAGATGTTTCCTGTAGCTGCAAATAAGATTTGCCTAAAGGCAAGGAAGACATTTGGACCATCCCTCCCTTCAAATGTGTTTCAGTTTATCAATATATCTGGGATGGGGTCAGGACACCTAATTGGCCATTCAAAAACACAAAAAATTAAAACAATTAAGTTGATATACTGGTGTGCTTTGGGCCATTATTACCCGATGTCTCTTCAGCTTAAGGTCATGGACTGCTGCATTTACATTCTCCTGTAAAAAATTTTTGATATATCTTTAATTTGATCACAAGGCAGCCCCAAACCATAATGCTTCCACCATGCTTCACAATTAGGATGACGTTTTGATGTTGGTGTGCAGTGTACTTTTTCCTCTAAGGATAGTATTGTGCATCTATGCATCAAATTTTCTCCCAGAGTCATTGTGGAACATCTAGGTGGTCTTGCAAAATGGGCTTTGCACAGAAGTGGCTTTCTTTGTGGTGTACTTTCATGTCAGTTTATGTTCACATCAAGCAACAGAATGGAAATAAATGTGATCTAAGTGAGTTTGTGGTAGTGTGAAACTGCTTGGTTTGAGTGTGTCAGAAACCGCTAATTGTTTTAAATTATCTTACACAGTCTATAGAATGATTTATCATTGGTGAGCAAAAGGCATTTGGTAAAATGTTGGTACATTTTAGTTGATTTCATTAATTTGGTTAAAATTAATTTGGTAAAAAGCAGAAACAGAAGACTCAGATGATGCCGTAATCTAATACATTTGCTCACCAGTGCAGAGTTTTGAAGTGCTACCGACCTAGCCAGGCATCCTACAGACACAAGTCTGAATGGCCAGGCTTTCACAGACTCGATAATATGTTTGATAGAATCTTCATCTGAGGTTTCTGTAATCAGCAATCCCTGGGGCTGGTCGAGCAGAAAACATGAGAGGGAATTAGGATCTATGTGGGACTCGCCACTGGTTGGTAAAAAGAAGTGACTGGCAACAGTACTTTGCATTTGAAACTGGTAGATTGGGAGAAAAATGAAAGAAATATAAAATAAATAAATATGAGGCTATGATGACCACAGGTTCACTGAAACCGGACTGTAGTGCTCTGTCAAAATTTGGGCTAAACATTATAAGTAAACTGCAATGGATTGGTGCCCTGTCCAGGGTATTCCTGCCATGTGCCCAATGTTTCCAGGTGAAACCAGACCCACTGTGACCCTGACAAGGGTAAAGCAGTTGATGAAAATGAAATTTTAAAAAATCAAAATATACATCTACCTAAATTGGTGGTGGTGAAGACATTTTTGGCACATTTGGGCCCCCCCTAAAGCAAGTAGCCTAGTGGTTAAGGTACTGGACCAGTGATCAGAGGGTTGCTGGTTCAAGCCCCACCAGGCCAGGTTGCTGCTGTTGGGCCTTTGAGCAAGGCCCTTAACCCTCAATTGCTCAGACTGTATACTGTAACTGTAATGTAAGTCACTTTGGATAAAGGCGTCTGCTAAATGCCAAAAATGTAAATGTAAGCATCATTGCAAACGATGTGTTATATTTAATGCCATTATTACTCATCTTATAATGGCTTTACTAGGCACTGTTGCCTTACCTCAAGAAGATCCAGGATTTGATTTCAAAGTGGAGTGTTCTGGGTGAAGTTCTGCATGTTCTCCCTGTGTCTGTGTGGGTTTCCTCCAGGTGCTCCGGGTGTCCTTCCACAGTCCAGAGACATGCAGTCAGGTTAACTGGAGTTACTAAAATGCCCTAGGTGTGTGTGTGTGTGTGTGTGACCTGTCCGGGGTGTTTCCTATTTTTCGCCTGGTGAATTGTACCCACCAGGACACTGAATAGGATGGTAAAACAGACAATGAATGAATGAATGAAATAATAAAGGCTATACTTCCTGCATGATTTGGGATGTGTTACAAGAGAAGATTGGCAGAATGGATGTGTTTCTCACCTGGTGCATTATTAACCCTAGAACGCTAACGCCGGGTGATTTTCACCCACACAATTTTTGTCATGTGATTTTCATTGTGTTGCTGCTGTCTGAGTTGCATGGGACTTTGGGTAGCTTCAGGGCGCTCATTGATGTCATTAATGGTATGGTTGATTCCCTCCTCCCATCTATGGTTTTTTCAAGAGGCATGCGTTCGGGTGATTTTCACCCGACGTTAGTGATAGAGAGTAACATATTTTATGGGTGGAATTTACCCGATGTTAGTGTTTGTGTGTTTAAATCAGGCGCTCTTTGCACTTTTCAAGGGAAACAACATTCAGGCCTGCCACATTCTCTGCCCCATTTCATCCACAGCTGTCATCCTGTAACAGGCGTTTTTACTATGGCATGCTAACAAGTGAGTAACATGTAGCTAATGTTAATTTACATCTGCAATCATTAGCTACGGAGATTTCTTTTTTCTACTAAAGCTAAGCTTTTAGCTAGCTAGCTACAAGTGAAGGTGTAGCACTCAGAGAGAGGAAAAACTGTCCAGAAAATCAGTGAAATACCTGACTGAGAAGGAAATACAAGAGCTTCTGTTCAGGGAAAGCAGTGATGAAGATGTTGATCATGTGGAAGCAGAAGTGATGTATGACGATGACAGTGATAAAGACTACATACCAGAACCAAGTGATGATGAGGATGATAGTGATGGCACTGAGCCTAGCACTTCAAGTCATAAGAGAAAAAAAATACGACACCGTGATTGTGGTAGCCCTACCACCAGACAAATGGCCACCCCAGGACCTGTTGCCTCTACCTCTACCGCCCATCCTACTTTCCCTGCCACACCTCAAGCTATCCTTGCCGCACCTCAACCTGTCCCTGCTGCAACTCAAGCTGTCCCTGCCACACCTCATGCTGGTCGCAGAGGAAGAAGACGACGTCATGAGGATAAGGATGATGGCATGTCACCTGTTGTGAGATTTGAAAACAGCTCCTACAGGAGTACCTCTGGTTTCCAGTGGAGTTGTCGGCCTCAGACATCAGCTACAACCAGGACAGCAGCACGGAACATTATGCCTGCTTTTACACAAGGTCCAACACCCGAAGCATCAAATGCTGACACCCCTGAGAAGAGCTTCACATTATTTGTTGAGGACCAAATCATTGACGAAATCGTGACATGGACAAACATCCGTATTGATGCTGTTGCTGCAAAATATTTGAAGAGAACAGCTACAATTCAGAGAACAACAGCAGCAGAGGTGCGTGCAATGCTGGGGATTTTTATATTTAGTGGCTGTCAGAAGGACAACCATCTGTCAACTAAAGAGATGTGGAACCCTAGTATTGGGGCACCTGTGTACCGTGCTGCTATGTCTGAGGGTTGCTTTTCATTCCTCCTTGCCTGTCTGTGATTTGATGACCCTGACACAAGGCAGGAAAGAAAGGCCATGGAAAAATTTGCTCCCATTAGAAAAATATGGGACATATTTATCAACAACTGTAAAAAGTTGTATGTGCCTGGGGAAAACATAACTGTGGATGAACAGCTGCTGGCATTCAGAGGGAGGTGTCCATTTAGGATGTACATCCCCAACAAGCCTGCCAAATATGGAATCAAGCTTGTCCTTGCCAATGATGTCCACAGCAAGTACCTCTTGGTACCCTTAGTGAGGTGTGCTGACTGCCCCACAGGCTCGGACAGAAGACACGACACAGGTGTCATGTCTGCCGTCGACCAGTGTGCCCTCGCCATTACTACCCTGCCTGTACTGACTGCATGTAAGGCATAAGGTAAGTTAGAGTTGTCCCAGAATTTGCATATAATCCTTAATTAGTATAATGGCAATGAATAAATAGCACTTAATGGTAATTTCCAAGAAAATTCATATAATCAAAACAATTTGGTAATTTTTCCCCTTCTCAAAAAATGCCATTTTTCCCACAGTTATCAGTGATGCAGGAAGACATGTCCCAGGAATGGGTGGACCAAAGACCAAGTTCCCAGCAGCATTATTTTTTTTGTTAGGACATTACCTGTTAAGGATTACCTGATTTTCCAATAATTTTTCTGCTTTTTTATAGGGTCATCCATGGTATCTTTTTTTTATTTTATGTGATGTTGTATGTTGTAAAATTAAAGAAGGGTTCCAAAACTTGTCATACAGTGTTGTACTTGATGAAAACTATATTTTATCTGGAATTTTATACCGGGTAAAATATACCCAACTTTAGTGATGGTGTTACTAATTTTAACGTTAGTGTTCTAGGGTTAAGGGACTACAACAGGGCAATTCTCATCACATACTTGACATGGCATGTTGTTTTCCTTTATATGGAACATACCAACCTTGTTGATGGACTGTGTAGGTGGGGAGTTCGACTAAGTAAATTATAAAGCCCTTTATTAGTGTTTAGTTTCTGACCACAGGGGGCTGTGTGCTGGATTGAATTAGATGCACTACTCCATAATCAGGCAATGATACTGAGGAGTTTTACAGCAAATCCCAGCAACACATAATACATAAATAAAACACTAATTAAGTAGCAACTAGGTATATAGTAATGGAAACACGATTTTTGGAACACATCAGTGTGCTGATGAAATGTAGCGAGACTTCAGCTGCTGCCTGTAGATGCTGCTGTTGGGAGTGTACATCAGACCGGAGGCGTGTGTGTACGCTAACCGCCTGTGTGTGGGGTGTGTGTGTTTGTGTGTGTATCCTTCCATCCATCTATCCATCTATCCATCCGTCAGCACAGTCTTAAACCTGAATTATAGCAGAAGGGGGGAAAATGGACGGCGTGGGGTCTTTCGGCGCTGGAAGAGCAGGGTCTGAATTCGACCCTTTTTCTTTTATCCAACAGCCGCAGACCATTCTGAGGATACTAGCATGGGTGAGTAATTCAGCTTATTAACAGAGATGTGCTTATAACGCGTCGTTTAGTAATAACCAGCACAAACCAGTCACTGCACTGAGAGAATTGGCGTTTTATATACAGTTAATACGTTCCTTATGAGAACATTGTGGGTTATTTGCTCTCATGGCCTGGTGAATGATTAGAATAATAAAGCCTGTTTGTGTTGTTCCTGATGCGTGAAATGGTAATGCTGATGCTGGGTATGCTGCTGTAATGACGATACTGGGACTGTAATATCACAAGCACTATAGAATTGCTGGGTATGGACTCTGTCTGGTATAAAAAGCTGACCATACAGGCCTATTTTGTATATTTGGGCTCCATAAGAAGCCATAATAAATGATGCTGTGGAGCCATAATAAATGGTGTGTGTGTGGGGGGGGGGGGGGGGGGGGGTGCATTCTCCTGTTCATTCACATTACATTTACATTTACATTTTCTGCATTTAGCAGATGCTCTTATCCAGAGCGACTTACAGAAGTGCTTCTATAGTAAACATTTCATTACTCTAGATTAAGTAGACAACAGTCCAAGAACACAAATCTGCTAAAACCTGTTAGAACCAAAGTGTTTTTTTTGTGTGTTTTTTTTAAGAAATGGAAAAGTGTGTTAGTAAGTAAGTACAAGTCAGGTTAAGTGCTTAGTAAAAAGGTGGGTTTTTAATCATTTTTTAAAGATAGCAAGAAACTCAGATGTTCGGACAGAGTTCCACCACTTGGATGCCAGAATAGAGAAGAGCCTTGATGCCTGTCTTCCTCTAGTCCTGGGTGGAGGATCCAGTCGAGCGAGACTAGTGGCTCGGAGGTTGCGTGGTACAGAGCGGGGTTTGATTAGACCGCGAAGGTAGCTCGGGGCTGGTCCATTTTTGGCTTTGTAAGCGAGCATCAGTGTTTTAAACTGAATGCGTGCAGCTACAGGAAGCCAGTGAAGAGAACGCAGCAGTGGGGTGATGTGGCAGTGTTTAGGTTGGTTAAAAACCAGGTGAGCAGCTGCATTTTGAATGAGCTGCAAGGGTTTAATAGTGGACATGGGAGCTCCTGCCAGGAGGGAGTTGCAGTAGTCCAATCGTGAGATTAAAAGTTACTGAACCAGAATCTGAGTAGCTTCCATGGAGAGAAATGGTCGGATCTTCCTGATGTTGTAGAGGAGGAACCGGCACGATCTTGTCATGTTGGCTACACATTACAGACCACCATATTAACCCCCTTTTGGCATAGTCTCAACTGCTTGGCAGAATTAAAAAGCACAATCAAACTACTTAAAAATAAGTAAATAAATAGATTATATAATATAATAATGCAATTTATTATACATAGACTACATGGATTGAGATCTTTTCAGACTCCCTGAATCTTTTCACAATATTATGAACAGTAAATGGTGAAATAATACATTATTTGCAATCTTGGATTAAGAAACGTTTTTTTTTAACTGATTGGCAATTATTTACTAACGTTTGGCACAAAGAGTTATGACCCATCCGCAAAAGACTAATCCTTTGATGCATGTGCTGCATGCATTAAATTCTAAAAGTGTTTCTAAAAATACAACAATGTTGATCTACTTTTACCAGTTCAATGAAGATTAAAGAGTAAAAAACAAATCACAGACTCACAGACTTTTTTTTTTTTGGAAATTGGGCTTTATATTAAATAATGATAGTTATTCGTAGGACTTAGCTGATATAGTCAGAAATAAAGACTGATAAGAAGATATTTCTGAAACTGCAAACAATACTGAATAATGCCAGAGGACTTGAAGTCTGTGTCGTTTGGTAAAGAAGAGCTACTGTGGCTCAAATCACAGATCATTTTAATACTGGTGATGAGGTGAACGTGTCACACAACACAATGCATCAAACCATTCTGTGTATGGGGCTGTGTAGCTCCAACCAAATAGGAGGCGCTGGTCTAGAAATAATAATAGTTAACGTTAGCTAACGTTCAACCAAGGAGGGCAAGAGGTGTGTACTTGGCCCGTAGTCATACCACTAGTTGGAGTACTAGTTGGTCATTGATGTCAGAGAATCACTGATGCCTTTTGTACTCTGATGTGTGCTGATTAATAATATGACATACAGGGGTTGGACAAAATAACTGAAACACCTGGTTTTTGACCACAATAATTTATTAGTATGGTGTAGGGCCTCCTTTTGCGGCCAATACAGCGTCAATTCGTCTTGGAAATGACATATACAAGTCCTGCACAGTGGTCAGAGGGATTTTAAGCCATTCTTCTTGCAGGATAGTGGCCAGGTCACATCATCACGTGATGCTGGTGGAGGAAAACGTTTCCTGACTCGCTTCTCCAAAACACCCCAAAGTGGCTCAATAATATTTAGATCTGGTGACTGTGCAGGCCATGGGAGATGCTCAACTTCACTTTCATGTTCATCAAACCAATCTTTCACCGGTCTTGCTGTGTGTATTGGTGCATTGTCATCCTGATACACGGCACCGCCATTGGATGCACATGGTCCTCCAGAATGGTTCGGTAGTCCTTGGCAGTGACGCGCCCATCTAGCACAAGTATTGGGCCAAGGGAATGCCATGATATGGCAGCCCAAACCATCACTGATCCACCCCCATGCTTCACTCTGGGCATGCAACAGTCTGGGTGGTACGCTTCTTTGGGGCTTCTCCACACCGTAACTCTCCCGGATGTGGGGAAAACAGTAAAGGTGGACTCATCAGAGAACAATACATGTTTCACATTGTCCACAGCCCAAGATTTGCGCTCCTTGCACCATTGAAACCGACGTTTGGCATTGGCACGAGTGACCAAAGGTTTGGCTATAGCAGCCCGGCCGTGTATATTGACCCTGTGGAGCTCCCGACGGACAGTTCTGGTGGAAACAGGAGAGTTGAGGTGCACATTTAATTCTGCCGTGATTTGGGCAGCCGTGGTTTTATGTTTTTTGGATACAATCCGGGTTAGCACCCGAACATCCCTTTCAGACAGCTTCCTCTTGCGTCCACAGTTAATCCTGTTGGATGTGGTTTGTCCTTCTTGGTGGTATGCTGACATTACCCTGGATACCCTGGCTCTTGATACATCACAAAGACTTGCTGTCTTGGTCACAGATGCGCCAGCAAGACGTGCACCAACAATTTGTCCTCTTTTGAACTCTGGTATGTCACCCATAATGTTGTGTGCATTGCAATTTTTTGAGCAAAACTGTGCTCTTACCCTGCTAATTGAACCTTCACACTCTGCTCTTACTGGTGCAATGTGCAATTAATGAAGATTGGCCACCAGACTGGTCCAATTTAGCCATGAAACCTCCCACACTAAAATGACAGGTGTTTCAGTTATTTTGTCCAACCCCTGTAGTTCTTGCATGTAAACAAGATACACTAGTGTTTATAAAGTCATCATGACACCTGTTACAAGGGACTGATTACTGACATGAGGATATAAATATTTCATCAATAACAGGTAACATATATTTTTGTATAGTTGTATTCTTCTTACTTCTTACTGAATAGTGGCAATGAGACATACCTGTACATCATCTTGTAATGTTTGTAATATCTCTTTTCCCTCTAGATTTTCTCAATTGTGGTGTTTGGCTCCATAATAAATGAAGGCTATGTCAACCATGGAAGTGAACGGCTCTACTGTATTTTCAATAAGAACAATGATGCCTGCAATTATGGTGTCACAATTGGGCTCATAGCCTTTTTGGCTTGCATCTTCTTTCTGGTCCTTGACATTAAGTTCCAGCAAATCAGCAGCGTTAAAGACAGGAAAAAGGCAGTCATGTTGGAGATTGGGTTCTCAGGTAAATTTGCATAAATATTTGACATATATCACATGTAGTCTTAATAAAATTCAGGCTAAATGTTTACCTTCATCCTATCGGACAACAAACCGTTTTGCTACCTAATTAGTGAGTCATCTAAGTTATTTATTGCAAATACATAACTTCTTTCTTGCAATTTCCTTGTAATGCATTGCCCTTTGGTTAGCTTTGGTTAGATAGAATATATATTTTTTATTAATTAATTGAAATCTTTGACAGTGTAAAATAAACTTGAATATTTTTCAAATCACTGCACTTTCAATGTTCACAGATTCATTTAAGACTTGTTTTCCAGGTTTCTGGACATTCATGTGGTTTGTTAGCTTCTGCTTCTTGGCTAACCAGTGGCAGCGCACCACTCCAGATGAACTGCCTTTGAACCAAGGAGCCGATGCAGCCAGAGCTGCCATCGCCTTTTCCTTCTTTTCCATCTTCACCTGGGTAAGTTATGCAGAGAACGCCGGCACAGTATTATAGTACTATAACAGTATTGCTCTATAATTATTTTATTTATTAATTCAAAACTAAATGCCTTATCCTCATTAGTGTTGAGGTGGGTCTGACACCGACAGGAAGCATCACTCCCTCACACAGCAACACTCACACATTTTAATTCACAGTAATTTTTGCATGTTTTGGCAGTATGGGTCTTAGGGACCTGGGTTTGATCCTCACCTCTTTTCATTGTGACAGGTTTTGCATGTTGTCTCTGTGTTAGCTACAGGGACAACTTGCAAAACCCTCACAGTGATTAGAAATGAGGATCAAACCTAGGTCCCCAAGACCCAAACTGCCATGTAGGCCCCAGTCTATGCCACCCCTTGTTTTATATTTTGGATTTTTTTGGTTTTGCAATAATTACGTAGTCCATAACTCTTCCTTTTGTAATCTTAAAAGCTGCTGAGGGGTTAGACTGACAAGGCAGGCAGAAAACAATCCCATTTCAGTCTAAGAATAACATCATGACCTATCTAAAGTACACCAAATTGCTCTAGATACCTCTTTAAGTCTGCAGGGGGGCGTGGAACAGCATTACCTCTGTTTTTTACAGTGAATGGAAAATGTGTGGGATGCTTAGTGGTGTGTCATGCCTAATGTGCATTATAATATTGGCTTCATTAGTGGGAGGATCATGTCAGTTTTTGTTCTGTATTAAATTAGAGGTTATTTATTTTAGGGTGACAACTGAATTGTTCCTTTTCATTAAGTTTTTTCTGTACATTTCAGTCTCTGTGAGCTCTGGTTAGCCAGACATTTCTCAAACCTCATAATCCGGTCAGGGTTGTGCTGGGTCTGGTGCCAGCCAGAAACACACCCAGAATGGGCACCAATCCATCCATCCATCAGTTTAAACACTTAAACCTAGGGGCAGTTTAGAGATTTAGAGCAGTCATTGCACATTTTGTTTTGTTTTAGGAGTTGGAAACCAAATCCTCGAAATTACATTCATTTTTAATCCATTATTATAGCACATTGTTGCATGATGCCAATTTTCAAATTCCTTTCATTATTATAACTTTTAAAACTTCTCCAGCATTCCAGATTTTGCTTGGACTTTTTGTAGCAGTTGTAGGGTTCCTTTATAACAACCTCCAATGTTATCAATTGGACTACCTACAGTGTATCACAAAAGTGAGTACATCCCTCACATTTCTGCAAATATTTCATTATATCTTTTCATGGGACAACACTATAGACATGAAACTTGGATATAACTTAGAGTAGTCAGTGTACAGCTTGTATAGCAGTGTAGATTTACTGTCTTCTGAAAATAACTCAACACACAGCCATTAATGTCTAAATAGCTGGCAACATAATTGAGTACACCCCACAGTGAACATGTCCAAATTGTGCCCAAATGTGTCGTTGTCCCTCCCTGGTGTCATGTGTCAAGGTCCCAGGTGTAAATGGGGAGCAGGGCTGTTAAATTTGGTGTTTTGGGTACAATTCTCTCATACTGGCCACTGGATATTCAACATGGCACCTCATGGCAAAGAACTCTCTGAGGATGTGAGAAATAGAATTGTTGCTCTCCACAAAGATGGCCTGGGCTATAAGAAGATTGCTAACACCCTGAAACTGAGCTACAGCATGGTGGCCAAGGTCATACAGCGGTTTTCCAGGACAGGTTCCACTCGGAACAGGCTTCGCCAGGGTCGACCAAAGAAGTTGAGTCCACGTGTTCGGCGTCATATCCAGAGGTTGGCTTTAAAAAATAGACACATGAGTGCTGCCTGCATTGCTGCAGAGGTTGAAGACGTGGGAGGTCAGCCTGTCAGTGCTCAGACCATACGCCGCACACTGCATCAACTCGGTCTGCATGGTCGTCATCCCAGAAGGAAGCTGACGCACAAGAAAGCCCGCAAACAGTTTGCTGAAGACAAGCAGTCCAAGAACATGGATTACTGGAATGCCCTGTGGTCTGACGAGACCAAGATAAACTTGTTTGGCTCAGATGGTGTCCAGCATGTGTGGCGGCGCCCTGGTGAGAAGTACCAAGACAACTGTATCTTGCCTACAGTCAAGCATGGTGGTGGTAGCATCATGGTCTTGGGCTGCATGAGTGTTGCTGGCACTGGGGAGCTGCAGTTCATTGAGGGAAACATGAATTCCAACATGTACTGTGACATTCTGAAACAGAGCATGATCCCCTCCCTTCGAAAACTGGGCCTCATGGCAGTTTTCCAACAGGATAACGACCCCAAACACAACCTCCAAGATGACAACTGCCTTGCTGAGGAAGCTGAAGGTAAAGGTGATGGACTAAACTCAATTGAGCACCTGTGGCGCATCCTCAAGTGGAAGGTGGAGGAGTTCAAGGTGTCTAACATCCACCAGCTCCGTGATGTCATCATGGAGGAGTGGAAGAGGATTTCAGTAGCAACCTGTGCAGCTCTGGTGAATTCCATGCCCAGGAGGGTTAAGGCAGTGCTGGATAATAATGGTGGTCACACAAAATATTGACACTTTGGGCACAATTTGGACATGTTCACTGTGGGGTGTACTCACTTATGTTGCCAGCTATTTAGACATTAATGGCTGTGTGTTGAGTTATTTTCAGAAGACAGTAAATCTACACTGCTATACAAGCTGTACACTGACTACTCTTAAGTTATATCCAAGTTTTAGGTCTATAGTGTTGTCCCATGAAAAGATATAATGAAATATTTGCAGAAATGTGAGGGGTGTACTCACTTTTGTGATACACTGTAAATGTGGGTGCTATTACATACCTTTCCAGCCTGGAAGACTGTGTTACGAACAAAATAAGAAGAAGAATAAAAACATACAATTGCCAATTGTTGTCTATTATAGTGACTTGGATCAGACCGTGTATTAATGAGTAATTAGTCTGAAATGTAAGTAATTTAAGATAAATTACAAAATTGTGCAATTGTATTTATCATCAACAGATTAAACCAAAACAGTCTGTAGTGTCTAAAATTGGGTAATAGACCACTAATGCTCCTTTCTGTTTATGGATTGCTTTTGGTTTCAGGCTGGTCTGACTGTAAGGGCAGTGCAGAAATTCTTGCTGGGAACAGACATGGCTCTCTTCAGAACGGACCATCTGGATGGCAACCAACCCGTTCAGCCATACCCTGTTGGCCCTGCCACAGAGACCACTGACACGTACCAGAGTCCGCCTTTCACTGAGAACCTGGACTCTAATGCTCCAACTTACCAGGTGCCAATTTATTAGAGGTGAAAATCACGATACATGTGCAATTAAAATGATTAAAGCTAATATGAATGCAGGGGGAGGCTCGGGTCTTTCAACTGAAGTGGTGTGACAGTGTTCATAGGTAGTGCTGTGCTGTGACCTGTACAAGTTTGTTATTGTGATTTGTTTTATTTGGGTCTATAATAAACACAGTTAATGTGGTTACATTGGGCAGAACATTTCAGTAAATAACAGACATCCCCTTTAGGTGTGATAGAATCCATATTGTGGTTCTTATAGGGCACCAAAACAAGCAAAGGTTCGAATAAACATAGAAGAGATAAGTGAGAGAGGATCTTTTGTGGATTTTCTGCTGTTTAACATATAAGACAAGAAAAAAATGCATGTACAATATATTATTTTAGAAAGCAATGAACCGTCATGCATCCAGAATACTTGAAATAGTATATTAGATGTACATGTGGTGGAACTGTAAAGTGCAATATTTTAAATATATTTTAAAGTATATAAGTGATCCTGAATATGTTAAAATACAATGTTTACCAGTTACAATCTGCCAAAATTGTCAGCTTGTGTTAAAGAATGTTCCAAACTGCAGTCGTTCCTTACAAGGAAGCAAAGGTCAAAACCGTACAGGTATTGTGTCTACATTAAGATGGCACTGTTTATTGTGGGGTTTAGTGCATTTTATTTGGTGCAAACTAGAGATAATGTAAACCAAAAAAAATTAAATAGTAAAGTTGTGAAATTAATTATCCATTTTAGTGACTTCAAACCATTGTCATTTTTTCATGAAACTTTAAGAAACATTCTATATTTAATAGAACAGTCTAGACAGCCTTAGTTTGTCTAGATTAAGAATGAACACAAAGCAGAGTTTAAATGAGATTGTGCATGAAAAACCGAGCAACTGTTATTTAAAAAAATACTAATCTATAAACTAGGCAAGGTCAAATGGTAATAAATAAATAAAAACAGTAGCTGGACAGTAGTTTGTTTAAACTCCGATGTTAAATGTTTAATGACCGTCAGTGCTTCGTCTGATATGTGCTAGGATAATGCTTGTTTCTGTGTTCTCAGATAGAAGCCTACATGAAATGATAACTGACTGTAATTCAATACATGTCATGTAAATGGACTGTGTGAATGTGATCAGGGTTTTAATGTTTCCTGTACAAACACTGCACCTAAAATTCTTTATAAACCAACAATGCACAACAGCTAGGGTTACATTAGCTATGTCCTTTAAACGCTAGAACAAAATCTACAATGGATAGAAAACTGAAATCATTTAAATGCTTTGACTTTTATATCCATCTCAAGTACACAATTAGCAGGAAAATAAGGAATGATGAAAATGGCCCAAAACTGTTTGTATAACTGTAACATCTGGCATTACAAATCATCTTGTCTGTTAATATTGTAAAACAAAAAATGTGCTATTGTCTACTATTGTCAAATCTAATGTGTTTGAAATGCAACAAGACATTACTAAAATAAAAAGATTTGTTTTGCATTGGAGTTGTGTGGAACTTGCAGGACTTTCACAAACATCCATATGAACACTAGAATAAAACTGTATACACCGATGAAGCATAACATTATGACCACACTCAGTCTTTTATCAGCTTCACTTAACGTATAGAAGCACTGTAGTTCTACAATTAATGACTGTAGTCCATCTGTTTCTCTACATACTTTTTTTAGTCTGCTTTCATGTTGTTCTTCAATGGTCAGGACCCCCACAGAACAGGTATTATTTGGGTGGTGGATGATTCTCAGCACTGCAGTGACAATAACATGGTGGTGGTGGGTTAGTGTGTGTTGTGCTGGTATGAGTGGATCAGACACAGCAGTGCTGCTGGAGGTTTTTAAATACTGTGTCCACTCACTGTCCACTCTATTAGACACTCCTACCTAGTTGGTCCACCTTGTAGATGTAAAGTCAGAGACGATCGCTCATCTATTGCTGCTGTTTGAGTTGGTCATCTTCTACACCTTCATCAGTGGTCACAGGGTGCTGTTGGCTGGATATTTTTGGTAGGTGGACTATTCTCAGTCCAGGAGTGACAGTGAGGTGTTTAAAAACTCCAGCAGCATTGCTGTGTCTTATCCATTTATACCAACACACCACCACCATGTCAGTGTCATTGCATGCTATGTGGTGTTCCTGTGGGGGTCCTGACCATTGAGTAACGGTGAAAGCAGGTTAAAAAAGTATGTAGACAAATAGATGGATTACAGTTAGTAATTGTAGAACTACAACGTGCTTCTATATGGTAAGTGGAGCTGATAAAATGGACAACAATGGTGTAGAACAAGGAGGTGGTCATAATGTTATGTCTGATCGGTGTATAATATAACTGTAAGGCAACAAACTAATGTACATTTAAACAAAGAGACATTTAAACATATTCATGCCTGGAAGAATAGGATAGGACAAGTGGACCGTACCATTTCTTGTCTGGTCTGCCTGCCTTCACTCCCATTACTGCTCACGCCTTCATTAAGGTTGCAGTTGCAAAAGCCACAGAAGGCACTGTATGCTAATGTAAGTAGCTGCTATCTAGCTTCTTCAATACACTTAATTACTTTCTGAGTTTCTTAATAAGATTGTGTCATCTCCATACTGGTTAATGCTAATAATAACTCGTTTTGCCCGAGTTTAGCTAACAACGCCCCAAACTTTGTATTAAGTATTAATTAGGAGGGTCACACCATCCAATCCCCACTGTAATTCGATCCATGCATTTAAGCATTTAATTTGAACTAAATAAAGGCTAATTGTGTTGTCATTGATCTTTAATCTACAGGCAAACATCTGTTATGTACACATCAGAAGTATATAAATAAATAGAATAACACACTGGCAGTACTAGACTTTAAATGTAGAGCAATTGTAGAAAATGTACCATGTGGTTGAAACTTTGTATTTGTGCTACCTCTCAACTTCAGATGGCAGTTAGCCCAATTTCTGTAATTGTTTAATGCATAGTAAATCTGTACATTTCTTATGATAATAGGCACACATTTGGGTTCAGACAGTCCTTAACAATCATTAATTGTCCCTAACATTATTGTTTTTAAGCAAAATTCTATTTCTGCATTTTACCCTTTATCCCCCAATCTAGTTGTACCCAGTTGTATCTTTCTCCCACCACTGCAGATCCCTACCCTGACCAAGAGGAGCCTTACTTAACCCCCACCCCCTTTGACATATCCAATCATGTGTGGGTGCCCGGCCAGACAATATCAGAGCTGAGATTGGAACTTGTGAGCTCGATATTTCAGTGGTGGTGGGCTAGAGCGATAGACCACTTTATCTCCTGAATGCTTGCCACTGCCTTCATTAACTTTAATTTCCATTAGCAAATAAACATTCATAAATCATTACAGCAGAACACCAGATGGATTATTTTGACCAAAAATTAGGGACTAAACTCATTTTTTTAATCGTGAAATGTAATGATCAATTTAAAGGTGATGTTTAATTTAATATGATCTTTGAAATATAATTTGACTTTATGCTCTGTGGACAGGACATTGTCTTGATTGTTTGTTTTCAAGACATGTTACTAGAAGAAACATGAACATTTCATGTAGTATTATCTGGTTGTACCTTGCAGTATTACACATTTTGCTAAAATAAAAAAGCTCAATAAATAAATTGCAAGGACTGAAAGTAAGCATGTAAACAACTGCTAGTAAGTGTATAGTTCACTATTAACATTTTCCACCAGCATTCCACCAGATTTTGTTCAGCACTGGTGCCAAAGTCCTGAACAGTTCAGCAGTTTTCAACCCACAAAATCACAGGTACTCAGACAGGAAAAAATGGTGCTGTTCTCTACCAATAGCTTTGCTGGTGTGGAACCAACGGATCTGTGACAAGCGCTTGTTTCGCCATTTACAACTAAAAGCAAGAGAACCAAAGCAAAAACAGCAGTAATGAATCATCAGTGGTCCACGGAAGAAACAAACGCATTACTTGCGAAATGGTCCTCACAGAAAATACAAGGTCAACTAAGAAAAAGTGCAGCCACATAATCTGATGATGTGCACATAAATAGAAATCACAAAAAGTGGACAGTGAGGTCACTTAATTTGACGGTCACAGATGTCGGCGCAACATGCTGCACAGTGACTACAAAATCCTATCATCTTTATCGCAATCTTTGTCTATGACAAGCTCTCTCCTGTGCACAGATGCTGAAAAAGTTGATTCTGGGCAGTTAGATATGCCCTCAAGGAAAGAAGCAAAAATTTAGAAAAAAAGAATGTGTTTATGTCGTTTATACAGCGTCTTCCGACTTCTGTTTTCGGGATGGAATGGCCACACCCACGTACATAATCGTTGGGCTTACAAACCAGTGTAAATGCAAGTCTAATCTTAAAGGTTCACTAGTTCACAGGAATCAGCACCAGCTCCAGCAATTTGTTGGTGGAAAAGAGATATATGAAAAAAGATGATGCAAAATAACTTTACCTGACTGACAGATCTGTTGTAAACTATTTCAGTATACCTAAATGTTCAACATTTACTTCAACAAGCCAGAGCTTTGACTGTTCACTTTTTTGGGCACTTGCACATGACTTTTTTTAATGAAATACAGTGACTTGAAAAGTATTCAACCCTATGTACTGTCATTATCACTGCAACAGATTGTATGTTTCATGTAAGTTTAACCATTTTATCCATTTGATCTATACATCAAAATGATAAACACTTACAAAATTCATACAAGGTTAGCTTAAGTCACTAAATTTGTTTATAAAGCACTTATTGCATTAAAACATAAAAGCAAAGATTTATAGAAGGAGGAGTCTTAAGATCTGACACGACTAAGAAGAATTCTGGCATGAATTCTTGAGGTGCTGTGAATTCATTGAGGCCCATCAGCCAGGTACCACTATCCCCACTGTAAAATATGGTGGTGGTAGCATCAAGTTATGGGGATACTTTTCCAGCAAGAGCATGGAGTGACTATTGGCAGGATTAATAGGAAGTAAATGATGTACAGTACAAGGACATGTTAAATAAGAATCTGGGAAGTGTTTAGGCACAATGATCCAAACAACACTTCCGAATATACACTGCAGTACTGATTAACTAACATTTGTGACAAGACCTCAAAATTGGTGGACAACCCTGCAAAATGTATATTAAAGAATTTCACAAAATTCACAAAAAAAAAAACATGCTGGGCAGAATTAAGAATGATTTAAAAAATCTTAAATATAAAAGGTAACTCAAGCAAGTGCTATGTTTTCTCCTTTTATCTTTTTATGAAAATGTCTGCTCGATTTGAAGTGTCACATTCATAGTCAATTAAGTTAGTTCAGGATGTAATCAATATTTACATGATACCGGGATGAATACTTTTGCAAGGCACTGTATATGTAATTTCTGTTGATCTGAGTAACAAGTGAGCAATAACTGTTATAAAACAATTTTGAAAATAAATGCTGGGGAAGTTACAAAATGCATTAACCTACAATTACAAAATGATCCACGCTTTAAAGCACCTGTTACAAACCTGATTAATTTCAGCTAATGTGTAAAGATTTTGAATTAGGAAATGTATTACCCCGTAATAATTAATATGTTGAAGTAAACAGTTTACAAAAACACACATTTCAGTTTCACTTTGTGTGACATCTTTTCATTGCTCTCCTTATGAACAGATTTTCTAAAACCCCCATTCTTTTTAAATACACCACTTCAGGAGTGTTTAACTCTAGTCTTAAAGGTCGAAGTCCAGGGATTTTATTTCTGTAACAGGTGTTACCTGTAAAAATAGGAACATTCGTTTTGGACCTTTAGGACTGCAGCTAGACACCCTTTATTCCACTGTAATTACACCACACAGAGTGGCCCCTTAGCACTGAATTCAGCTGATCCCTCATCTTAAATATATTTCAACCTGGAAAAGCACCAGTCCATGTACTGGGGTAGTGTCCCATTTATTGGCAGTTAACTGATAATCTTGCTTATAGCCTGAAGTGATGGAAAGTCGTCATCTCCGATATGCAGGGCCTTATGGGCATTAAAGTCTTTAGGGGCCAAGACCTGCTTGCAGGTAGGACACACCTGGCAGTCCAGCTCAAGATTGTTGTTAGAGGTACATGTTTGCCAAGCTTTCTTTTTGTTCTTCTTGGCTTTGGAGCTTGACTGCTGTTTCTCCAGTGCCTTAAAGTCTGCATGGGCAGTGAGAAGCTCCTGCTGTTTCTGTGTGTCTGGAAGGAGAACCAGCAACTCATTGAAGACTCTACTAAAGTTGTCTCCCAGCAGCTCATGGCAGCTTTTGTGGTATTGGGCAGCTGAGATTAAACCCTATTGAACAAAGGAGAAGGCTTAATATTTCACGTTATTATTACAACAGAGATGGACAGAAAATAGACGTATTATCCTGCGAGGCCTAATTCTATGTTCTGGCTGCGTGGAAACCATTGAATGATTTTACCCTAACGTATATGCTAGTTAACTAGTTATGTGCATTAACACGAACTGTCATTAAATAGGGATGTGAGCAACTACTCAGCTGTGATTAAACTTTATCAAATTATGAACAGCACACAAAGCCTTCACTTCCTTCACTCAAGTGTGCACTTTAACAGAACAGTTAGGATCCAGACCCATGGTGAACAGTTGTCAAAGGCTTGAGGGTGTTAAAGTGAAATTTACTGAATAATTTAGACTCCATTGAACTGATTACTATTTAGCTTGACAAGAAATCCAATTCATAGCAGTTTATTTTGACTCACAATTGTGATGTCAGCAGCCTAATGAGTCAATTATCTGCCAGAAATAAAAAAAGTAGTTTGTCTGTAGTAGTCTGTCAACTTCTGAATAAATACAACATTCATTTAAAAAATATTAACATCTAAAAATGAAGTTTAGACATGTATGAGTAGGTATGAGTATATTACCTGTCTAAATTGGCCTGAGTAGTTTTTAAATTCATTAAACTCGGATTCATCACTTTGAAGAAAGTTCTTTATAGACTGAATTAGGTCCATGTTCCTCTGTTTGAAGTTTTCAGGCATTTGGTAGGTTCCAGCAGAGGGTGCAGGTCTGGAAAAAAATTAAATGACATGAGGGAAATAAAAACTAAAGAAGCTGTAAAAGGTGTCATTTGAAAATAATCACACAAAATGATCATGTGAATAAAGCACAAATGCAAGTTTCCAAAACGTTATAATGAATAACAATGGCTATCTGGTAAGTTTCTCATTTTTAACCAGGCTGGCAACATAATACATTTATTTATTAGGATTTTAACGTCATGTTTTACACACTTTGATTACATTCATGACAGGACAGGTAGTTACTGGTTACACAAGATTCATCACAAGTTTAATGTCAAACACAGTCATGAACAATTTTGTATCTCCAATTCACCTCACTTGCATGTCTTCCCGCTCCACCTGGGAATCGAACCCAGGACCTTCTTGCTGCGAGGCAATACAGTCTGTATATAGTGCTGAAAAAGTGCTCAATAGAGAATGTAAATAATAAAAAATATTGTAGTGTTATCATCAGCATTAATACTTCAGTTGTTAGTAATACCTGTTACATGTGGGTGCAGTGCAGTCTCCTGCATTAATATTAAGTGGAACACCAGTGAATCCAGGAGGAGGTTTGCTGATCACAGGTCCAAGACCAGGAGGAGGAGGAGGAGGAGGAAGCATTGTCTGATTGCTCTTTAATGGAAATGTAGTTTTAAAGCCTATAACACAGAATCACAGCTAGGTTCATTAAAATGTTCAGGAAAATGCAAGATATTTTTGTTTCTGTATAAAATTAAGTCATACCAGGTGGAGGATTCTTAGTAATAAGAGCAGGAAAGTCCTCTTCCTCATGAGCATGGGATGGTTCGGGTATCGGCTGCTTCTTAGGAGCTGGAGGTTCTTCAGAAGTGTTAAATTTGGTCTCTAAATGCTTTTCCTTACATCCATTTATAACGGTGCTGGATTTGGGCACAACAGGGCCTTTGGCAACACTGCCATCTGGTGGCTTCATTTCGGGTACATTTTCTTTGTGAGCCCCAGTGTTCAACAATTCCACATTATGTGCAAAGGTCCCAGAAGAGCTGGTCAAAGGCTGCTTTTTCTTCTTGCCTGGTTTAGCATTCGGCTGTGATGAAGTAGCCTTAACTGTCAGCAAAGAGGAGATCTCCAGCATTGTTGGGACAGCACGGATCTCTTGGGGCATTTTACCGACTTGTGGGTCATCATCATCTGATGAGCCTAAAGATTTGATTTTAGGTGCTGCTTTGGCACTTTCTAAATTGGTAAGCTTTTTCTTGTGGCGAGACTGAGAAACAGCTCCAGACAGAGGCGGGTCACTAGCAGAAAACACAGAGGCAGAGGGTGCTGGAGCTACCTTACTCGGTAGAACTACTGGTTTATTGTTTAGCACCACAGATTTATTTCCTGCTTGGGACCAAGCAGATGCTGAATTCCCCTGGGGCTTCTGAGGTCTGATTTTTGAGATGAGTGCTGGAAAGTCCTCTTCTAGGAAAGACGAAGGTTTTTTAGCTTGAGCCGTGTACACAGGAGTCATTGGAGCCATAGCCTTTGAACCAAATTGGACCAGGCTAGGAAAATCATCCTCCTTCACCGATACAAGAGTGGGCTTGATGGTGCTGCAAAATAAATTTTTCAAAGAATATAGTTATGAAATTGTGTAGTTTCCAAACATAAAAATGTAAATATCTAGACAAAAACAATGACTATAGGGCCTACAAAATAACTTAAAAATGGATTTAAGAAACAGAATTTTAATATGCACTGAATTTACCGGGGAAAATTTATGAACAAATTTATCGAATCTTTTTAAAAAACTTTAAAAATGCCACTTAGGTGGCACAGAGGTAAAATACACTAGCACACCAGAGCTGGGATTTCGATCTTTGATCTTATCGAACCTCAGCTCTGCCATCATTGTTCATACAGGGTTAAGGAGCTGGATAGAGACCTCATAACTGATGCAATTACGACCTCTGCTGGCTGGTTGATGGTGTCTGCACAGAGTAGAGGAATAATGCTGATCAGGGTGTGGCTCTCTGTGCACTTCGCATATGAACTCGGCTGGTGCAGGTGAAAAAATGCAGTCGGCTACTGCTCACGTGACATTTACATTTTTAGCATTTAGCAGACGCTTTTATCCAAAGCGACTTACACAATGAGCTGAACACGATGAGCGATTGAGGGTGAAGGGCCTTGCTCAGGGACCCAACAGTGGCAACTTGGTGGTGGCGGGGCTTGAACCGGCAACCTTCTGTTTACTAGTCCAGTGCCTTAACCACTGAGCTATAACTGGCCCGGAGGGTGACGGAGGGGACGTGTGTCAGTTCGCTCTCCTCAATCAGGGCCGGGGGTCAGCACCAGTGGAGAGGAAGCATAATGCAATTGGGTAAAAATTTGACGCACTAAAAAGGGAAAAAATCCAATAAAAAACTTGTTTTAAAAAGCACCTAAAAGTAAAAAAAAAAAAAACTTTTTTCTTTCAAGGTTGCTTTAAGTCTGCAGCACCACAGAAAGATACATTAAATAAATCTGTTCAGAGATTTGGCTGCAGGGATGTTACACTCAGCATGTACAGTCACATTGAAATGTTTTTCCAGCACTTTACAATGAGGTAGTTATTTAATTTACATTAGATTAGTAAGAGAAGTTAACTCTCTACATGATGTACTTTCTTCAATACAAATGCCACCTTTTGTTTGTCTAGTAGCAGTTTAAAATTACACACTTATTTAACACCTCAAATGTTTCATATTCATCTGAAACTACATGCTTTAAAGTAACTGTTAAGTATGCTTTTAATTGAAATCCAAACTTAAAAAGGTATGACAGTCATAATATGTTGTATAGTGTCATCACAAAATATTTGAAGCATACCTCGGAACAGGTGGTTGTGGTGGTGTTGGTGCTTGTGGTGCACTGGCCCCTAAAATAGGAAAGTCTTCACCCTTTAGCAGGACATTATTCCTCACCGGTCTACCTGCAATATTTTAAAATGTGATTCATTTATGCTTATTCTGCAAACTGATCCTTTATTTATATGATATATTTAAGCTCGCAAAAAGAAATCAGTATGTTTTGCAATTGTACTTTAAAGTGCACAAAGCTAAATCAATTTAAACCTTCCAATACTTGTGAAATGGCTTTAAATAAAAAAATAAAAAAACAGGCACTTATAAGATCTTCCAGCAACCAAAGAGGCACTTGAAAGGCAATCAACAAAACAATATGAACTCTTTACCTTGCATGTCACTAGATGGTTTGATTGCACCTCTATTGCTCTTTAACTCTTCTGTGTCTACTTTCTCCTCTTTGCGTGGTTTTTGGCTGCCTCGCTCATAAACATGTCCTCTCTCTTCGTGTCGACGCATAGAAAGAGAGTCCTGAATAGCAGCTGTCATGTTTCTTTCCTCCTCCTCTCTGTACACAAAAATTAGTATCCATCAAACATAGTCAGGCTATAAAAAAAGCAACAGATAAGGATTAATTTGTTTGAGTTATTGGTTTTATAAACTCTCATGATTAAGACTGGGTTTACTAGAATGAGTGCATTCCAATTTGTTTCATAAGGTTGCAGCATTGTAGCTCCAAAGCATTTGCTTGGTGTAAAATGATTATATTAAAATAAGGTCATAGTAATAAATAATACAACTATATATTGTTTCTATAGCAGCAACTTAAAGGTAGGCCAAATCCCAAATTGCTTTCTTTTGGTCAACACCCATGCACTGATAATATACTGCATCAAGCCTGTACAAATATTTTATTTCATTTTTTACCACTGCTTTATCATGGTCAGGGTTGCAGTGGATCCAGGAATGCAAGCCAGGAATATACCACAGAAATGGAACCAATCCATTGTGGGGCTTCAGCCATCCCTCCATGCAGATTTTTGACATTTATTTGATGCCTTGTAAAAGCAGCAACCCCTTAAATCTTACAGGCTTCTAGAACCCCATACTATGTACTAAATCGTAATGACAACTCAATATTTGTCAACAGTAATAAAGTTAATAAAAATTACACAACTGATGTTGCCATTCTCTAAGCCAAATGTCAGTGCCCTGCATTTAAATGCTGCTGCTAGACTTGAACCAAAATGTTCACAGCTTGGAAATAAATGAGATGGCTTACTCTTGAAGAAATCTGGGTAGGCCTGCAAAAGGTTTCCAATTATTATACATTTTTCCTAAACATCTAAATTACATATTAATGACCAGGGTTTTGGAATGGAATGTTTTATCAAGCTTGTGGTCATGTGCCCACATACTTTTTCCCTCAAAGTGTATTTTCAAACTGCAGCTGTTTTGGTCTAGCAGCAGCATCCAAATGCACTCTTGAAGGAATTTGGTGGGCTGATGACTTTTCAAAGGATTTACCACAGTTTTTTTTTTACTTTTTCAGTTTAATGACTCACTTTGGTTTGCTGGACTTCTAAATATATAGCACTGGCTTTGTAACACTTTCGAGACAAAATACCAATAATTTTCTTTCATCTCTCTCAGTTTTTTGGTTAACGAGTTTTGCACATCTAGGTCTGCAGAAACAGGTAAACTAATCTAAAATTAGGTTAAATATAGTCACAGCAAGAATATGGTTTTGGGGTGTGTTTCACAGAGTTTGACTGGATTGAAAAAAATGTACTAAATTGGACAGCGTTGACAGGCAAATTAAAAGTATTTCATAAATAATAAGTCAATTATGACTTTAGAGAGGTGAACTCCGTGAACTCAGTAAAATGATGTAGGTGTTAAAAGTGCCCTGTAATGACACAGACTTACCTATTATACCTCCAGCTTCTTACATTCTGCTGTAAACCTTGGGGTCTTCCTCGTCCTGATCTCCCTTGTCTATTGAAGCGGTCGACTTCCTCATAGTCTTCACCCGCTACTATAACTTGACCTGATTTAGAGACTTAATTGGTATATGGGCTAACAGCAAAATATAAGCATAGCATAGCCACAAAGAGCAGCGTTTAACAGACTCACCATCATTTCTTCTCTGTTGCCGTGGAGCATAGCTGAACTGCAAGTCAATCTGCCGGTTTTGCCGCGCTTCAGCCCGGTTTTTACTATGAGCAGCAGCTTTGTGGGCCTTGTAATCAATCTCTGTCCGAAAGGCGTGTGTAAATTGCTCGGTTCTGCAGCGACCTTCCTCACACAGAAAATGGCTCTCTCTGAAGTGGTCACTAAGAAACTTGTAGTTGCTGATTAAACAGAAACAGGATATTAAGAATATTTTTTACAATTCACAAATAAAGCAGGGCAGTAGCAATTGTAATTACCTGTAGTACTCTTGAGCTCCATCTGCATCACAAAAATGGCAAAAGTAGTGGTCTCGCCTTAAGTGCTTAAGCAGTTCATCGTTATCTAGATACCGGTCATCACAGAATTTACAAAGTGGATGGCCCCGATGAGAGGTGTCATCTGGGTCCCCTTGCATCCGATGTCTGACTAAATCTTTGCGGTTGTACCACTTTCTCTCATAGGAGAATATCTGAGAATGTGAATGTAAAGTAAAATTAGCCAAGACAAGTTAAATGTGGAAGTCAACCAAGGTTAGGCAAATAAAAGTCCACACAATACCTTCAAGTGCTTAGCACATAGTTTGCAGGAAAAGAGCTCATGTTGTTTCCGCATGTGTTGCTCCAGCTCCTCAAATCTGGAGAACACTTTGGGCTCAGGACATTGGGGACATTCAGATAGCAAAATTTTCCTAAAAATGTAATTAATATTAATACAAATATTTAAAAGACAACATATATCCCAGCTAAAACAAAATAAAGGCCAATGAATACCTGAATTGTGCAAAGATTTTTCCATCACCAAAATAGATGTCATATTTCTTTTCAAACTGGTAATCATGAAAAGGCAAAGCAGCAAATGGCTGAAGCTTTTTTACGAAGATAACCTAGGAAAACAGTTATTACAAATTAAACAAGAAGTCAACTGGTAATTAACTCTCAATTAATGTATTTATTAACTTTTTTCATATTCTTTAACTAGGGGAAAACTCCTCACAAACAGTGACTGGATGAGTAACAGAGAAAGTGCGCAACACAAAGTTAACATTTTTGAAAAATAAAAGCAGAGATCCGCCTGTTAAGAAAAAAAGCCCTAGATTACAAGAAGAGACAATCCAACACTGAGATAAGTGGTTCAAAACATTAACAGACTAGGGTAATCAAAAACAGAATAATAATTAAATCAGTCAATCATTGAGAGGCTGTCTGACATTTGCAGCATTTTATCAGACCTTTATAAAGACAACTATAGCTTAGTTTTCGGGTTCTTAATGAAAATGTTTTAGACAGTTGTAACCTCACCCTAATTATTTTAAAGATTTAAATGAATGAGTAAATAAGAGAGTTTACAAAACACCTTTTTGTAGGTCGGGGCGCCACATTTTTTCTCTTAGGGACTTACCACACTTATACACACCTTTAATTAATTAAACTTTGTTTAATGCATTTATAACTCCACACAGTAATATATAAATACCCCTATATCCCCACCCTCAGTTGTAAGCTTACCGAAACCCAAACGAACCCTACCTATTTACAAAATAACCCCAAGTCCGTGGCACACAAATAGATAGTTACAGTCCCGGTTAGGCAGTGAATTGAGGGAGAGATAAAGAGAAAGCTTCCAATAAGGTGACTCGGCGGTCCCTACTTTAAAAGCCCGAAAGCTCACACAACCGTCCAAATCCACACGCAAGGTATTAAAACAGCAAACAATAGCGTTGTTGGAGTAAAATAGAACTTCTAGCGTAACTTTCTTCACTAGCGCTGCGCTTCTCCTTACCCTCTTCCTGTTTTTTCCCATAGTCTTATCCTATTCGTCGGTACGGTCCCGACGTCGCTCCACGTGATCATGATGGGGAACCATGTCAATAACATCAATAAAGTACACTTGTCTTTATCTTTACTGATCATACTTATTTTATAAAAGAAAAGAAAGGATATATGACTACATAATAAATAAATAGTCAAATCTAATGTGACACCGTCACACAGTTTTTACTGATGTTAAAATGTTTATTTGACTTTTTTTATTTATTTATTTATTAGGATTTTAAAGTCATGTTTTACACACTTTAGTTACATTCATGACAGAACAGGTGGTTACTTACAGTACTACACATGGTCAATCAGTTCACTTCACGGTTAATCAAGTTTAAAGTCAAACACAGTCCTGGACAATTTTGTATTTCTAATTCACCTCACTTGCATGTCTTTGGACTGTGGGAGGAAACCGGAGCTCCCATAGGGAACCGACACAGACAAAAAGGAGAACATGCAAACTCCACACAGAAAAGACCCTTCTTGCTGTCAGGCGACAGTGCTATCCACTGAGCCACCTCTAACTATTTAACACCTATTTTGCCGCCCTATTAAAATTTATTTAAGTCAAATTATTTACTTAATATGTTTGAGAGTTAAAGTTTCAGCACACCCATCTGCCTGCCCGTTAAAATCTGTACTTTTTACTCACTGTGACATATAGAACACCTCAAAACCTCAGTGCACTCTTTTGCTTTTGTGCAAAGTGAAACAGTTTTGCTTTGCTTTGAAGTAAAAGTGTACTTCACAGGGTATTTAGGGTGTGTATGTGTATTGATTTACTGACATGTCCTTAGAAATAGACAATTAATTTTGTCCAAAGTACAAAGTAAAATACTTGTCCTTTAATTTGCCATCTCCATGTTCGCGTTTGAATTAACTAAATTATTAAGATTGCACAGAAAAACAGACAAAAAGACTAGCAGGTTTACAGACAACTATCAGAAACATTGGCTCATTTAAGATGAAACTGGTGATGCCTTAAATCATTTATTTTAAAAAAGTGAGATGTAGTTGCTAAATTGATTTTGTTGTCAATGTTCATTATAACAATTTAAACATAATAGTTAATGTCGTTAATTAACTCTTCTGGGTGGGCTTAATTAAATCAAAACTAACATGAATATAGTGGAGATAGTAAAAGATATTCATGTGTAGCGTGTGAACGTTCAATACGTTTCAAGTATCGTGACATCTTGTGACATCGACTGACTTCTCAGTTTGGCAACGTGTCTGTTTGAGTTAAAAACGGGAAACAGTATAGACCTGAAATGAATAAAACGTATTGCCTCGTATTAAGTGAATGAAAAAGTAATCACATGAACTGAACAAATAAATAATTATATTAATTGCAACCATGGTGTCATTTACTAACATGTCGCTAGGCAATGACAGCACAGACCACGGTGTTCGTTAAATTTTAAAAGCCGTTTATAAACATCCAGTTTTATTCTGTAGGATTTTAACGCATTAATTAAGTAAATGTTTAAACCCTCTGTCACAATATCTGAGTTTAAATTTCTCTGTGAAACTATGCGCATACCGGTTACTTAACCGGATAGCTAACTAGCTTGTATGCTAGCATTTTAAATATAAGCCTAGGTAGATAAGCTATGCTTAAGCTAAGTTGTTTCCTGGATTTAGCTGAACAACTCTCTTTTCACCGGGACAACCCGAAACACCCGCCAGTTCAGAAGCAAGCGACTCAATATCTTCTAAACTACAGGTGAGGTGTGGTAGCAGGCCTGTGAGCGAGCTCAGTAGCGGCTCTCAGTTAGGCTAGAGCGGATACCTTATCGAGCGTCTCCCGGCAGACAGCGCAGTACCTCTGCTCACACAGCACCCGCATCTTAGTGGAGCAGCGGTAACACACAGGGTGATCACACTTCCCCACCGCGAAAATCTCAATGTCCTGACAGCACAGCACACACACGCTCTCAGTCTCCTTCTTCATTCTTGAATCCATTCTATAACAAGGTGCAGCAACTTTATTAACTCTGTTATTTCTCTATAATGTCTGCTAGCTAAATGCTAACTGGACTGTAACCGACAGTGAACTCTGAGGTGGAATTGAACTACGACTGTTCACGTAATCTCCAGCACCGGTGCATTATGGGACACCAGTTTTTTGCTACGTTAACTATGTCGATAGAGCCGCACTACATTTGAAATGTGTTTCACCTGATTTATTCAAAGTCATGGTGGTAGTATTTAATAAATATGCAATACTGTAATTAAATTAGTGTTAAAATGCTCAACTCCAGACTTTACTGGAACTAGGGCTTGTATCATTCTAACAACTAGCACCATTCCTAATCTAGGTTAAGACATTAATGACCTGAATATTAATTCTCCATTTACAAAAAAAATGAATGCTTTAATAAAGACTAGAATTAAGTCATTTCAAATCACCAGGCTTAAGCATAATAGAACGTTTCTGAACCCTGTTTTGGAGGGCAGACTCTGAAGTAGATCTCCAATGGTTCAACAGGCAAGAGGGCTTAAGGCTGTTCTAAATGAAAAAGATGAACATTGTTCTTATTATAATGTCTTTTAAATGTCATTTAATAGAATATATTGTTTCTCATTACAGTGTTTTGTCTCTCGGCTGTATGTCATCTTCATTAATATTTTTATTACTTAGATTAAATGCATTTTTATCTACAAACCCCATTTCAGAAAAGTTGGGGCACCTTTTAAAAATGCAATAAAAATCAAAAGATTATCAGTGATTTCAATGGCACTTGGGCGACATTGTCTGTGAACTGACAGACAATTCTCTCATAACATTCGGCACAAAGTCGTGAACCACAACCCATCCTTGCTTGCAAAATATAAACCTTTGGTGGATGCTCCTTTTATACTTAATCTCAGTGTTACCTGTTAAACTGTGGAACCTTTAACAGGTAACCTTCCAGAACAGTGTTACATGTTCAGTCGTACTTTTCCTTTGTCGCAACTGTTTTGAGTGTTGCAAGCATTACATTCCATTGTTTATATTTTTAGAAATATAAAATGCAATTAGACTTGACAGTAAAAACACTGAAAATGTTTTCTTTGTACTTTAACAGTTAAAATTTAAAGTTTTTAGTTTCACTGCATTTAGTTAAATAACTTTTCTGGAAATGGGTTTATATTTTTTTTAAAAGAACACAAATAACACCTACTCAAGCCATATTTGATCATGCAAATTGTAGAATTTCCAGACAGAGGGTGTACACAATATTAATACCAATATATTTATATAAGGTCAGTTTAAGTAGGTTTTTATTAATGCCTTATCTATAAACAAGTACAGTGAAATACAGTGAAATATACATGAAGTATTTGCCACTTCCAGATTTCTTCTTTTTATGCAACTTATGTTTAATTTTGGTTTGTAAACAAAATGTTACAGAAAACAAAGGCAATCTGAGAAAACACAATGATTCGTTTGTTAAAGAAAAAAGTTGTCAAACACCAATTGGCCCGGTGTGGAAAAAGTAATTGCATTTAACCTATTAACCACAGCAGCAACAAAAAGCTTTGACTTTTTATACATGAACTATTCACAGAAATAAATCCACTCGTTGGCTGCAGTAGGTTTACGTTAATTATGTCTTTACATCTTCATCATTTAACAGCAGTGTTAACAATCCTAAATCCTGACCTAAACCAACTCCAACATTTATGCTAAATAGCTCTAATATCTCTTTTTTTCAGTATCCTGGTCAGATACTTTGTTGGAGACTGCAAACTAAAGCAATATGATTTCAGGACCTAGGTAATGTGAACAGTGTGATATATACAGGGGTTGGACAAAATAACTGAAACACCTGTCATTTTAGTGTGGGAGGTTTCATGGCTAAATTGGACCAGTCTGGTGGCCAATCTTCATTAATTGCACATTGCACAAGTAAGAGCAGAGTGTGAAGGTTCAATTAGCAGGGTAAGAGCACAGTTTTGCTCAAAATATTGCAATGCACACAACATTATGGGTGACATACCAGAGTTCAAAAGAGGACAAATTGTTGGTGTACGTCTTGCTGGCGCATCTGTGACCAAGACAGCAAGTCTTTGTGATGTATCAAGAGCCACGGTATCCAGGGTAATGTCAGCATACCACCAAGAAGGACAAACCACATCCAACAGGATTAACTGTGGACGCAAGAGGAAGCTGTCTGAAAGGGATGTTCGGGTGCTAACCCGGATTGTATCCAAAAAACATAAAACCACGGCTGCCCAAATCACGGCAGAATTAAATGTGCACCTCAACTCTCCTGTTTCCACCAGAACTGTCCGTCGGGAGCTCCACAGGGTCAATATACACGGCCGGGCTGCTATAGCCAAACCTTTGGTCACTCGTGCCAATGCCAAACGTCGGTTTCAATGGTGCAAGGAGCGCAAATCTTGGGCTGTGGACAATGTGAAACATGTATTGTTCTCTGATGAGTCCACCTTTACTGTTTTCCCCACATCCGGGAGAGTTACGGTGTGGAGAAGCCCCAAAGAAGCGTACCACCCAGACTGTTGCATGCCCAGAGTGAAGCATGGGGGTGGATCAGTGATGGTTTGGGCTGCCATATCATGGCATTCCCTTGGCCCAATACTTGTGCTAGATGGGCGCGTCACTGGCAAGGACTACCGAACCATTCTGGAGGACCATGTGCATCCAATGGCGGTGCCGTGTATCAGGATGACAATGCACCAATACACACAGCAAGACTGGTGAAAGATTGGTTTGATGAACATGAAAGTAAAGTTGAACATCTCCCATGGCCTGCACAGTCACCAGATCTAAATATTATTGAGCCACTTTGGGGTGTTTTGGAGAAGCGAGTCAGGAAACGTTTTCCTCCACCAGCATCACGTAGTGACCTGGCCACTATCCTGCAAGAAGAATGGCTTAAAATCCCTCTGACCACTGTGCAGGACTTGTATATGTCATTTCCAAGACGAACTGACGCTGTATTGGCCGCAAAAGGAGGCCCTACACCATACTAATAAATTATTGTGGTCTAAAACCAGGTGTTTCAGTTATTTTGTCCAACCCCTGTATGTACTAACAATAGTGTAAAAAACTCCAAACTATATAACACCCTTGGTTGAACCGAGAGAGTAAATAAAGAGTGGTTTGCGTTAGTTTGCTGAACACATAAACACTAAATTAGCTTTAATAAACTAAAACTATCATGGCTAACTGTAAAACAATATAAATCTGGTAACCAACAAAGAAGAAAACAACAGAGTCTAATCCTTCTGCTTCTCATGAGAAAGCAGCCACAGCTTAACATGGTTTCCTCTCCCTCCCATATATTTGCCACTATCACCAGAGCTACACAGCACGCGATGACATGGCACAATCAGAGGAATCTGCGAGATAAAAACACAAAAATAAAATTCGTCAGCAAATTAAAATTGACATTTCTACTATGCAAAGAAATAAATGCCAACCAAACAACTAACCGGATTTCTCCTCATAGCACTGCCCACTGCTCGTATGGCCTTCGGGTTTCCTGCCACCTCACTGAGCTGCTTGTAGGAGATGGTTTGGCCCACTTTTACTTTCTCTTGCAGAGTTCGCAACACATGAGCAGTAAAGGAGTCTGACTCACAGAGATGGAAAGTTCAGAGTAAGTATGTGTTCAATGACAGATTTTATGACAGAATGATCTAAGGCAGGTAGTGTGTGTTTGTGTGATAGACTTACCCCCCTGAAATAGAGGGTTGTGTAGGGCAGGTAAGGGAAGAGAGTTGACTGACTGTGCAGAACTGAAGTAACTCTGGAGCCAGTGCACACACCGCTGCAGCTCTGGCTTCAGCTCTGTCTTGTCAGAAATTATTCTTGAGACAAATACAGACAAACTACAATCATACTGAACATTAATACCTTTCATTTTAACTATATTGTGCTTGTGCTAGTGTATAGACCATTACCACGGACATGAATTCCAACAGGGCAACATAACAAGGCAGCAAGCAGTGTGAGTGGCAAACAGTACCAGTATTCTGTTGGGGTTTGAACCTAAGTCTGGTATGTTCTCCCTTATGTACACATGCTTGCTGACTTCTAGTTATACTTGCTAACTTTTGGGTTATCTGTTTTTATTTACACATCTTTAGGCACATGGTCTAGGTCATTCCAAACTTTCAAGCAGTTTACAGCATTGCATCCTTGATGCGGTTTTGTTTCCATAATGAAGGTGATGCTGTGTCAAGATCTTATATATTAATTGGTTAGTGCTATTTGAGAGGTTAATCCAATGGATCTTTTTATGAACTTGGCCAAAACAGTGCTGCAAACTGCTTACATAAATTAATCAGATTAATAATATTAATAATATATAATAACAATATGCCTATAGTGTAAAGTTGGTGGTAGGCATTTCTGTGATACAACTGGCCCCTGGGCCACTGGTTAGGATTCACAGTTAGTGTTTTGCCATGGTCATCACTGGCTGTTGCAGTATTGCCTTTATTCACTTTATTATTTTAGATTTATTACAAAATATAACAGCTGATAACTTGCTGTGATGAATGTGGGAGGAGTGGTGGCTAAAAGCCAAGAAAGCAAACCCAAAATTTCACCTACTGTTGAGAAGAAATTTGTCAGAATGGTCAGATAAAATCCAAGTACCCCCCCCCCCCCCCACACCAAAAAAGTGTCAACTAGGCTGTGTAAATCAAGAGAAGGAAGCCCATGCTTTAAAATCTACTTCTTTAAGCTTGATTAAAGCTGATAACACATGAACAAAGAAAAACAAAAGTTGTCTGTGGATACAGCTTTCCACACCACCAATAAATAATCTAAAAAGTTGTATTAATAATTAATAATTGCATCATTAATCAATACATTAATGTAGAACCAATATCCATGATTCAATGAAGTAAAATCATCTATTTTTGTCAGTGCACTGACAAAATGACTGGGTGTGCTAAGTATTTAGTGATTTTTAACACTGTCCTAATATTAGATTTTGTATTTTGATGTGGAATGTTCCTACATGAAACTGCTGGAAATAATGTCACAGCAATGAACACCAGGTGCATTCATTAGCTCAGTCCACAATTAATGTTTCACACTTAGCTGTTAATGGTGCCACACTTTGTAACATGTACCTCTTTGCACCAATATCTTACCACCACTGCATTTAGCCAAGCACATTTAGACATAATAAAAAAGGCTATGGTAGTTTTTATGGTAGTTTTTATGGTAGTGTGGTATCTGTGCTGTTTCCATAATTATGGTGATGCTGCAAATTACCCACATGTTTTTTATTGTGATAAAAGTCTAAGTTCCAAATATATTGTTTTCATAGTAATAGGAATAATGTGTCGTACCTGTGCTCTGTTTCTATGTTAATGGTAATGGTGTGTATTCCTTTTTCACAGCCACTTAGCTGAAGCTCTCCCACCGGTGACTCCAGACAGACAGACTGCAACGCACACTCACTGCTAACACACAAACACATTTTTGTGTTATTAAATGTGGATGGAACTTAATATGCTACATGCAGAAGCTAGTAATTAAAGTGCATTCTCCATACAGAGCTTTATCCATCAATAAAGTTAGTTAAACAAATACTATTAAAAAGCATGGTTTCAACAAATTCAACACAAAATGCCACTTTTAATGACTACTGCAATCTCAGAATTATTTAACCCCCTAAATAGAATTCTTTATAAGAGCACACATTTGCAAATCAGGCATTCTCAAGCAAAGCTAAAGCTAAAGTTAAACAATGGCTTCATTAGTTGCATTAAGTATGCTTAAGATAAAACACATAAAATACCTGGACTGGCTAGGGGTTTGTTGACTGTAATGTTTGATTGCATGGTCGAAATATGGCAAAGTCGAGAGAGTTGTCCAAAAAGAGAAAAGGACATGAAAATATAGCAAAGGCACTGAATATTCCTAGAGATACAGTTGGAGGTATTTCACAATTAAAGAAACAGTGGCTACACTACCTGGCAGAAAGAGGAAGCTATCACTGGCTGCCACCAGATTTTTGAGGAGGCAATTAGTCAAAAAATCCTGAGTAATTGCAAAAGACCTGCAGCAAGATTTGTGGCAGCAGGCACTGAGGTTTCAGTTTGCACAGTAAAGCGCATACTAAACGCTAAAGGTCTATATGCATGAACTCCAAGACGTACCACATTAAATATCAGCTTTAATATGCCCAAAACCATATAAATGAGCCACAGAAGTTTTGGGATTCTGTTTTGTGGAGCAATTTAAAAAACTGGAACTTTTCTGGCAGGCTCGGTGATGCTCTGGGGATACTTTGCTGTCTCTGGCACTGAAAGCCTATAGAGGGCAAAATGAATTCAATCAAGTATCAGGAAATCTGAAGGAAAATAAACCATAACACATCTGTGAGGAAGCTGAAGTTTGGGTGTTATTAGACACTCCAACAAGACAATGATCCCAAACATAGCTCAATCTTCACCAAGGCTTGGTTTTAGACGTAATCCTGAAAGATTCTGGAGTGATAGTCACACCTGTCTGACTTGAACTCTATAGACAATCTTTCATAAGTCACAGGACAAACACTCAGACCAACTGGAGCAACTAAAAATGGCTTAGGTGTGATTGTGTGTGTCAGTATCTGTGTTTGTTCTGTAATGGACTAGAGGCTAGGACTAGGTGTTTCCTGTATTTTGCTCACGAATCAGACACTCTATTTTAGTTTTGTAGATGTCAGGTCTTAAGGTCGTACACAACCCACACACAACATGGAATTTAAATTACATTTGAATTGGTTGGTACAAACATAACCAAGAAATTACATTTGGAGAACCTTTCCTGCATACCCTTTAACTTTGTGGCTACATGTCTAAAACTTTTTCACTGAGTGAAGTGACAGTTGGGATGTTTTTTCTTCATAGTTTACCTACACTTTTGCTGGGGTGGTACCCTGAAAAGTACGATAAATGCACCTGTACAATGTATGCTTTACATGAGAAAATAAAAAGTAAAACAGTGAACTTTGTACCGTACATGAGTTCAGGTGCGGCTCGTTCCTTAGGGCGATCGGGCGACGCACCACCAAAGGGCGAAAGGGAAGAAATTTTGCTATCACAGCTGTGACTGTTCTGGACAGTCTGTCTTGCCTCGGAATATCGTAGTCCAATCAGCGTTGAGTTGTGTTTCGTACAGTACCGCCCCTTTTGGGGTGATTTCAGTCTGACTGAAAATCGCCTCAGATTGCTCTCATAGACTCTCATGTTAAGGCTCTTTTTTTCGAACTGCAGGCGCTGCAATACATTCTGAATGGGTTCCGGGAGGGCTCGCACTTACGTGCTTGCGTCACACGTAACCTGGTGTCGCGATCTCGTCACCATGACTACCATCACCTCAGTTCGGAGCAACTCAATCAGGATAAATTAGCAACTTAAGAATTAGGGCCACCCAGACCAAATTTAAACATCAAGCAAGTATCTACAAAGAGGGGAAATTATATAAGTTACAAGTAAATTACAAGTAAGTAATGTCATTTTTAAATTGTGAATTGTGATTGCACTTAATGTATCTCCCCAATTGTTTAATTGTACTTCTTTATTCATTGCACATCAGCCCCGATGCCAATCTTTATTCTGGATCTGCTGCACCTAAAATAAAGAGCTATCTGATGAAGACTGAATTAAATTGTTAGTGTGAAGGCTTTACTTCATTTTATGATTAATGGTAAAGCTGGTCTCTCTCCATGTTCAAAGTTATTTGTGAGGGCAAACTGACAGATGACTTAAGAAGTTAATTATTTAAGCTTTAATTTACCCATTGAACGGGTCACCTTGGCCATCATCGCAACAATTGCCCCCCTCCTGAGAGATTTGGCAGGAGCCGCCACTGCATGAGTTTAAGTTACCGTTCACTACATGTACATGTATTACCTGTATCTCTCACACTCACTCCCCCAAACTGCGCCATGAGCATGATGAGTAGCTCGGTGTAAACCAGGCTAAAATGTTGTTGTAGATAATAGTGACACTTACCTCTGGTTTTGCATGATAATGAGAAGCACACAACATTTAAGTGAGAAAAACCGCAGTAAACGGTTAAACTCTAGTTATGTACTCCTGTCGCCACTTCCTTCTTCGAAAGCAATATATTAGATTGACATGACAACAGACCAATCGACAATCGTAACGGTCAGGCTTCGAGCTTCGGATTAAATCCGTGTTTTCCGACTGATGTTTTAAACTTTTCGTCTTATTAAAAACAAACAACTGTACATTAAATGTCCAAATAACACCAAAGATCAAATTCTTACAAAATTTCCGCCCCTCAAAATCATTAAGACTTCTTAATTAAACTTCTTAATAAAATGTTCAGGTAATGGCACAATTTGATACTCTTTGGTGATAGCGGCGCCGTCAAGAGGGGGCCGGGGGGAGCACCCATACAAAATCGCGACCCCCCCCCCCCCCCCCCCCCCCCCCCCCTATTTTATTAGGTGCTGTCCATTTAGTTCAATAATGTATATTTTTACAATAGTTCATGTAAAAAAAATGCAGGCAAATCAAAGCTTCCGAATTCAGATTTTGGCCAGAATTTCAATCCAAAGCAAGATATGCTCATATATTTTTGCATTCCTTCAATGTGCATCATTCGGGTGGGCTGGCAATGAAAAAACTCTCTCTTTATTGGTTGGGGGGGGTGGCATTGTGACTCAGTGGGTAGCACTGTCGTCTCACAGCAAGAAGATCATGAGTTGGATCCTCAGGTGTGGTGGTCTGGGTCCTTTCTGTGTGGAGTTTGCATGTTCTCCCCGTGTCTGTGTGGTTTTCCTCCGGGAGCTCCGGTTTCCTCCCATAGTCCAAAGACATGCAGTTGAGGTGAATTGGAGATACAAAATTGTACATGACTGTGTTTGACATTAAAGTTGTGAACTGATTAATCTTGTGTATCGAATAAAAAGTAGAATTATAAGTGACAGCTTAGTAACCACAAAAGCCGAAATAATAAATTATCTGTTGGATATGGATATAAATATTCTGGAAACATGAAGAAAAACATTTAGAAAAAAAAAGTGGATAATGAAACAACACACTGGTATAGATTTGTCTCAATTTGAAGAAGAGAAGCTCAGGTAAGCAGCAGTTATGATGTTATACTGCTGTGTGGTTGATCTGGGTTGCGGTGCTGCTGTCAGGATTTTTTTTTAATTCTCATTTATTTGAAGTAAAATGGCAGTGGTCTGCCATTGTACTTGGTTAAGTTTACATTATATTGTATCGTATATCGCCACTTCTCAAAAGCATATGGAGATATGAGTTTTTTAGTAAAATCACCCAGCCCTAGTCGAATTAGCTAGCTAATAGTGTTACCATACTAGCTGCTACTGTTAGTCACTGTGCCGTGCAATTTGCAGACAATGAAGAGAAAGTCCACAGACATCTGGTCTTTCTTTAAGAAACGTACACTGTAAAAAGGAGACTGTGAAATGTACAGTAACTTGCTGGCAGCAATTAGCCAGTAAGTTGCTGTAATATATTTTACAGTACGCATACTGCAAATTTAATTACAGTAACTATAAAATACTGTAATATTTATTACAGTAATAATCACAGTACTGTAGCTCTTTTTACAGTAATTTCACATTACTGTAACCTATTACAGCAGTAATCACTTTACTGTAATTGTTATCACAGTCTTTTAATTACAGCAAATATCAGACTACATTAAAGGCATTACAGCATTTAACACTAAAATAATATTCAAAAAATAACTATACATTGTAAAAATTAAGTCACTGCATTTGTAACAAAAATCATTTATTGAATTTCAACATTTTAAAACATGTTTTTGAAAATACATAGATAATTAAATAAATAAATTCATATTTTTTTATAAACACAGCTGTTCTGAACAAAAACAAAAATGTGCAAGTGCTTTGTTTTACATTTGCTGGAATCCACATCTTGGGCTAAAGTTTTCTTCCCTGGACTGTAAAGATAAAACAAGGAATTACTGTTACTGCTATAGAAATTTATATACAAGACTGGAGACTATGACAATTTTGTTAATTCCTAACCTCCCATTAGAGATATCACATTAATAAACACTGCTATTATAAATACTACCATTAAAAATGTGCTGTTTAAAATTCTTACCTGTATCGGGGCTCTGTTTTGCTTTAGTCCACTTCAGTAGGCTGCTTACACATGCCTCACGGTAACTAGAAAAAAACGAGTGACGAGTTTCACCACATAGAACATGGAGCTACAGCACAGCCACTAAGGAATTCCCACAAGAACAACAAAAGCGAAATAATGAAAATAATTAACACAAAATGGACAAAACATTGTTTATTAGGGACGGAACATTTGATACCGAGGCTTTAAAGCTTGTTTCACTTTTGTAACACTGGACTCAGCATGTGCGGGACTGATGAAGCTTTGGTGCTGTGTTTTATCTCACTCACTATATAAGAGACAATCAAACCAGGGTTACCCACCGTCCTGTAACATACAGAATCCTTCTTTATCTGGAGACTAAACGCCGCGTTCAGTATTGAACTGATACAGGACGCTTTGTTCCGTATTTTTATCAATGGGAGACTGTGGGAATTATATTAAGTAGTGTTCACTTTTATTCTTAGTAACGGTGTGTGTGCGCTGGTTATAGCAGCAGGGGGGGACCTTACACAGTCATGAGAACAAAGGTTTTATTTATGGTGTTTAACATTTATTATTTTCATTCTTTATAATAAGTCAGAACCATATTTTATGCAAAACAACGCACTCCGCCCACTGTGCTACTCATACAGCGGTGTATTAAACAGGTTATGTCACGTTACTAAGAATAAAAGTGAACACTACTTAATATAATGAATTAAGCAGCAGTTTCCTTCTGTTTTATACACCACACCGTCTCCCATTGATAAAAATACGGAACAAAGCGTCCTGTATCAGTTCAGTACTGAACGCGGTGTTTGGTCTCCAGATAAAGAAGGATTCTGTATGTTACAGGACGGTGGGTAACCCTGGTTTGATTGTCTCTTATATAGTGAGTGAGATAAAACACAGCACCAAAGCTTCATCAGTCCCGCACATGCTGAGTCCAGTGTTACAAAAGTGAAACAAGCTTTAAAGCCTCGGTATCAAATGTTCCGTCCCTAATAAACAATGTTTTGTCCATTTTGTGTTAATTATTTTCATTATTTCGCTTTTGTTGTTCTTGTGGGAATTCCTTAGATGTTTAGAAGAGCGGACGGTAGATAGAGATGCACACGCCACGTCTAAACATCTGCACAAAACTTTCCACAAGAAAAACAATAGCGGGTCAACTGGATAAAATGATTTCCACAAACTAGACAAAACCTTGTTTATCGTCACCATCACAAACTCCGTTCACTTTATCGCTGAGAAACAGTTTGATTGACAGCAGGTAAGCAACACGCACTTCCGGTTTATTGTCCCTGCCTTTTCCGTCAGAAATGTGCGGCCGGGAAGTGCAAAACAAATATACATTTTAGAAAACAAAATTACATATGCCGAAAATAAATTTACAAGTGCTGAAACACTTTTACATATGCCAAAACAAATTTACAAACACTGGGTACCCGAGCACTTGTAAATTTGTTTTTGCTTTTGTTGTAAATTTGTTTTGGTTTTTTTGTAATTTTGTTTTCTGAAATGTAAATTTGTTTTGCACTTCTCGGCCACCGTAGATGAGTGTATCCTTTTTCAAATAAGAGCCCACTGACATTCAGTAATAGATACACCTAGATCCTGTTCCGAAGATATTTTAGGGGATTAGTAGGGTCAGTATTTGAAGAGCCAATTAAATTATAAATGGTGGAAATTAACTTCACTTGAGCTGGATCAAGAGTAAGCAAGTGATAAATTTTGGATTCAGGTGGGCGAATAGGAAAGTGGGGAAAAAGATGATGTACAATGTGTCTAATCTGGAAGCTTTTGGGTAGATCAAACTTCGCCATCAAATCCGAGAACGACAAAAAAACTCTTAATGGTTGTAATGCCCCTCTCAGACTACATCTGAAAGGCCTGATCAGTGCAAGATGGAAGAAACTGGAGATTACCTACAATAGGGGGACAGACTGCACCCCTATAAAGACCAAAATGGTTTCTTGATAAAGTCCCAAACCACTGGGTTAGCAAGAAGCGAGTTGACCGGAATGGGAGTTGGGAACAAAGTTTGGCGTGGAGGGATTGTTGTGATGAAGACAATTCAAGCTGTATCCATGGTGGGCCATCACTGGAGGAGTAACCCTTGGTCAAAAAGATGAGTTTTTGAATATTACAAGCACAGTAATAGTGGCGAAAATTTGGTAAGGCCAATCCGCCAGACTTCCGAAGCTGAAGAGATGCTCTGTTCAGGTGTGGAGGTTTATTACTCCGAATAAAGGAGATAAGTATGCTGTCCAATCTGGTGAAAAAAAAAAAGCTTTAATGAACTCGGAATGTGTTGGAACAAGTACAGAAATGTAGGCAGTAGTTTCATCTTAATCAAATTAATGTGTCCAGTAAGTGACAGAGGAAGGGAGGCCCACCTATCTAAGTAAGATACAACTGTATCATGCAGGGCGAGACATTTTCTAACTTAAGTTTTTAAGTTAAAGTGACCAATGCACAACTGATTTACGAGGGATCTTCAAAAAGTTTCTGCATTATTATATTTTGGTTGGAAACAGTGAGGGTGGGAGGAGTAGTAATTGTTTGTGTCTGAGAGACTGAAAGAGAGCTCTTAGTCCGGATTTAGTGCCATCTGATTTTTGGAGCGCTCAAAGAAGCTTTAAGGGGAAGAAGATTTTTATGTGATGATGATGTGAAAGCAGTGGTGCATCAGTGGCTACACGCTCAACCAGAAAATTTTTTGCTGATGGCATTAAAAAGTTGGTATGACTCTGGGAAAAATGCATCAGAAGGAGACTATGTAGAAAAGTAATGTCATTTGTTTGTTTGTTTTTAATTCTTATTAAATAGATTTTTTTAAATTAAGTGAGGAAACTTTTTGAAGAACCCTCATAATTTGCTTGTTTAAGTTTATTGAAATGATTTTATAAAGTTGCTATCAATCGCATTTATACAGACTGTACTGATTTCATCCCAAAATGTTCGAAATTTTCTATTTTTAAATATTCTAAATATTTCTAGATATTATAACTGCAAAAAATCCAAATAAGCACAATGAAATTTTTATGAAACTATTATGACAAAACTTTAACAGCATTTTAATACAATGTGCACAAAATACAGTTGATCAGTGATCTTTTCTTTCTACTTTTAACAGGTAATTAAAGATTTAAAATAATTAACAAATCACAGTTTCTTCTTTTCATTGCGTTTTACCTTCCAACTTTTTCGGGCTTTCTTTCTTTACATTCTTTCAAAAGATTGGAATATAATGTATATTTATACTGCACGGATCTATAGGCGCACACAAAAGCGCACAGAAAAGCAGGGAAGTGCATAAAGGCTCTGGAAAGCGCGCAAATCTTACGCAGACGTGTATGAAAACACCTGAAATACACAGAGGAGCTTACAAACACAAGTAGTGTAGAGGTACCTGTAGCTCAGTGATTAAAGTACTGGACGAGTTATCAGAACGGTTCTGGTTTATGGGCCTAAGCAAGTTCAGTTGCGCAAATTATTCTGTCATAAATGTAAGTCATTTTGGATAAAAGCGTTTGTTAAATGCCGCAGATGTAAATAAAAAAAAAGACGCACAAAAGCCCAAAATGACGCTCCAACGCGCAAAGTAACAGACGGACGCGCAGAACAACAATATAGCAGCGCAGAAGAGCGCTCAAAGACGCACAAATGTCGTTGTTGTTCGTTTTAAATATGTGGGTGTGCTTAGTCACAGAGAGCAATCGAGTTTATGACTATATGACTTATGACAAATATACTTCATGCGTGACCCGCAACTCGTCCCTAATGACTCCCGAGTCGACTCGGACTCGTCAAAAAGAACTCGTGAGTTTTTCCATTGTCATCCAATCAGTTCTTAATGCGATGGGTGGGACCTTGTTACCCTGTAATAGCACTTAATATTAGTATGTCAGATAAATATATCTGTATTGCGTTGCCCTTTTAAAAGTTCATTGCCTATTCAAAGAAAGCAGCGCATTTTTAAACCGTGTTGAGTTTTGTGGCGCTCATATAAAGGTTGATGCAACGAACAGCTTTCAGTTTTTGGAGTTTACCTGTTTCAACACCCTCACTGCCCTGACTCTGTGGGAGATTGGTTGTGGAGCTGGTTGTGGAGCTGGACATTGCTGCAGTGATGCTTGCTTGTGTATTGAGTGTTTAAGCAGCTTGCTATTTTAACCATTGTGTAGTGTTGCCTCTCTAAGAGACACTATGGTTTTTGTGCATTGTGCTTATTTTGTACTCTAAATGAATTGTAGCCTATTTATGTTTTAGTTTAGTGTGGGCACTAACAAACCGGTAGACCTTGCACATGGAATGGTTTTATTAGCATATCTTGCCCTATTTGGCAGATGGGTGGTATTTTACAGGATCTTGAAAGCTGCTGAGCAGAATAATTTTTGTATTCTCCTTTACTATATTTGTTGGTTCTGGCTTTATTGATTATTGTTTGTAACAGGTTTTAAATAAAATAGTTTTGTTTGATTGTTTAATAATGTTTATGAGCAGTAATTGGTGAAGACCTTTAGGTCTGAGACAGAGGTGGGTTCTATATTAATTGTTGGGCTATCTCTAAGGGGTTGTGACCAGAGCCCTGACACTATTTAACTGATGAGTGTAAAATTGCTTTATGTATTTAGTGTCTTTTATTTGAGGTGATTTGCTTTAAGCGTGACTTGCAATTTAGACTAGTAGTTGCCCTTTTCTGGTTACTAGACCACCAAATTTGTATTAATCCCCCTTATTTCTTTATTCTTCTATAATGTCCTTTCCCATGAGGCCTTTTTAAATTCTACTGCTTATCTAATCTTTAATCACTATTGACCAGTGGCTGTATTTTTTACAGAATCTTAAAAGATTTCATTTTTACTGATAAACTTCATTGTATTTTGTGATTTTCATTGTATTGAAAGGCTGTTTAAGTTTTGTCATAACACTAATGTGAAAATGCTAATCATTTCCAGTAAAGTAAGTTTTGATACCAATAATTTGAGCTTATTTTGTGTTTATTTGGGTTATTTGCAGTTGTAATATTAGTTGCATTATTTAAATTTTGAATATGTTGCGTATAATATAGCTTTATATAATCATTGCAATAAACTTAAACAAGCAGATTAGATCAGTTGTGCAATGGTCACATTAACTTAAAAATTTAAGTTACAGGTACACAATGTTCTTAGTGCAAAGTACTTCTGATTTGTCGGTTGTATTAATTGTTTGTTTAACTCAATCAAACAAGTTTTAAACCTTAATTTTTTGAGGCAAAGAATTTCCTCAAATTATTTGAGTAGACGTAACTTATTAGGGTTTACATTGATTCATTAGAAACCAAATAAGATTTACATACATAAGTATTTATATTAAATTTGATCATTTATAATTTTCAGGAGCACTTGTTAAAAGCAATTAAAGTTACAAACTCCAGAGATCTTAAAGCTATAATATTCTGTATAATACTTGTATGTGTTACATTTTTTAGGTTGCTCTACACCAAAAAATAAAAAAATCTATTTGATCAGTAAAATGTCCCAAAATAAACCAAGAAATGATATGGAAATTGTTTTTATCATGTACCACCTAAATGTGTGCAGTAGAGGGTTAGACAACAATTATTGTACAACACTGACACCCCATACAATGATATGTGCTAACTGAATTGTACAGTTTTTTATTTTTTTTTTATTTTTTTTATTTCTTCTATACATAAAACGTTAATGATTCTGTAAATTATCCCATTTGACTATAAATTATTAAGTAGCTTGTAAGTTTACAGTCACTTTTATGTGTAATTAATCCATATTTAATTGGTCCAAAGACCTAACCTATTCTTGAAAAGCATATTATTATTATTATTTTAATGTTATTAAATTAAAACACTACATCAGGTGTTTCTTTTGCCTTTTAATTTTCCAGAAGTAATGCTGGACATAAAATACAAGTTTATTTTGGACCCTGTGTTCTGTGATCCCTGTGATCTCTGGTGCAAAGGTAAAAGAAGATGATAAATAAAAAAACAACATTGTGTGAGTTTTTTAATACATTGCTTTTATTGAGGATTTTTTGAGCATGTCAGTGTGGTTGAATGGCTTCCTCTAGATCTCAAGGGCCTTTCCTATAAAACACACAAAATAACTATTAGTAAAATGTTATGCAGATGTTATCTCAGTTAGAAAGATTTTTTTACTTACCAGCTCATCAGTGTTATGGTTTTATGTCTTAAACTTAATTGCTATACTTACTTCCTTTTTTAACCCCTAAATTTAAAGGCTACTCTAAATTTGCTTTTTAAGGCCTGTTTGTCTTTGACTTCATGCTCTTCCTCGTCAACCTTCATGTGCTTTTCCATCCTCTTCCTGTTACGCTCCTCCTTTTTCTCCATCTTCGATTTCTTCTTTAGCTCTTTCAGCTCAAGGAGAACCTTTGATTTTTCATCCTTTATTTCCTTTTCTAGATCCTTTAGCTTTGTTTCCCCCTCCTGCTTTTCACGTTTGGCCTCCGTTTTCAGAATTTTCACTTCCAATTTTAGGTCTTCAATTTCCTTTTGTCTTTTCTGCTTTACCTCGTCCATCTCAAGCTTTAGTTTAACCTTCTCCTCCATTTTATTGAACCATTCTGTCTTGGCATGAAACTCCATCTCCAAAAGCCCTGTTTTTTCATCAAGGGGCACATTTGGAATATTGTCAATCATAGGACTCATTGCTTCTTCCTCCACAGTTTGCAGCTCAACATCATTCATAACAGTGTTGTCGGTCAGCATGATCTCTTCAGTGTTCTTAAAGCACTGATTTGACACCCATGCTAACTTGGGTGTTTGTGGTGGCTTTACATCACCAGTGTTCAGATTGGAATTCATGCTGGACTCCACACAGGAATGCTGGAGCTTTTTTAATGAAGAAAGCCGGGTCCTGGCCGAGCTAATGAAAGATGATAAAGAGAAAGGCAGCATAGACTTTTGAGCTGGTGTAACGTTCTGACTGACTGCTAGAGAAGCAGTAGATTCCATCTCAGCATCACTTGTTTTCTGTGTGCTCTAAAACAAAAATGAGATATAAGAATGTGTATATTCAGTGTTGAGTTGAATGAACATTATATTACTGTATGATGTTCTATAAAGTGCAAACCTCTGCAATAACATCTGTCAGTTTGGTCATCTCTCTCAAGAGATTCTCAGAGCACTCTGCATGCTTTTGGAAGATCTTGTTAAGTGATAACAGGATCTCCTGGCTGCAGGTGCTCTGCAGGTTCTCTTGTTTCTCCCCCCAATCCTTCTGTTCCTGACTCCCATCTGCACATTCCTCCAGCTGGAAACCTGCCGCATCCTCTTCCACCTTCTCCTTCTTTTACAGCATTAAAAACATAGTTAGCATCATGTATGAAGTAAATACAGTCAGTAGTTATAAATAATAGGTTGAACATGAAGAAGAAAGAAATGAAATGTTTACTCACGGGAAGAGGACGGGTTTTGCGGAGCTTACCGAACAGTCTCCGTATCATTTGTATCCACTTCCGCATCCTTACCCACTTTCTTACTTCCATACAAAACACAAAACAAAGAACAACAATAAAAGATATCAGAAACGAAGCTGCGTGTGTTACTTTAGGTACAATGTATCTACTGCTCCTACAGAAGGAACTTACCACAGTGTGTGATGAGAAACAGATGAATATTTTCTCTCGTTAATGAACTTGAGCAGCTTCCTCTGAGCAGAGCTAAAGTCAAATGAGGCTCCAGCAGCGCGGACTGCTTTTATAGCCTTTTTCATTATGACGTACGCAGTGTTCCGTCCACCGCCGCCTGGAGCTGCTTGTAGTGACGTAATTTTCTTTATTAAATGCACAGAATTAAGCGCATATACTGGACCAGGAGTACTTTTCCTGAGTATACTTGTCTACCACATCGTTATTAACTCAAGCACAGTATTACATCTGCTACTGGAGCTGCTCGATCAGACTGTGTCACCATGGCCATGTTTACATGCAAAGATTTCCTCCAGTCTGATTGAACTCAGATTACAGATTAATAAAAGTTATATAGAACACAAATGACTCAAACATTTAACCCAATACCTAAGAGTAATACGGAGCTTATCTGATCCTGTATGAATTAGTTGTTACCATTCATTACTTTTATTTTTACGAAATGTTATCAATTCATTGCAGACAATGAAGAGAAAGTCCATAGACATCTCATCTTTCTTTAAGAAACGTAGGCTAATAAGCAGGGATAATAGGTTGGGAGTAGGCTATAGGCACCTCGCAATTTACAGGAGTTAAAGGATCCGCTGCCAACATCTTGGTGCCAGATACCACAGCACACCTTCAGGGGTCTAGTGGAATCCATGCCTCGACAGGTCAGGGCTGTTATGGCAGCAAAAGGAGGACCAACACAATATTAGGAAGGTGGTCATAATGTTATGCTTTATCGGTATATTACATAAGGTATAATACTTCATTAACAAAGTAACTCTGAAGAGAGGCTAGACAGTAGTATCTAGTAGGAATTACAACGCTAAAGTAGTTAACATTCACTTAAATTGTTTTATAGTGTGCACATTACACAAGGCTCCTTCCTAAACAATTTTAACAGTTTAATATATATTTATAATCACATACTCATTGAAGCTGTAAAGCTGTTATTTATTTTCATACAAAAACATAAATAGCATCTGCAGAAAGGTCCAAAAGCAAAGTTTTTGTACACATACGAATACATTATGCACACAAACAAGATGCAGTGATAATTAAAAAAAAAAAAAGTAGACAAAATGTGGCAGTAAGTTGACATTGGTATTATATATATTTACCTCGTCCTATCCCTTTGTAATAAAGATTTTGAAACATTATTGAAGTCCATTTATTAAATTAACCGTTTGGCATTGGTTTAATATGTTTTCCTTGTCCACGTGTAACAATCAAACATTTAGTGAATTTAAATAACGAATAAAAAAGAACCAGGACTACTTAGCCATTACATTCTACTTTAACTGCCATTAGGTACCTAAATTAAATTTTTCACGACTCTATGAGCCCTGTGGGTTGACTGCATACTAGTTATGATAAGATGCTGACAACATTTCTTTTTAAACATCCCAAATGATCAGTGAAGTCCATTTTAGTAAAACTGTTCACTATTTTAGTAGTGAAGCATAAAGCAGCAGATGAGACCTGAAAATGGACAGCACTTACATACAAAATACTAACAGTGTGCTGTCTATGGCACCAACGTTTTCTGGAGAGTATGTATCTAGAGACTTGTGCTTTAAATGACAAATTATAGGCAGTAAACATACACCTCTGCATTTGATATGTGAAGTACAATAAAAAAAAACAAAGCATTTCAACCACCAATTTTGAAAGCCCAAAATAAATGTTAAAGTGTGCAAGTCTCTGTGGATTATACATTCTAATACAAACAGAGATATGAACTTTTGTGAAACCTGTATAACAAGCATAAGCTGGACTAATGGGTTAAAGGAATTTGTGTTAAATTGAGTGCAACACGAAGCTAACAAAAGTGACTCGTAGTTCAGCTCATAAATAACATCAATTCAAAGTTAACCCAGGACTCCTGCTTTGTAGTATATACTGCGCTAGGTGACTCAAAACTGAACAATCTCCACCCGAGCTGATATGTTTTCATTTCTGATCACCCCCTGCGGAATACAGCAATTTCTACTTTGAGATAACTCCCAATGATAAACATTATTATTTTTAGAGATCGTTCTCCTCTTTAAACCTAATACATAAATATAAACTTTAACAACTGAATAAGCCAGGTAAACATTTTATAAATGCACACTTTTAATAAAGTGTTCCTATAATTGCAGTGCACATAAAAATAAAGGGCTTTTCAATTGTGTTTCAAAGTAGCTAAATATTAAAGTGATTTTCTGTTGTGTTTATATCATGTGTACTGTGCGTGTTTGTACATCGATGTTCTATGATGGGACAGTCCTGAAGGCGCTCCATGCATGGAAACAGCGTGTGAATAAATTAGATTCATTGCCTTTGCGCACCAGGCGCAGCTTCCTCGGGTGCTCTGCCTCCTTAGACCTCATGTACTGAATATAGACCTGACAATTAACAAAAGACAAAAAACAAAGAAAATGTTAGTGAGCAACAGATTAAGCCATAGTGCAATGTTCTCTATGGTGTGTAAAGTTGATGCACTTCTCATAACCTATAGAACATTGCCCAATCCAATAGTGTCTGTATGTCAGTGCTATGAAACTCAGGATTAGCACTAGGTTAGACGTAATATATACCCAAACCTGCTAGCCCAACATGATTCAATCCAGAAAATGGTATATGTAGCAAATAAAAAAAATAGCAGAAACCCTTTCCTTCATTTTCTTTCAATGGGGAAAAAGTATAAATGACACTGAATTCAACAAATAATAGTGGTCAACATTAACCTGTTATTCATAGATGTTACCATCTTTGATTAATAAACACATTTTCCCAAATAAAATAAACGATGAACTAAATGTAAGCATTAAGTATGTTACAGTTTAATAAGCAATACTTCAATATTTCACAGAATTTATGTGGCTTGTAACCTATGTCTATATTCAGCAGATTTTTATTGCTGGTATGAATTACTCATCACTAGAGACATGAGCAGTTATGGGTAGGTAGCACAAAAGACTATCTATAGCATGTATAAAATTGGATAGGAAGCAGCCATTTCTTTTGAGAAACTAGTTTTTCGATTAAATACTACTTCTCTCATGTCTCACAGACTTTGAATTGAGTATAGCAGACATGAATTGCATGCACAGAGACTTTAAGAGGAAAAAAAACTACAAATCTGAAACTCAATTGTAGGATTGAAGTTTTTCTATTTGCTGTCAGTTTAATTAGACTGTGGTACCAATTCAACTCGGTGCTACTGATACTTCAAAATAACAAAGATGATACAAGGGGTTAGTTAACCTCACCTGACAAGCCTTTAGACTCAGTTTGATTTCCACCTGGCTGGTCTGGGTGCCAACCCACATGTACACCTGTAAAACAAACAAATCTTTAATCACACATTGTACAGTGTTTAAACTGAGATTTTATTAATATCTAGGGGTTGTTTTTACTTCTTTTCCATTGTCCAGCAGCATGATGTCATCATCAGCCAAGTCATCTTGACAAAAGTCAGAGCATTTCTCTGATACAGAAAAGTAGCCTTTCTCATTAGAGCACCTAAAGCAAAAAGGCATAGATTACCTAACGTTGACCGCAGGCACGTCAGCAAATAACACGAACAATTCTGAACAAGATTTTAAAATGAATTAAAATTAATAGTTTTCAAACCTGAATAGTCTGGCGTATTTCATGTATTCTGCATCTTCGTCATATGGTTTCTGTGACCCGATGCCAACCCAGAAAAAGTTTTCTGGTTCCTCTCCCTCATTTATAACCTAGAAATGCAGTGAAATTCCTCTGGTTTATCAGCTGAAATGTTGAGTAATTCATTAAAAGCATCGTTTACATAGCTTCCCTCTGATAAATGGCCTTGTTATGTACCTGCTTGCTGTAGGTGTCATCAAACATGGAGTTCATGATGTCCTCTGCCAGCTTAGCCTCGTCTGGGTCTGCAGCTCTGCCAACCCAAGTGTACACAATACCCTGGTTGTCTGTACTCTCAAATGGCACCTGAAGAGAGGGTAAAAATTTACAATGGTTGGTACACATTAGCAAAATTAAAAAATGAAACTGGCATTCCTATTGCTTAAACATGAAATAAAAGTAGGAAAGGTCAAAAATGAAAATGTCCACATGGTCTATTCAGATTTTGGATGATTTTTGCCACATAATACACAATACTACAGTGCATGCACTTACCAAATCATTTAATTTTTTATAAGCAGTAGTTGGTCCAGTTCTCACTGAATTTTCTACATGTTTTTAACACCTTATTGTTGCTGGTTCGACACTGGTGAAAACAGATGTTTCCCCTAAATGACCAGTAAATATGTGACCAGAAATCTAAACACAGGTATTCCCATAGGCAATGCAGCTGGTATTTGCTGCACAGTAAAAGGGGTTCCAAGGACCTGGGTTTGATCCTTGCTTCCAGTCAGTGTCTGTGTAGAATTCTGTGTTTCTCCTGTGTTCACTGAGTTTCCTTCAAGCATTCCAAAAACATACAACAGAACGACTGTCTAGTCTTTATTCCCTCTTAGGTGAAAGTAAATGTGTGAGTTGGTTCTGCCCTCTGAGTGACTGACACCATGTCCAGAGTTTATCACTGATTTACCACACTGTTTACACAGGTGGTGTCTGACTCACTGTTGGATAAATGTGCCTTTTAAATTAAATTCCATGAGATGACGCTTGATTTCACCTAAGAAAGCAGTTACAGTCTGTGTTCATCATACTGTTCTACATCACTGCTGTTTGCCACAATACACAATTTATTAATCAATTAAGGCTGTGCAACATGAAATGGAAATTTGTGATTTTTCCATAATTTCATAGGACCCTCCTTAATCAGGGCTGCAGCAGTAGAAGAAATACAACTGGGTAACTGAATCGAATAATAAAAAAATAAATAAAATAAATGGGCAAAACATATATCCCTAATTGACACATGGTTAGTATTGTTTGTATTGAAATTTACACTTACAATTGAATTAATTACAAAAACATTACCTTAAGAATAAAACAGAACTCGGAGTTGAGGTTACAGGAATCAGTTACTATCTGGATCGTTCTGAAGACAAGAAAATCAGAACATTAGTTAGTTTTTATAAAGCAGATATCAAAAATCTATACATCTTAGCATGCGCATTGCATGGAGTAGTAACCTGGTGCAAAGTGCACTGCCATTTGTCCTGATCTGGTACAGACTAGGCTGCACGTTGTCCACCTTAAGCTTTCTCTTCCCTTTGTGAATTATGAACTTCCTTTTGAAGTGGGACAGGAACTTAAGATTTTCCTGCTGCTGGGTCATTCTCACAACCTATGAAAATAAGTATTTAACTTAACACAATCAGCAAAAACTGTAACAATCTGCAAAGAAAAAAGACAAGAAGTGTCCTTCTAATTAACAACATAGACACTTGACAAACAAAGTAAATAAACTGTACCTCCAGCTTCCCCGGGAAAAGGCTCTCAAACTTCTTCTGCAGGCTGAATGTGAACGTAAGCCAGCCCATATTGGAGGCCTCACGACCTTGCCAGAAGTAAACCACACACTGAAAGTCCTCTTCAGGCTGCTTGTCTTCATCTTCTCCTCGCTCTTCTCCTTCACCCTTTTCTTTTCCTTTATCCTCCTCATACTCTACCGGCACCCAGTACCTGCACAACACAACACAACACAGCACAGAAGGGCCCTCAATCCAATGTGTGCATACCTTTATTGGCTGCCAGTGTAACAAGGCTAAAAGAAAGCCAGTAATTTGGCTTTTTGGTCACTGTCACAAAAGTATTGGAATGCAGTGTAGATGAAGATGGTACAAATGAAATTGGCATGTTTTCTTTGCATATATACAGACACATACATGCTATTCTACATTGCCCCTAAAATCAAATTAATTAAATAAAAAAACATGTGGATAAACAGGCCCAACTCACCTGCAAAGGAAGACAAAACAGTCCTGTGTATAGAAGTGACCAAAATCCTCTTCTGGTAGCCGGGCAAACTTCTTCCCTTCCAAAACAAATCCCTCCATACCGTCCAGGTCCTCATTCCACTCCTCCATCATTTGCTCAGCCTGTATTGAAATTTCATTAAGTGAAGTACTATACTGCAAAGCTAGCTCAACATAGCCAAGCTGCCTTTTAAACAGCTGGTTTAACATGACAAAACATTAACAGTTAGGCTCAAAAATTGCCACAAAAGTGGCTAAGAATAAGCTTAAAGCTCAAAGTCTACAATTATAAAGTCCATAACCATTCTTTAGGGTGAATAATCAATAAAGACGTTACACTATTTCCACAAGTTGATGTTTGCTGTTTCATATGCTTCATGTTTTTACATTAGAGAGTAAATTACATAAAAACAATACATACTTTGTACTTATTTAGAGAGGGACTTATTTATTTATGTGAGGGACAGTCACACACATGTCAACTAGACACTGTACTTTCTTTATACTGAAAAGAAACCAGCCAATAGCTCTGCATGGTAGAATGTTACAAGTCACCTCAGTGAGGGGCATAGGTGGCTGCCTGGGCAGAAACAGAGCAGTCAGATCAGCCTTCATCTGGTCCTTCTGCTCAGCATCCTTCTTCACTTTTCCAGATAAGCCCGCAGTCTGCTTTACACTCTCTGCATTTCTGGTGTAGTCCACCTTCAACACGTCGTCCCAGTTCTTGAACTTGGATTTGAAGACCTATTATAAAAAAAAAGGTATTGTTATACACAGGCAGCAGGCTTTCCCAAGTTGTGTTTTATAGGGCATGTCTGAAAACCTAGTGAGCTGCCTTGCTGCCTACTGCCTACCTAGGCAGCTGCCTAAATAGAGAGGATTCTAATAAGACATTGAACGTATAAGGTTATTTAGACGGCGATTACGTCACCACAGTTTTCACTTACTAAGCTAACAGTTAGCCTTAGGCCATTCAAACCAATGGGCTGAATGCCAGCCAACATCTCCCTTCATGTACCAAAAATGGTTAAATTGTCACTGACGAGCCCAAATTCGCAAATAATCAGGATCAGATGCTTTCTCGTAATTCAGTTTATAGCTTCAAAATAAGGCACCTTAGTAGGCAGCATTTTAAGGTATATAAGAATTCAGACAGCCTTCTTCTCGGGGGTGACACAGAATGACATAATATGCTGTCTATGTAGACAGCTCACTAGGTTTTCAGACAGACCCATAGAGAACACCCAAAGAGGAAAAAAGAAATCTAAAAACATAGCCAAGTTTGGTGTGTTTGGTGTGTTAATTCTTACAGAGTATCTGTAGTAAAGCACAAAGTAAAGAAGCCCTAAATAATGACTTTAGTTTAATAGTGTTCATGCATTTAAAACCTATTTAGGACAAACCTGGCACTCTGAGCCCTCTAGGTTGCGGATGACCACTGCATGTTTTGGTCGATGGAGCATGGCGCACAGCTCCTGGCCCAATTTTAGCGCAGCTGCTCTTACAAGACGAGGAGACTTGCGTCCAATCCAGATGAAGACTTCAGACCAACAATCCAGTAAATACACACCTTTAGTGTCCAGAAGGCTCTGCAGCTGAAGTCAGAGGACAGAATTTTTAAACAAGTACATTCTAAAAAAGTTTCAGCTTGTATCTTAAAAGTCTGATAGAAACTAAGCAATGCTTGGTATTTAGATATTTACATACCAGTCTGAGCTCTGGAAGGACATCAAGTTTTAGTTTTTCTTTGTGCTCAACTGAAAGTTTGTAGTTTATCTGGGGGAGTTCAAGATATCCCAAACCCAGACCAACCTAGAGGCAAAAAGAACATGTATTAGTAATCATTTACTGTACAAATACAACCAAGTTCTATTCAGTTTTTTCCAATTTTGCATACACTTATTGACAAACTTACTGAGCATGTGCATTTTCCTACCAAACAATAAAAAAACTGAAAAATAGTGGCAGATCTGTACAGCTGGACTGAGTAGATTAAGCTTTTTATTTTATTTTATTTTATTGTAAATTTATTGTATCTACCCCTGACCTCTCTCACCTTCCCATTTTGAAGTTGCTATTGGTAAATTTCCTAACAGTGATGTCCTGTCTTGTTTTATGCATCATTCCCAGCCTAAATTTTACAGCCATGTCAAGTTTGTTGCTTTTTATTACTAATGATCTGTATGCACACCATGCACTCCACCCACTGGCTGAAGGGAGCTGCATGCTAGCAACTACTTTGACACAGGTGAGACCATAGACTGCTTATTCTTATCAACCAGCAACAAAAAGTAGAAGTTGTGGTTGTAGACACACAGAGGCAATTCCCTATCTGATCGATCCTTGCCCCAGCAACAGACAATTGTGTGTGCTGAGCACCTTACCCAGCCGTGCACCCTGTGTATTAGACCAGTGTTTCTCAACCTTTTTTCAGTCACGGCACCCTTTGCAAGTATGCAAAATGTCAAGTCACCCCAGTCTAAAATGTATTAAAAAAACGTACACTCTGCCCTTGGACTGCCAACACACACACACACACACACACACCATAAGGTGTCATATGGGTTAAACGTGAATTAATTTTAAAGGGAAACCTGAGCCTGGGATGATGCACACAATCACCCTATTCTGGCAGGGATGGATGAGAGGCAGACACGGAGCTCCTGGTCCAGAGCCCTCAGTCGATCCCTGTACTTGTTCTTGATGTAAGTTAGGCTCGAAAAGCTCAGTTCGCGCCATGAACGAATCAGATTTAACATAATTAAACAAGTTTATAGTTTATTTCTCAATTATTTGTCATTATACTAAGAGCACTGCTTCTTTTCTGCATGTTCTCTCTGTAGCTCGGTTACGGCTCTCTCAACTCAAAAGAAGCTTTATTGGCATGACAAATAAAGACATTCGTATTGCCAAAGCAAGTTACAGAGAAATAATAAAAATAAAAATAAGAAAGAACAAATTTATACAAAACAGTTACATGTGCAAAAAAATATAAAATAGAATAAAATATTAATAAAAACAGTGCAAAATAATAACAATACAAATTATTATATTTACAGTAATGAGGTAATAACGATCAGTTTGTGTGTGTGTATCTCTCTCTGTGTGTGTGCGTCTCTCTCTCTCTGTGTGTTTGTGTGTGTGTGCGTGTCTCTCTCTTTTGTGTGTGTGTCGCTCGCTCTGTGTGTGTGTGTGTGTCTTTATATATTAATAATTTAAATATTAAATTATTAATATTTTATTCCATTTTATATTTTTGCACATGTAACTGTTTTGTATATTTTTGTTCTTTCTTATTTTTATTTTTATTATTTCTCTGTAACTTGCTCTGGCAATACGAATGTCCTTATTTGTCATGCCAATAAAGTTTCTTTTGAGTTTGAGTGTCTCTCTCTCGCGCTCTGTGTGTGTGTGTGTGTGTGTGTGTGTGTGTGTGTGTGTTTGTCTCGCTCCCTCCCCGCTCTCCGTTTTCGGATTTGAATTTCGATAATAAACAGCTCTTATTATGATTAATTCCCTCTACTGATGGAAGCGGACTGGGTGGATTACAGCCGAACTGCGCAGAAATAAACATATACTATATATAGCGGCTCCCAGAGGCGCGACTCGGTTCCTTTTGTTCATTTTAAAGAGCCGTTGAATAGAATCGGATCGTTCACTATCAGAATATTTTTGACGGCACCCCTGACGAAGCCAGACGGCACCCCAGGGTGCATTGAGAAAGGCTGTATTAAACTATAAGAAAAGCTAAATCTACTGGGGCTACTTCTTATCAGTGACCACATGCACATTACACCTACCTTGTAGAGTTTAGGCCGAACTGGAGAAAAGTTATCTGGAACGTGTTTTTTGATTTCTTCGGGCTGTCCTCCAAGAATTTCCCAAAATTCTGGAGGTTCCTGATTCTGCATCAGTGACATGATTTCTGCTTTGCCTTTTCTCTCATTCTTGTTTATTTTCTCTGCAAACAACCTTTTGACGAATTTAGCAGTGTTAACCAAAAGAATCAAAGAAACTCATTTGTAATACAATTCTTTAAAAAATTTGTTTAAATGTCACAACATACCTGGCTTTTGTAGTACCACTTAGTGTAGCATTGGCTCCTCTCCAGATGTATATATCAAGGCCTTTATCCAACAGGAACACAAACCTAATAAAACAGAAAAAAAGGTTAAAAACTTGCCATATTTTAATTACTTACATCAAATTTAAAAATTCCCCTCACCGTGGATCAAGGGAGACAGCCTTCAGAGGCACAGATTCCAGCCTGATGTTTTTCTTCCCATATACACGGTAAAGTCTGTCCAATAAAAAAAAAGAAACAAACAAAACATATATTAAGGAAGCTTTGATATGAGAAGCATTTTGCCCTTCATTTACTGTGAGGTACAGTGCATATTGTCTCTTGTCTGTCTTGATTATGTATGAAGCAAATTCACTTTCTGCTGGCTGTATGACTGAGTGCCAAATAATAAACACTATTGATTGACAGTATTGGCAGTTTATTTACATGCAGTTCAGTATGAAATGAAAGCTCTGCAATGGTCGTCATTTAGACTGGTGAGAAGATAAAAATCCAACAGAAGAATAAAATCTATTCATAAAACGTCTAGTTACTCTAAGGGCAAATAAAATCTTATTGAAGAGCTACAAGGCCAAACCAAATGATTCAAGGATAAGGAAACTTGCTGTCTATTATGCAAACCTAGTCTCACTGGCCTCAATGTCGTATTTTTCTCACAGTGCTAGATTTAAGATTGAATTAAACAGTTCAGTTTTTTTGTGAAACAGTGACAGTTTTTCTCTGCCATGTCTGTGCTTCTCTTTTCACTACATCATTTAAACAATTTATTTCATTGGTGGCTAAAAAAATCAGCAGCAAACTGGGTCAAAGTTAAATCAGATTCCTGTATAAACCGAGACTCGCACCGCTTAAGGCAGCACAGTAGCAAGGTAAGCGGCACTGCCCAACTCCATAGAAAACAATGGCACACTTAGAGTAAAAGTGGTCCTGCTGTGCTTCAAGTGAATGCAGCCTAACATGAATGCTTACTTCTGCTTAGGAATGGCTAGTAAAATATGACATTTTTACCGTGTTTAAGATGAATACCTTGCTGAATATTGTGTATCCTCCACTGTATAGAATCCACTGGCAGTTCCTCCTTCTATGTAGGAGATTTCATTGTCGAATACCTAAGGTAAGACAGACCAGGTCTACAAATAAGAGCTCAAATAGTAGCACATGAAGTACTTTACAAACCATTAAACAGTGGTCCTGCTTTAGATAATAGTGTGCGTTACTGACCGCACTAAATTCTTCACTTTCGTCTCCCATTTCTTCTCTGATAGTCCTGCACTCAGCACCCAGATAATTACGAAGATTGACCGCATGAATTGCAGAGCAGGCTTTTTTATCCATGGTGGCTTCCTGACCAATCCAGTAAAAGATATGCCAATTTAATGATCCATTGTCGTCTAGGAAAGTCTAAATATGAGGACAGAGATATACGTGAGTTAGGAAGTTGCACAAACAAAAGCATACCTGGACACAGTAGATCACTAAAGACACATTTTTGCAAGCTCATTAATAATCTGCTTTGATAAAACCTGTTTTATAGTAAAATAAAAAAAATAATGATTTTTATATGTACATTTATCTACACATGAAAAATGTTTTTGTAAAGGATTTTTTAAAATGTTTATTACTGTTTTTTTTTTTGCAACTAATTCACCAGTAACTGCCATATTGTTTACAAATATTCTTCTTGTATATAGTTTAGAAACATTTCATAAATGCAGGTATTAAGGGAATACAGTTTTGCTTTAAATATTGAGAAAAACATGCTCAGGGGCCGCAGCAGTCTATTGTGCTATCCCACCACTGCTGAGATCCAAGTTCAAATCCAAGCGGTGCTATCGGTCGACTGGGTATCTACACTGACATGAGTGACTATGTCTGAAGAGGTGGAGCAGCCAAAGTACTGCAATAGGCTCACTGTCCAGGGAACTCTTGCTTTTTACCCAGTTTTTCCACAGTGGAACTGGGCCCACCATGACCCTGACAAGGATAAAGCGGTTGAGCAAAATTAAATGAATGTTGTTTGAGGTGGTGCAGCGGTAAAAAGACATGCTGCAACCAGAGCTGGATTCCAGATACACCGTATCGAATCCAGCTCTGCTTCACCGGTTCGAAGCTGGGCGGCTGTATGAGCAACGATTGGCCGGTTGCTCAGTTGGGGGGCGGGACAAAGAACCGGATGTGGGTCTCTCTCTGTCAGAACGCGATTACGACCTCTGCCGGCTGATTAGAGGCGCCTGCACAGGGATGAGGAACAGTGCCCTTAGGGTGTCTCTCCGCATGCAACGCGCCAAACTCATCAATGTGTGGGTGGCAAAGATGCATCTGGCTGCTGCCCATGTTTCGGAGGGGATATGGGTTAGCTTCGATCTCCTCGGTCAGGGCAGAGTTCGGCATAGACAGAGAGGAAGCACAAAAAAACACAAAAGCCAAAACAACCTCAAAAACTTGAATAATAGAATGTTAAAATTTACAAATTTAAAAATAGTGAGGTCCGACTGGTCTTTCCCTGTGGACATGGGTACAAACCTCACCTCCTGACATTGTCAGGCAGAAGTTCTTGGCATGTTTCCCCACATGTACATACATGTTTTCCTATAGACACTCCCACACCTCTCGAAACATGCAGAAAGTAGACTGTAGAGAAGTAGCCTAGTGGTTAAGGTACTGGACTAATAATCAGAAAGTCACTTGATCAAACCCCACCACTGCCAGGTTGCAAAGCCCTTAACCCTCAATTGCTCAGACTGTATACTGTCACAATACTGTAAGTCACTTTGGACAAAGGTGTCTGCTAAATGCTGAAAATGTAAATGTAGACTGCTCTAAATTAAGTGTGTTGTGTCCTGCAGTGTTTTGGCACCCTGTCCAGGGTGTGTTTCAGAGTAAGCTCCAGAGCCACTGCACCAAATCAGGATGAAGTGGCTGCTTGGGTAGATACACTGGCTGGATTTTAAAGCAAATAAGCTTTTTTCCTCCTCAGAAAATTAAGAAATGGTTTTATCAAGTGGGCCAAACCTTTTGGGATTTTAACGTCATGTTTTACACACTTTGGTTACATTCATGCCAGGACAGGTAGTTAGTGGTTACACAAGATTCATCAGTTCAAGTCTTTAATGTCAAACACAGTCATGGACAATTTTGTATCTCCAATTCACCTCACTTGCACGTCTTTGGACTGTGGGAGGAAACCAGAGCTCCCGGAGGAAAACCACGTGGACACGGGGAGAATATGCAAACCCAGGCTGCTTCATGTGGGAATCGAACCCAGGACTAAGTAAGACAAATGAAGATGTGGAAAACATAAATTACATTTTTTTTACCTTTAGGACGATGTAGCAGTCCGCTTCATAGAACTTTCCATGAAAAGCCTCATCCATCTGAGTAGGCAAGAAGTTTTCTATCTGCCACACATACACTCCAGGAACCTGGCCAACATCTTCTAGAAAGATCTCAGAATAGTTAAGTGGAGGCTTCTCAAGGCTTTTGTCCCAGCGCTTAGACTTCAGGTCAGAGTATTTCACGTCACCGTTCTCCTAATAAACACAGATCAATATTATTCACTGCTGTGTGTAACAGTGTCAGCTCTTTCGAGATTCATTTGAGAACGCAAATAATCAAAGCCGCAATTTTAAATCTCACCTGAATAGATTTGTTTTTCTCCTGGGCTACATCAGACATGCCTTTTAGCACCTGTTTAGCTTGGTCGTCCTGTGTGGAATCCTTTCGCCGCCTTAACCTCATCTTTCTGGCCATTGTATCTCTCGGACTACTTCCTATATGAAAAGCAAACAGATGGAAACATTCAATGTGTTTATCTGCTACAGTAAGATCCAAGCACAAGAAGTATAATGTAAACATCAAAGCCTGACAGTAACAGTTATTAATCACAATGTTTACAGCACCTCCTCCGGCTGCAGCCACAGTGGCTGGTGAGGCACCAGCCAGACGCAGCTGGTTGTGCAGAGAGAAGTCAATGTTGTACCACTTGGCTGTCATGTCCACTGGCTTGGGCGGCATAACCAGGTTTGGATTCTCACGAACATCCAAAATCTATGATTTGAATAACAAAATAAATCCAATGAAAAGTGATGATTTGTTATATTTTAAAAGTTTTGGTAAACCTTAGGTAACCTTGCCTCTAAATCAGTAAGGAAATGGATAGCCTCTGGTAACGTGACAAGCCGATTCTTGTTCAAAACCAACTTCTTTAATTTTGCACATCTAAAATGACACATAAACAAAATATTAACATTACCTGGTTTAGTACAAATGTAATATATCAAATTACCAAATACAGAGTGTTCCTACCTGCACAAGCCCTCTGGAATCAGCTCAAGATTATTATTGGCTGCCATGAACTCCACCAGGCTGGACAGCTTCCCAACACCAGATGGCACGCCGTCAAAGTCGAGTTTATTCGAGTTCAAATACAGCTTCTTCAGCTTGGACAGCTTGCAAATAGCAGACTGTAAAATTTTAAATTAAACAAATAACTAAAGATGAATGGCTGGATTTGTTTCAATTTTAAAATACAATATAAAATATCAGAGAGTTTTTAGGCTTAGGTAATGAGTGGCTGATATGAAGAGGTATGTACAGAATGTAGAGATGTACAGAAGTTAGGTGTAGCAACTACTGCAGTAATTATATATTGATTGTTGGTATGTAAGACACTTTCAGTCTTGTCAGAAAACAACAACCACAAGTAACAATTTACCAACTGTTTGAGTAACAATTGGCAAATCTACACCTAACATAATTTATTACATGAAATTATTAATTACATTATTACTAAAAATTGTTTTCTATTTTATTTATGCATTTTCTCCCAATTTAGCATAGTCAGTTTGTCTTTTGCTGCTGGGGGATCCCTGATTGCACTCGAGGTGGGTATATTGCTACTCACGCCTCCTCCGACCCGCACGCAGCCCTTATTCACCTATGCACTCTGCACAGGCGCCTCTCTATCTGCGTTTGAAGACCCCACCCACATAGTCCGCTCATCCCACCCTAGCAGAAACGTGTCTGCTGCAGGCACTGCTAATTAGCCCGCTAGATGGTGCCCAGCCGACCAGTGGCAACGCCGATTTTCGAACCGAGGAGTTCAGAATCTCTGTGCTGGTGTGTTAGCGGAATATCCCGCCGCGTCACCTGGGCACCCCACATTATTAATATTTTCATCATTCAATATCAAACGATATTAACAAAACTTTTAATTTATTTTTCATATGTTGTCTCTTGTTTGTGGGTATGAACCAGCTTCAGTTCAATGCATGCTGACTTATTTGTAACAGTTTTTTAACACACAAGTGTTAAACAATTAGCTCAACTATTACAGTGAGCATTTAAGATGATTCTGACTTCATACAAACACGACGTTATGCCTTTATGGTTTTTTTACCAGTAAACAAACAATTTTAGTTCCTAATTCCATTCATTTGTGTCAGGCCTAGGACTAGTTTTACCTTGCATATTAAAATAAAGATTTAAATACATTTTTAACATTAGAGTGCTATATTACTGCTGGACATCACCAAGCAGCACAGATTTTTATGTGAATACAAACTATCAAATAGATTGGTGAGGAGTGGAGAGGGGACAAAGGAGGTATAGTCCTGCAAAATAGCCCAACAACTGCAATTAAATAGCACCTAAATATAGCTGTCTACTGATTGTTTTAATGTTAGACAAGAGTCTAAATAGGCACTGCCCATTTATGAACCCTAATACCAGGGGTTCATAGAATAAAGCATGTAATCTTTGTTTGAGTAAAAAACAAAATGCAGTCTAGGCACTTCAGTAATGCAGCAGTCTAATATGCTAATCAATGTACAATGGAAAAATGTGGAATGTGAGAGACATTCACAGTGGTTGACTAATATATTAAAGATTATGTAGCACTACTGATAAGTTGAAATGAGGTCATGTAGCACTACTGATATGAGGTCAATAACTTAAATAATAACAATATTGGAATGTACTGATAAAATGAAGAACAACCAATTCCAGACTGTTTAGATTAAAGAAGAAACTAATGTTAACAGTGCAAGCAGGGTGCTGGATGTGCCGGATGTGCAGAAAAAAGGAGAAAAAGCAGCCCTGTTCATTTCTCTTGACAACTGTTTACAGGGGCTGTTAAGAGGTGTTAAGTGATGTGTTTGCACAGTTTTGCTGTAGTTATTTAGCAGTTTGCATTGGTCTACATTTTCCTGTTTTTTGGTATTCTTGTGCTCCTTCTTTACTTAAAACCAGTGTACAGACAAACAGAGCAGTGGCAGAACACATGGAGCCTTTTACTTACTGGCAAGGATGTGAGCTGGTTCCTGGACAGATTCAGAGTCTCCAGCTGGGTCCACTGGTCTATACACAGTGACAACTCCGAGACCTGATTGCTACTTAGATTAAGGCGTTTTAGACTGGCCAAGGAATACAGGCATTCAGGAACTCGACTCAGGTCATTACAGGAGAGATCCACATCTGTGTAAAAAAATTATTATTAACTGAAGATCAGCATCTTGTTAATACAAAAAATCTAATCTTCTTTATTTTCCTTACACAGACCCTGAACAATGACCCTTTTAGGTATGTGGGCTTGGTCACCATAATGCTACATAGCCACAAATATTGCTTATCTGCACTTTCAAGTGTCAACATTACTGGGCAGTATTTGCTCAATGGTAAAGAATGTACTACAAACTGACCGCAGGTAAAACTGTACTATATGCTAAAGTTATGATGTACAGAAACACTCTAGGAGGATCTTCGTCTTACAGCCAAAACTAAATACTGGCTAAGGTAAGACTGCTGAACAAAAACATTTATAAAGAACAGAACTGTCAATATGGCAACAATTATAGGTATGCTGCTTTCAAATCACTAAGCCTGCACTTACACAAACCATGCAATCAGCTTTTATGACAATATTTAAAGCACAGAGATTAAACATGCCTTGTGTTTTCATATAATTTATAATTCTTTATACTAACATTGCATATCACAGAAAAGCTGCCTGATTTTTAATTCATAAATGCCCTTTTAAAATCTCATTTTTTCCCTTCAGAAGGATTTGTTTTATTTCTAGTACCTGCTAAATGAGAGAGGCCTTCCAGACTTGTTGGCATGTTGCTTTGAGTCCGCTGAGTGTTCCTTAAATGGAGGGTTTGAAGGGCTACCATGGCAGGTAGTTGCCTGTTCAGATATGAAGAAAACCATGAGGTCATTAGGCCCAAATAAATCACATATGGCACAGATGAACTAAAACATTATGCCTAATATAATGTAAAAACATTGCTGAGCTGTCGAGACATGCACAACCAGAGGAGCTCTGTGCTATCTGGCTACGGGATGTTACCAGCAGGTCCCGAAACATCTGGATCATCCTACAGTGCTTCTTAGCACTATCTCTTCCACAGATAAACAATGCACATGTGCCCAACTTCCCACATGATCTTGGAGAAAACATGATTCATCATACCAGTTGACCTTCTTCCAACATAGGTGTTTTTTCGAAAATAAACGGGAGTTAACATGGCCACTCTAACTTGCCTGAATTTATGCAGCTCCATACACAGAAGGGTTGGAGGCAGTGAGTGTTTTTACACAATCCCAGACATCATTAGGATAAAAAGTATTTGCAGTTTGAGTCTCAGTAGTTGTACTGTTGGTCCAAACAAGACAATAGCCTCCATGTCCTCTGGCATCGATATGTTTTGACCATCCAACAATCTTTTGGCAAGTCATGGTTTGTCCCTCTTTGGATCACTAACAGTGGTCGCTTACCACAGCTGCCTGTAATCACCTTTTGCATAACTCAGCCCAGTCGCCTGGTCATAACAATTTGGCCTTTATCAAAGTCACTCTCTGATCATTTCTGCTGCATTCAACACATGTACAAGTAACTGCCATCAACCCAACCTTTAATTTCATGCTAATTGAGACATACACAATTTTTGTGGGGTGGTCCTAATGTTTTGGCTCATCAGTATATAACATGATAAAGGTTAAAAGAGGGAAATAATCAGTAATCCAGCTTTACCTTAACTGTGCATGCATGAGAGGATTATTGTTGAGAATGAGCGTCTGAAGGTGGACTAAACGTCGCATTTGAGGGGGCAGGCTATCCATCTTATTGTCACTCAGATCCAGGTAGAGTAGATCAGTCAGATTGATGAACAGCTGATTCGGTATGTTATCAATGCTAAAAAAAAAAAAAAAAAAAAAAAGAAACAGGAAAAATAAATTTTAAATAAGCATCCTAATTAGCATTATTAGTAGGGGTGTGCTATATCGTATCGTTCACGATAATACCGGTATAATTTAAAAAACGATACAAAATAGCCTATATCGTAATAATAGCGATATTCTGCGTTGTTTACGTAATGACGTCACACAGCTACGCAAATGGCGTACGTTCGTTACGTGGGTCATTTGGGCACAGCAACGAGTATGGCGGAAAGCGGCTCTGCGGTGGAGGAGCTCGTTCCAAAAAGTCCACCATAAATTAATCTTTGGCAACCCAAACCCCAACCACCGCTTTGCCGGCAACTTTTTTTGCGGAAGTATTTCTGCACGCAGGTTTACACAGGGACGCAATTCAACAGCGCACCTCCACCAAACAGTGCAGGAATACTCTTAACATTAATGTCAACCACCAACGCAGAAGTAGTACTACTGCTACTTAGTACTACTATTACTGTACTTAGTACTACTACTGCTACTTAGTACTACCACTACTGCACTTAGTACTACCACTACTGCACTTAGTACTACCACTACTGCACTTAGTACTACCACTACTGCACTTAGTACTACCACTACTGCACTTAGTACTACCACTACTGCACTTAGTACTACCACTACTGCACTTAGTACTACTACTACTGTACTTAGTACTACTACTGCTACTTAGTACTACTACTACTACTGCTACTTAGTACTACTACTACTGTACTTAGTACTACTACTGCTACTTAGTACTACTACTACTGCTACTTAGTACTACTACTACTGTACTTAGTACTACTACTACTGTACTTGTACTTAGTACTACTACTACTGTACTTGGTACTACTACTACTGTACTTAGTACTACTACTACTGCTACTTAGTACTACTACTACTGTACTTAGTACTACTACTGCTACTTAGTACTACTACTACTGCTACTTAGTACTACTACTACTGTACTTAGTACTACTACTGCTACTTAGTACTACTACTACTGTACTTATACTGTACTTAGTACTCCTACTACTACTTCTTAGTACTACTACTACTGTACTTAGTACTACTACTGCTACTTAGTACTACAGGGTGGGCCATTTATATGGATACACCTAAATAAAATGGGAATGGTTGGTGATATTAACTTCCTGTTTGTGGCACATTAGTATATGGGAGGGGGAAACTTTTCAAGATGGGTGGTGACCATGGCGGCCATTTTGAAGTCGGCCATTTTGGATCCAACTTTAGTTTTTTCAATGGGAAGAGGGTCATGTGACACATCAAACTTATTGAGAATTTCACAAGAAAAACAATGGTGTGCTTGGTTTTAACGTAACTTTATTCTTTCATGAGTTATTTACAAGCTTCTCTTTGTTTACAGCCATTGACATGTCGCAGAGGTTAACACGTGAGGAGCGGATAGAAATTGTGTTGATGTCTGGTGAACGCAGTACCCGGGTCATTGCAGCAGATTTCAATGCAAGACACCCTACGAGACCACCCATCTCCCATGCTACAGTTAGCAAACTGCTTGCCAAGTTTCGTGAAACTGGTTCAGTGTTGGATTTGCCAAAATGTGGACGCATGAAATGAAGAATTAATGAATCATTAATGAAGAAACATCAGTGGCTGTCCTAGCTTCATTCAGCAAGAGCCCACAGCGTAGCACTCGCCGCAGGTCACTGGAGAGTGGCATCAGTCGAACATCCCTTCGGCGGATATTAGCTACTCACAAATGGCACCCTTACAAACTCCAGCTGCTGCAGCATCTCAACGAGGATGACCCAGATCGGCGCACTGAATTTGCAAAATGGGCAAAACAAAAATTGGAACAGGACCCTCAGTTTACACAGAACATTTTGTTCAGTGATGAGGCAAACTTTTATGTGAATGGTGAAGTTAACAAACAAAACCACCGCTATTGGTCTGACACTAACCCACATTGGATAGATCCCTCCAAGACTGTTGGAACACAAAAATTGATGGTATGGTGTGGTATATGGGGTACAAAGATAGTGGGGCCATTCTTTATCAATGGAAACCTCAAGGCCACTGGATATTTGAAATTGCTACATGATGATGTGTTTCCCTCTTTATGCACTGAAGCTGGCACGTTCCCTGAGTTTTTCCAGCAAGATGGTGCACCACCACATTATGGGTGTCAGGTCCGAGCATTCCTAGATGAACAGTTTCCTGGAAAGTGGATTGGTCGTCGTGGGCCAGTTGAATGGCCCCCAAGGTCTCCCGATCTGACCCCCTTAGACTTTTATCTTTGGGGTCATCTGAAGGCAATTGTCTATGCTGTGAAGATACGAGATGTGCAGCACCTGAAACTACGGATACTGGAAGCCTGTGCTAGCATTTCTTCTGCGGAGTTGCTATCAGTGTGTGAAGAGTGGGAGAAGAGGGTTGCATTGACAATCCAACACAATGGGCAGCACTTTGAACACATTTTATAAGTGGTCAGAAACTTGTAAATAACTCATGAAAGAATAAAGTTACGTTAAAACCAAGCACACCATTGTTTTTCTTGTGAAATTCTCAATAAGTTTGATGTGTCACATGACCCTCTTCCCATTTAAAAAACTAAAGTTGGAAGTTAATATCACCAACCATTCCCATTTTATTTAGGTGTATCCATATAAATGGCCCCACCCTGTACTACTACTGTACTTAGTACTACTACTACTGTACTTAGTACTACTACTACTGTAACTTAGTACTACTACTACTGCTACTTAGTACTACTACTACTGCTACTTAGTACTACTACTACTGCTACTTAGTACTACTACTACTGCTACTTAGTACTACTACTACTGCTACTTAGTACTACTACTACTGCTACTTAGTACTACTACTACTGCTACTTAGTACTACTACTACTGCTACTTAGTAGTACTACTACTGCTACTTAGTACTACTACTACTGCTACTTAGTACTACTACTACTGTACTTAGTACTACTACTACTGTACTTAGTACTACTACTACTGTACTTAGTACTACTACTACTGTACTTAGTACTACTACTACTGCTACTTAGTACTACTACTACTGTACTTAGTACTACTACTGCACTTAGTACTACTACTACTGTACTTAGTACTACTACTACTGTACTTAGTACTACTACTACTGTACTTAGTACTACTACTACTGTACTTAGTACTACTACTACTGTACTTAGTACTACTACTGCTACTTAGTACTACTACTACTGTACTTAGTAGTAATTGTGGCGCGCTACGAGTAAAGGTGCCACCGGGCTCTGCGCGTTCCAGTGTTGCCAGATTGGGCGGTTATCCGCCAAATTGGGCGGATTTTGTTGGGAAACAATTTAATAGCAGTTAAATAACATTTCTATTTTAAAGAAAATATTGTGAAGGAACGTTGAGGGAACGTTCGTGGGGGAACGTTCGTGTGGAAACGTTGGGGAACGTTCGGGGGCAACATTGGGGGAACGTTCGGGGGGACATTGGGGGAATGTTCGGGGGGGAACATCAGGGGAACGTTCGTGAAGGAACATTGAGGGAACGTTCGTGGGGGAACGTTGAGGGAACGTTCGGGGGGGAAACGTGGGATGAATGTTCGTGAAGGAACGTTGAAGGAACGTTCGGGGGGACCGTTCAAGCTTCCCCAGCATGAATTTTAATAAAAGTGCCTGTAAAAAATTTGGAACATGTAGCTTTGTCTCAGAAGTATCTTTTTGAAATGGTATGGAGTTTTCGCTGCATTATTCTAGAGAGCAATTAAGCAACTGGCAGCATAGAGAGCCAACCAGTCTGTGAAGATAGCGGTGAAATAAAACGTGTAGAAAATTTGCAAAACAATCAAGCACAAATAACTAAGTAAAATAAGACCTTCTTTCTTTACCTCCTAAAATTATTTTTTAATAATTATTGGCATTATTAACACTCAAAGACATTTAGGGTGTGTGCACGGTCATATGTTGTCATTAAAAAGAAATACTTTGCCATCTATGTTTTTCATAGTTTACTTCAGGCATTTCATGATATTTGGCCATATACTTACATTTTTGGCTTTTTCCACTCCGGACTTAAATGCACATTTAAGAGAGGTGAATGGAAAACTATACTGCTACAAACTTGTACCTGTTATGGCTGAGGTTCAGGACCAACATATTTCTTGAATTCTCCAAGTCTCTAGGAATTTCAGTTAGTTGGTTAAAGCTTAAATCCTGCAAATCAGACAAATGTCTGTATGAGCTTAAGTTTCAAATAAAAAAAATAATGTAATGCACATTCTATGCTGTTACACAGCACCACCAAGTTATGGTTATGGAACATAATACATTACTGAACCACTCACTCATTACCCCCCCCCCCCCCCACACACACACACACACACACTCCCCCAGACAGACAGCCAACAAAAGTTACTATAAAGATTATAATACCAGCACTGAGAGATCATCCAAATTAAAAATGTCATCTGGAATGCCAGAGTTCTTAAGATTGTTCGCCCTGGCAACAATGGCCTAAACAAAGAATAAACACATATTTTAGTTTATCTTGGTAATAACAGAAAATGAAAATACCCCCCTGTATACTATAATAATGTAACTTACCCTTAGATTTGGAAGGCTCGATAGCTCTCCATGTAGCGTTGTAAGACTGTTGTGGCTTACTGACAAATGTTCCTATATTTGGAGACAAAAAAAAGTTAATAGACATATGAATATGATAAATAAAAGCTGTTTTTTTTTTTTTTTTTTAACATTATGTATAATGTGTAATATACGTATATACGTTTATAAGTATAAATATTTACACAACTGCAATCAGAAATATTAAACCCCCCTCACTTTGAAAGCTAGTTACGGTGATGTGAAAATATAAAACAAGTCTCAGAAAACAGAGAAAGAATATTTATTGATACATAAGTTTCTGCAGCAGAAAAACATCCCTACATCACTACTGACCCACATCTATTCTTTTTTCCTTTATTGTCCTCATAGGATTGCTAAGGCCTATGGATAAAATGTTGGGCATTCTTCCATGGCCAGCAAATAAAGGGTCCTTCCCAATGGTTTATCATGTTGTAACCCAAGTCAAAAAGACTAGCAGCAGGTAGGTAGCAGGTTTTCAGATCAGCAACATTATGTAGAGGTTGAATAAATGCGACATGGAAGTATTAAGAAAAATATCCCGCTATTCTAAAACACTACATCATCATTCTTTGCTAATTTGCTGTGACAATATTTTAAATATTTTGATGGCAACTGTATATAGTCATTCATAAACATAAAAGTCATTCATATGCATGTTTGGGCACAGTACTTCAGTTTTCCTATTCCAATAAAACATGGCCTTCAAATGATTGATGTAATCTTAAATCCAAGTGTACAGTGGAAATCTTTTAAAATCTCAGACTTGATGCATTATTTACACAAAACAACTTAAGACTGTCTTCTTGCCATCATGCATGTTGACACACTATACAATCAGTCACAAACTCGGATTTCACACATGACAATTCAATTGCAAACACAAAAAGTAAAAAAAAAAAACTTAAAACTGTAAAAAAACTGAGTGGAAGCAACATGCTCAAATGCATATTTATATGTTTCTTTATCTAAAAACATTAGATAAAGCCTCACATCTGCCAGCTTGCCACTGTTGAGCCCTTGAGAAAGGCCCTTAACCCTCAATTGCTTGCAATATGAAAATGTATATGTAAATGTAGATAAGTATGGAACAAATGTTGAAAAGCCTGAAGTTTAAGAATTTTGTTTCTACTGCCTTAACAGTGCATAGTTTTCTTTGGTCAAGCAAAATATTTAGACCAGGAGCTTACAATGTGTGAAGTCTAGTTGCTGGTTGAGAGGGAATTCTTGCAGATCCCCTAAATTTACAGCCTGCCAACCTAAACCTTGCTTCGCAAACTATACTACTGTACATACTACCTTTTGTTATTTGTTTATATTTGTTTCTAAAATCATTTAGCACCAAAATGTTCATGGTAGCATAAAACTTGTAATTTAACATAAAATTATATATTTTACAGATACCAAAGTAACTGTACCAAAGTAATGTTGGGGCAGCACAGCTGATAGTATGGGTGCTGCACAGCAACTTGGATCCAAGAACCTGGGTTTGATCAGGTACTGTCTGTGAGGAGTTTGGCATGTTTTTCTTGCTCTTGGATGTGAGTGCAAGTCTTAAAGTGCACTGCCCTGAGATGGACTGGCAGCCTAACAAGGGTTTGTTCCACGTTTCTGAGCATCACCTAACCCACAGTATCCATAATCAGGATAGTGTTTAGTGATAATAAATCAATCAATCAATCAAGTAAAGTCATTTATCTTTTGTGGCAGTGCCAACATATTATGGTCAACTTGCCCAAACGTTTACATACAGATATACAATGTAGCAACATTTAAAAAGATCATTACCAATTTCTGAAGGGATGACAGCTCTTCTGGAAGATAGCACAGTCCAGTTCTGTTGAGTTTCAGCCATCGGAGGCTGCTCATGGATTTGACATGTTCTGGAAAGTAGCCCCCCTATGGAAAAATAACATGGTACCATCAGCTCCAGCTTTTACTCATCGGCCCAAAATACCACCAAAACTGCCATTAAACCCTGAGACATTTGTAGTTCTAAAAATGTGGTTTTGTTGCTAAAAGGAACTCATCGTGTTTATTCTTATAACTATACACTATGTAAGTAAAGGAGTTACCAAAAAGCTTTACATGAAAACGTGAAAACAAGCACAGAGATTATTAACACCAGCTAGCTGGGATTATCTTAATAATTCGAGATATCTGGTGAAAATATTATAACCAGATATTTTGTAGTCCACATTTGGAGTGAATATTTGTAATAAATACTTAACGAAAGTTGTTTTTAAGTCATGAAACAGCTCAGCTAGCTAACAGGTTGCGAGCTAATGACAGCTAACCGGCTAAGCAATTTCACAACAACATTAAATTTGAATCTCAACAGAATCGTTGATCTATTAATAAAACATATACATATAAAGTCAACTGTCAACAATCTCGATCCACTGCCAAGTAAACGAATTATTTATCTGGGTCAGAAACATACACTGAAGTTACATGTTCACATACTGAATAGTTGCTACTGTTAGCCAGCCAGCTAACGCCCAGTCACTTGTGTGACAGTTACTCTTAGCTCATCGTTGATTCACTTTTTTTCCGACATTTAGCTGGTAAAGTTGTTTTTAATGAAAGTAAGATTTGAAAATGACACGTATACTAAAACAACAACTTACTTTAAAGTCGTTTCCACTCAAATCTACCCCCCTGACGAAGGGGAGAATTCCGGTGGCAGCCATTTCTAATTCAGGATGAAGCTGTGAGTGAGGAAGCCTATTTCTGGTTCAGGGTGAGTCAATGAAGAACCACAGGAGAACTGAAACCACTCCACCCTCCACAAGTGTAACAAACCAAGCCCCTAAACGTCAAGCAATGTAAAACAGGTAGTTTTAAACCATTTAGAATCATTCAAAAACACATATTTTCCCGTAAATTTTCAACCTGGACAATCTCGACTACCTCGGACCCAATAAAGTAAAAGGGTACACGCTAGTCGATTTCATTTTTATAAACGACTTTATTCTGATCAGGGTCGTAGTGGGTTCGGCGGTAAGCAGAAAATCAGTTTGTCCACAGTTGGGCAGTGATACACCCTGGCCATATCGACACATTTACCTATTGATTTGCTTACTCACACCTCAGGACTACTTACTTCAGCAGAGCAAGACACATAAGGACACATGGAGAACATGCAAAACTAGAATCAGAAGTGAGGATTGTTGAAATATTTATGAATTTGCAATTGGAAATATCATGACTTTCTGTCATAAATTAATCTTCATCCTGCTTGTGTTTTTAAATAGTGCTTACACATAAAAAACTGTTATGAAACATCATGTTTCAAGAACCAATATAGAAATGTATTGTAGTAAATACAGGGGGTGAACAAATATAATTTAAATGGTAACGATATTCAAAAAGCTGATAAAGAACCAGTCTTTTCCTTTAGAATCCTGAATAGTTCAAGATCAGAGGTTGGAGCATTCTTCAAAATGAAAATTTTCTGTTCTTTAGAAAACAAACCGATTAAGATTTACTACAAAGTCTGCTCCTCAGAACTTCCATGGGAGGCCTTGTATATATATCCTATATCCAAGCCCCACCACTGCAAAGTTGCCACTGTTGGGCCCCTGAGCAAGGCCCTTAACCCTCAATTGAATTGTATTTAATTATAATTGTAAGTCACTTAAAAGTATCTGCTAAATGCTGCAAGTGTAACTGAAAATGCCATGTTAAATATTGTCACATTTGTAAGCTGACTTTGTACAGTATTCACTGCAAAACCCTTTTTACCTACAATGTGTTGTTTTAATACGGTACATTCTGAACAGTGATTGGCTCAGAATATTTATTTGGATCCATGTCTGAGGTGTGTGTAGAAAATGAAATGTTAGAGATTTTTTTCTTGAATAATGATGAAAATGTCAGTCTTAAAATAATAATAATTTCAAAAAAGTAGAATAGTAAATAAAAAAAATGAAAAATGAAAAAACTTTGTGACATTGTAGGTAAAATCTCAAGTTATTATTATTGATAGGTTAACAGAGATTACAGTAGAAAAACTAACAATGAGCCATTTTCAAGGCTAAAAACCAGATCTAGATCTACTAAATTCACTAAAAAGACAGATAGTTAAGGAAAAAAACACTAACTGTTTAATGATATATTAAATGCCTGTTTTGATAGACAATAAGTCACAACTATGTAGTGTTATATGTTTAAAAAAAGAAACTAAGGGCCATAGGTTCTGCTTACACATGTATTTCTTTCACTTCAAAGAAAAGTGAATCTTAAAATGCAGAGGCAATGTACATGGTTTTATGATTAGACTTAATTAATCACACCCAAAAATCTCACTTCTTAGCTAAATTAAGCTGGGGTTGATGTATTCTTGAGCTTAGATCCTGAACATTATTCCATGTGGTCGTAGGGGCAAATAAGTTCTAAAAGCATTAAATGGTCATACAGTGTCAATATCACTAGACTTGTTTATAGGGAGTTTTTTCAAGACTTTTCTTGGTCAATCCTTACAAGACATAAAACACCACTTACACATTTTACCTTTTATTATGTAAAATTCCTCATTGTTTTTAAAAACATTACCATAAAACAGACAGGATTAAAAATCCTAATTAAACAGACAGAATATACATAAACAACAAACTGCTGACAGCACCATGTGCTGCTGTCTCACTGGCCCTGAGGACAGGTGGTTCGTGTGTGGCCCGGCTGATGGCAAATTCCACAAGTTCTCGGCTTTCTAGCAGTGGGAGCTTTACTAGATGAGCTTCCATTCTTCTTATTACCACCCCATTTACTGCTGTTTCCTCCTGTGCTCCCCACAGCAGCTGCAGAAAAGAGTGGTAGAAAATATATGAAGTCCATTCCTGTTCATGCCAGTAAGTTTGTCACAACCTGAATCATCTGATCACTTAGTATTTGGTAAGTTAACATTAAGAAACTAACTAATAAACTAACTTTGTTTCTTGTAAGGCATTTAGAGTTGGACTTGCTATTGTGTCTTAGATGTGGTCTTGTTGGATAAGCCAACTGTGCTTACATCTCAGTTAACTAATGACCAAACATTTTTCTTTGAGATTTTCCATCACACTACTACTATATGGAATGCTGGGTTAGCATTACAGCAGATGTAATGGACCACATCTTTTTCAAATAACTACACATCTACTCATCTGTCCACAAACTCTTAACACAAAAGCATTGGGGTCATCAAGGTAAATGGCAAATGTAAGACGGCCCCTTTGTTTGTTTTGATCAGCAGTTGTTTTTAGACCGCAACTCTCCCATGTCTTACACTTATCTCTTTCTAACGTTGGATTAATGGACAGTGACATTATCTGAAGCGAGCAAGCCCTGACCTTTCTTGGATGTCTGTCTGCGTCCTTTGTAGCTTCCTGGATTTTTTTGTGAACTTGACCACTTTTAAAATCCAAGAGAGACAATGACTCTCACTTTTGTTTGCTGGTGGTCAATACATCATTCTTTATTCATTGTTGAGAGCTTTTAGTTCACTTCACATTGCTAGTAAGGCTCAATTCAAATAATGTTTAGGTTAAACTGAGCTGGCAACAATCATTCGACAATTATTCGATTGAACTAAATTATCAATAACTTTGTTTAAATTGTTTATTAACTATAAGGGCAATAGCTTTTTCCACACGGTCAGTTGGATTACTTTAAATTAAATGTATGAAATGTTTGATTAAAATGGTATTTTGTATACTCAGGATGTCCTTTTCTTGTTGTATGAGTATTTTAAATATTTAAAACAATTGTGACAAATATATTTTAAAAAATGTACAAATACACAATTCTATTTTAGGTTTGTACACAGAAATAATTCCTAGTCATTTACCTGGAGCAACATTCTCATCCATCCACTGAAAGAAGCCACACTGCTGATCCCGTGGTTTAGCACAGGTAAGGAACATCCTGCCTTTGTTTGGTCCATCTTTCATAACGGTCCTTGTTACTGCAGGTTCATTACAGTTACACATATTCTCATCTCCACCTCCCCCTGATCCCCTGTTTGCTGGCCTTTGTTGAGGAGTATTTCCAAAACCAAGTGAAGCCCTGGGAGGTTGAGAGCCGTGGCCAACAGGTCCAACAGGTCCTCTGCTCCCTGCAGGACCAGGCTGATCATTCGGCTGATCCGCCCACAGAAAGAAGTTACAGTTCCCAGTATTGCATTTGTAGAATACACGGCCTTGGTTGGGACCTTCTTTACGGACTGTGAGGAGAAGTGCATCCTGCCCACAGTTACACACAACGTTATTCTGAGCAGTGGGTGGTGGTTGCATGGACCAGGCCGGTGTTGTGGCTTTAACCTGGGCTGGCCTGTTGCTCTCAGCTCTGGCTCTGGGAGGTACAGATCTGCTCTCAGTTCTAGACTGAGGTGCTGAATTAGTTCTTGGAGGATTTGGCTGACGAGGAGCTGCGTTCTGATTAGCCCGAGTGCCTGAATCGCCTCCTCCACGAAGATACTTTAAATTTAAGACTTCTCTCAGTGTCTCATCACAGCCTCCGATGCATCCGACAAACTCAACAGACATTCCGGGAGGCAGACTTCCCCTCTTAAACTTTAAACTTAGCCTAGAAAGAGTTTGACAAAAACACAAGAGTCACATGTCATTTGTTTCAAAATGACTGACAGTTTTAAAGTAAATAACTGCCAGTGTTAAAACACAAACTATAGTCTTATTTCTTACATGTGAACAGGATGTGGCTGACAAGTTGGACAGACGCTGTCAGCTCTGCTGACCTCTAGTACTGTATCTGGAAACCACACTGCTGCTTTACATGACGGGTAGCCCATACATGACAGAAACTTCCTGTAACAAATGGGCAGAAGGGTGTAATAAAGAAAGTGCTGCAGCATTTTAAAAACAGCACTGAGCTCTTATGTTGTTCTATGACATTGAAATTAATAAGACGTCAACGTTCTAGTTTCTTATTTGATACTAACAGAGAATTCTAACAGTAAGTAAACTATATAATAATCACATTCTGTACCAGTGTACTAGATATTTACATTTATTGCATTTAAAGTGACTGATACAATGCAAGCAACTGAGGATTAAGGGTCTTGCTCAGGGGCCCAACACTGGCCCCTTGATGGTGGTCGTGCTTGAACCAGAGAACTTCTGATCAGTAGTAAGCTACTGATACCCTAGAACATAGCCACGACAACCAAAAAATAACATGGGTTTAAAATAACATAAGCATTTAAATTTGGTCTTAAGGTTAATTTAGCTGCTAAATATGCATATATTTATGGTTGTTTCTATGGCAATGACTACCAAAGTAGTAGTAGTACCAAAGTTTGTGCTCTATTGAGGATACAGAATAATCGGTTGTACACTATTAGTTGTTCAATTTGCAGTCAATATAAAGCAATGAATAATATTATCAGCTTTATTAATTCATTCATTCATTGTCTGTTTTACTCCTGCTTTATCCTGGTTAAGCTCATGGTGGGTGTGATTCATCAGGAGAAAGACCTCGGACAGGTCACCAGTCCATTACAATTGGCCTGAACACATGTCTTTGGACTTGGGGAAGAAAACCACAGCCCACAGAGAAATTCCAAAATGAACACAGGGAGAACCTGCAAACTCTACACAGAATAAACCCTGGTCGGGGAATCAAACCCAGGCTCCTTTTGCTTTAAGACATCAGTGCTACCCACTGCGCCACCATGCTGACCAGCCTTTAGCTTTACTTTTTACCATTTTACTGGCCTTTTACAAATCTGGCTTTTACTGATGACTGATTAGATTTTATTCGACTAGGTTGAATAAAGTGAAAATGTGAAAGGCCTATAATTTCCTCAGACTCTCTGTAGCATAACTGCCAAGTTCAGTGTTATTTGTTTAGTCTATGCAGCAAAAAAAATTATCACTGTATAAAAGCCAGTGGGGGGTTGTAAAAAGTTCATTAAATAAAATGTTTTGTTCATTGTTTTATATTATTTAGTCATGAGAATGGAAAACAAACAAATTTAACACGTTTAAGGTGTGGCAAATGATTATGGCATAACCAAGATAATGCCCTGCTTACCTGTCCTGTGATTAGAAAGTAACAAAGTTGATAAAGGAAACATCACTTTACACTGTCTGTTCTTTGCCTTCATATGACCATGTTTTTTATTGTAACAGGACATTTATTTGTATGTTATTAATGACTCACCCTGTGCCGTCCTTCCTAGTCTTTAAAACCATGTCTCGGTTGCACTGAGGACACTTTCGTACTGGTAATGGCATCTCTAGTTCTTGTTCTACCTGCTCAGTATATTCTTGGGCCTGGCCTAAATAGTTAGACAGAGCCTCATCCAATCTGTAAAGAACAAAAAAAAGTTCATATAATATGACAGAATTGCCCCTTCCTATTATTTATTCTTTAAGAAAAACATCATGATAAAACATGCTTTATTCTTATTTGTTCAGTAACTTAAGAATTCTAACATTGCAGCTCTTGAAACTGTATTAACTTACTTCTTAGCTTTCTTGACAGACTCTATAAAAACTGCTTTATATTTTGCAACGTGATGTCTGAGGACAGACGTCTTGTCCTTCCTTCCCTCAGACACCAGCTTCAGGTCTGCCTCCAACTCTGCCCTTAGGTCTGGTTTAGACATTTCATAGCCCATGGAGTTGTACCCTGAATCCCAAAGATTTACAAAAAAATTACAGTACAAAATAAACACCAGAAATAAGACAATTAGGGATGTAACGATGCACCACAAGACAATTAAAAATCGGTACACATGTGCAAAGATTTGAATCGGTTCTTCATTAAAGATAAACAGCAGAGGGCACTGGCGCTATAATTTGTTTTACACAAAAAGTGAAACCAGCATTGTTTTGCATAGTTTGCACCTACCTCAGAAATAAAAGGGCATTCATTATTTAGATTTATAAAAGATAAGCACAAATACAGTATTTTATTTTAAAGATTAATAATAATAATAATAAAATCGGGAAAAAATCATATCGTGAACCAAGTATCATGAATCGTATCGCATCGTGGGTAGTGTATCGTTACATCCCTAAAGACAATACATAATACATTTTTCTTAGATAAGATAAGATAAGACTATATTGATCCAGAAGGAAATTGCATTCTTCTGTTTGTACCTTCGACAAGACCCATTCCAAGCTCTCCAGGAAGGAACCTCTGATCTTCTGTCAGGCCCACATACATGCGGCTCTTGATGGTCTCAATGTGTTCAGCATGTGTGGCATCAGTGCCTACAAAACCGAACAACTTATATTGGTTGTGTATTATAAAAAGTGGCAAAAATTAAAACTAATAGCAACATGCCTTACCAATGCCATGCTTCTCCATAAGAGAAATCAAGTCAGCCTCTGTAAGAAGTTGAGGTGGGCTTGTATGTCCTTCGACCATCTCTATTGCAGTTGGCTGAAATGTTGTTTCTGGTGTATATAATGGAACAACCTGAAAACAAAACATACAGCATCTTGAAAAAAAATAAGACAAACCCAAAAGTAATTTAGAGTGTAACTAATGATAGAGCAAATCTATTACCTTATTGTACCACTTGTCGTATGGGTAAACCTCCAGGTAGTTCCTAGCAATGATCGTCAGCCCACTTGCAGAAAATCTCTCCTCAGCAATATCAATTTCTATAGTTACCTCTTGACCCTGTGCATCCTTGGAGCAGCAAGCCAGAAAGTGACGAACTATAAACTCATACAACCGTCTCTCGTTTCCCTGTAAACATCAAAACAAATGGTATTTAAAATGTGTCCTATATGTACTACATACAGACTGTACTGTTATAGTCTGACACTTACTGCTGCGTGATCTGTGTTCTGATACTGAATATATGAAGTATTTAAGCATCTTGAAAGAGTATTCTGAATTGTAAAATATTAGTTGGAAAATGCTTGACACTTTTTTGTTCTTTTAACCCATTTAAGTCTGCTCTTGCTTCCATAATACTTTGTATAAAATTGTAACCAAATAAATAAATAAATAAATATTTAAAAAATATGAAAGGTACCCAGGTACTTTTTTAGTTTATATTGTAATGTAATAATGTAATAATTATTGGGTGTAGTGCTCTTATTAGGTCAGGCACTCGGGTGGTGCAGCATTTTATTACCCTTGCCCACAACCGCTGAGATTCCCAGCTGGGCGTCTACACAGACATTATGGGCTACGTCTGAAAGGAAGGTGACTGAAGCCCTGTGATAGGGCTGGTGCCCTGTCCAAGATATTCCTGACTTGCATTTAGTGTTTTCTGGTGGAACTGGATCCACAGTGACCCTGACCAGGAGAAAGCAGTTGATAAAAATTTAAAAAGTGAAATAACTAAATAGTTGGTCTAGTTTTCTCTTTTAACTCATGTACATTTCAAGGTACATAAAGGATTTTTTCAGATATCAAATATCAGATAGCTACACACAAATGTTCAGCCTGATTTGTATATGATTTGCTTTATTTGAATAGCTTAAGAGTAGCATTTAGTATTATGTATATAGAAAAGTGACTGTCACCTGCAGACCATTAGTGTATTTAGTAGGATGAATGGGAGGATGGGCCTGGTCTGATTTTGTTCCATTTCGAGGTGTGGGCCCACCACTTTCTAAAATGCCTTGAGCAAAAGCCCCCCATTCATTGTCCTGAGTCTGCTGCTCAACAAGTGGAACCAAATTCAGGGTTTTGGGAAACATGTTGGTCTCAGTACGAGGATAACTGATAAACCTGAAACAAAACACAGATATTAGTTCTATGGCAATATACGTATGTTCACACACATACATACATACATACATATATGTATGTATACACGTATACTTATATATACACCGATCAAGCATAACATTATTACCACCTTCCTAATAGTGTGTTGGTCCCCCTTTTGCTGCCAAAACAGCCCTGCAATTGCAATGCACTGTGCATTCTGACACCTTTTCATCAGAACCAGCATTAACTTCTTCAGCAATTCACTCCTTCGCTCCCCATGTGCATCAATGAGCCTTGGTTGCCCATGACCCTGTCGCCGGTTTACCACTGTTCCTTCCTTGGATTACTTTTGACAGATACTGACCACTGCACACCCCACAAGAGCTGCAGTTTTGGAGAGGCTCTGACCCAGTCGTCTAGCCATCACAATTTGGCCCTCGTCAGTGCATCAGTTACTCTTTACGCTTGCTGCCTAATATATCCCACCCACTAACAGGTGTTGTGATGAAGATATAATCAGTGTTATTCACTTCACCTGTCAGTGGTCATAATGTTACGCCTCGTCGGTGTATGTTTACATACATATATTTACACATATACATGCTTCTTAATAAAATATAGATTGGGAGTTATACCCTTGTGTGTATAGCTTTTCAGCTATTCTCATAGTCTCTTTTGCACTTATCTTCAATTTCCTTGAGGCCAGTTTTTCAAGTTCCTGTGCAGAAAGTAGTAATAATTAACACATTTAGAGACTTCTGTGTCTTTTATCTTTCAGAATTTACATTTACGGCATTTAGCAGACGCTTTTATCCAAAGCAGCTTACAGTTTTGCAAGCAATTGTGGGTTGAGGCCCCAAATGTGGCAAGTTGGCAGTGGTGTGAACCTTTCTGATTACTAGTTAAGCAACTTAAACACTGAGCTACCACTGCCCTGGTAAATGTCTTTTAAGTTAATAAGATTACAAATGTTTATAGACGTCCCACAGTACATTTAATGTCCATGTCATGCAGGCATGAAACATTTAGCAATGTGCTACTTTGATTACTTACCACAGTGTCGAGAGGTAATGGTCGCCATTTGCTTTTAGGTTTGCTTGTTACAGAAATAACTTTTGCCATGGGATCCTAAAATAATAGTTTATATATATTACTTTACAGCACTGTCAAATGATCATAATAGCATCACATTTCTAGTTACATAATATGTTCTACAGCCGTTATAATGTAATTAAACATTACACAGCAACATAGCTGAACGGTGAGTTTCTGGGTATAAAAATCTTTAGTAAAACATATAAACCTGATATGCCTGAATACCCAAGATTAGCCCAAAACAATCCTTTACACCTCTGCTTAAGTCATGATTTATACATTTTCCATCTCAATTTCAGTTATACTCAATTACACCATGCAAACTTAATTTAAAACAATTTCAGTTTGGTAGCGAAGCATTCTAATAGGGTAGCCCTCCACCACTCAGTCTTGAGTTAGAGTCTCGGAAGTGCCACCACCCTGCCCAAGCACACCAACACAATCGACTGTGCCTGAGGCAAGGGTATAAGGTCCTTGCTGCTGCATCAGTTACTGTGTAGTACTGCACAGGGAAAGCATGCAACCAGCGGAGTTTACCAGAGAGAAAATCAAGTATATCCAAATAAAATTAATCAAAGAGTGTGCTTGGGTGGTGCAGTGGTCTACTACAATAGCCCACAATCTTATCAACCAACCAGGCATCTACACAGATATAACTGTATATGCCAGGAAGGATGGGGGGGGATGTGTTTTGTGATGGGATGCCTCCAATCAGAATTAAATAATGATAATGATATATAGTCTGTGCTTGCATAAAAATTTCAATGATGGTAAAATAATCTAAAATTAAATTTATTTTGCAGCTTTGGACACTGTATCTGTTTTAAGCTCATACGTACTGACCTTATCTCCACCCCCACTCATACATGTTTGCCAGCCTGATAAGGTAGACAAAGAATTTGGTCACTTTTGGTTTGGAGTTACACTGTTTGATTTGAAGACAGACTCACAAAAAGTGGGGAAAAAATGTTTTTAAGATGGTACTTAATCACCACCGGTATGCTATTTTAAGAGCCCCACTTGGTTTAGTCACTCTGTAATAAACAGACATATAATAAAAAAAGATGTTGCCTACCTCCATGCACATTTGATACAGCACAAGACATGCAGTGTGACTGAACAGCCGATGCCTTTTCCAGCCAAATTCTACCGATTCCTCCTCATTAGGTTCATGTACCACTGATAGACACAATAACAGCCACTCAGTTTAATGGTCTGTTGCATTTGTGCGCCAAAAAAACAACATTAAAATCATTACAAAGAAGAAGGCCTTGAAAACAAACCGCAGTACCTTTTATTTTAAAGAAGGTCTCAGGAATAAAAGCCTGGATTGCTTTAAACCTTTCCACCACAAAGCCAAGTGTAGGAAACTGGCAGCTCCCATAACTGATGAGCTGATCAGCCAAAGACGCTGGAAAGATCTTTTGTAACCGTAAAGTCTGGAACCTTGTAAATGCTGCTCCTGAGATTAAAACAGTTTTAAAAAATTCCAACAGGTAAGCAGATGTCAGTTTTCTATGCCACTTGGAGCACTTACCAATGCGGAGATCAAGCTCTTGCCTGACATCCACTGCATCACTGACATTGATATCTGGCTCAGTTAGAGACTCGCAGGCTCTTCTTATGGAGTTAGGGGTTATCTCAGAAAATCGAGCACGAAACACCTGAATGTTTGACTTAACTAGGAGAAACCAAAGACATGTCAGCTGTAAGATTTCACTACATCACAGCAAGCAAGTCAGATTATATACAGCTACCCCCCGCTTTACAAAAGTTTGTTTTGCCCTGCTTCACCTTTATAAAACACTTACATAAGCACCTGAAGATTTGCTTTTATGAAAAAGAGGAAAGGCAAAAACAGTGTTCCATGGGCGCTAAGGTGGTGCAGCAGTAAAACATGCTAGCTGGCACACCAGAGCTGACATCTCGAACTCGTCAGTTCAAATCTCAGCTCTGCTACCGGCAAGCTGGGTGGCTACACGAACAACGATTGGCTCGTTCCCAGGGAAGGTGCCAGAGGGAATTCTTTATAACTGATGCAATTATGACCTCTGCTGGCTGATTGATGGGGGATAATGAGATTAGGGTGTGACTCTCCGTGCACAAAGCTGATCTGCATATGAACTCGCCTCGTGCAAGTGAAAAGATGCAGTCGGCTACTGCACACGTGTCTGAGTGTGTTTTAGTCACAGTGTTAGTCACTGCTTTCCTCAGTCAGAGTGGAGATCAACATTAGTAGAAAGGAAGCGTAATGCGATCAGGTAATTGGATACAACAAGACTGGGAAAAAAACAGTGTTCCATACTTGTAACCATAGAGGCCTAACAACAAACAACAAATTCTGGTAAGTGAAACTATACTGTACATACAGTGTATCACAAAAGTGAGTACACCCCTCACATTTCTGCAAATATTTCATTATATCTTTTCATGGGACAACACTATAGAAATAAAACTTGGATATAACTTAGAGTAGTCAGTGTACAACTTGTATAGCAGTGTAGATTTACTGTCTTCTGAAAATAACTCAACACACAGCCATTAATGTCTAAATGGCTGGCAACATAAGTGAGTACACCCCACAGTGAACATGTCCAAATTGTGCCCAAAGTGTCAATATTTTGTGTGACCACCATTATTATCACTGCCTTAACCCTCCTGGGCATGGAATTCACCAGAGCTGCACAGGTTGCTACTGGAATCCTCTTCCACTCCTCCATGATGACATCACGGAGCTGGTGGATGTTAGACACCTTGAACTCCTCCACCTTCCACTTGAGGATGCGCCACAGGTGCTCAATTGGGTTTAGTCCATCACCTTTACCTTCAGCTTCCTCAGCAAGGCAGTTGTCATCTTGGAGGTTGTGTTTGGGGTCGTTATCCTGTTGGAAAACTGCCATGAGGCCCAGTTTTCGAAGGGAGGGGATCATGCTCTGTTTCAGAATGTCACAGTACATGTTGGAATTCATCTTTCCCTCAATGAACTGCAGCTCCCCAGTGCCAGCAACACTCATGCAGCCCAAGACCATGATGCTACCACCACCATGCTTGACTGTAGGCAAGATACAGTTGTCTTGGTACTTCTCACCAGGGCGCCACCACACATGCTGGACACCATCTGAGCCAAACAAGTTTATCTTGGTCTCGTCAGACCACAGGGCATTTCAGTAATCCATGTTCTTGGACTGCTTGTCTTCAGCAAACTGTTTGCGGGCTTTCTTGTGCGTCAGCTTCCTTCTGGGATGACGACCATGCAGACCGAGTTGATGCAGTGTGCGGCGTATGGTCTGAGCACTGACAGGCTGACCTCCCACGTCTTCAACCTCTGCAGCAATGCTGGCAGCACTCATGTGTCTATTTTTTAAAGCCAACCTCTGGATATGACGCCGAACACGTGGACTCAACTTCTTTGGTCGACCCTGGCGAAGCCTGTTCCGAGTGGAACCTGTCCTGGAAAACCGCTGTATGACCTTGGCCACCATGCTGTAGCTCAGTTTCAGGGTGTTAGCAATCTTCTTATAGCCCAGGCCATCTTTGTGGAGAGCAACAATTCTATTTCTCACATCCTCAGAGAGTTCTTTGCCATGAGGTGCCATGTTGAATATCCAGTGGCCAGTATGAGAGAATTGTACCCAAAACACCAAATTTAACAGCCCTGCTCCCCATTTACACCTGGGACCTTGACACATGACACCAGGGAGGGACAACGACACATTTGGGCACAATTTGGACATGTTCACTGTGGGGTGTACTCACTTATGTTGCCAGCTATTTAGACATTAATGGCTGTGTGTTGAGTTATTTTCAGAAGACAGTAAATCTACACTGCTATACAAGCTGTACACTGACTACTCTAAGTTATATCCAAGTTTCATGTCTATAGTGTTCTCCCATGAAAAGATATAATGAAATATTTGCAGAAATGTGAGGGATGTACTCACTTTTGTGATACACTGTATATTTTAACTGTACTTAAGCAGTGGTAGCTGGTTGAGGAAGGTCGCTGAGGTCACAACCGTTAGTGTATGCTAAATGCCGTAAATGTAAATTTGAGCTGTGTATTTTTGTTATCATATCATTTGTGATTTTACTACGTTAGTTATTTTATATTTGATGAGTTATTTGGTTTGCTTTGAGTCTGGGAAAGCTTAGAATTTTATCCATATAAATTAATAGTGACTGCTTCTTCACTTTATAGTCTTTTGGCGTACGAAAGCTTTCATAGTAATGTTCTACTTTTAGATAGCGGGGAATACTAAAACATATGTTACCAGCTTTGCAGACGTCAATGATCTCAAATCCTATGTTCTCTCCCTCACGATCACAATCAGTCCAGATGACCAGAGCTTGACACTGTCTTGCCTCTCTCTCCAAGGTTCTCTGCAATATGAAATTCCAAAGATCGTGTTTACACATGGTTACTTTATGGGTGCCCTAGTAATAAAATCCACTTCAAATGGTGAATTAAGACTTTCATGTTATAAAAGTGTAAACAAATATGTATTTCCAACAAAATTAGTTTAAAAACCAAATTAGTCACATTCAATCACAAAATCCTTGCTGGCAGAGGATGGCCGCAGGTCAGTGGGTGCCTCCTCAGACGTGTGTGCAACCACTAGCCATTTATTTTTTACTAAACAGCAAGAGAAAGCTTTGAAATACATGGAGGAACACACCATGCCCCCCAGTATTCTTCCACCCCTCATGTCAGCACCTTGACAAAACAGTAAGAGTCGCAGCATGACGGTATCCCAACACCCCCTAATTTATACACAAAAAAATGGTAAAGCATTCCTCCTCTTTTCTGCTGCATTTAAACCCTAAAGCTCTCCACATGCAATACTGTGCTCCCTGAGCTCCCGCTTTTAGGAGGTGGCTGCACATATGTCGAAGGGGTCACCTGATACACTACAGCCCTCCTCAAACATAAGTGGAGGGTGGCAGGCGCAGGAGAAAGGTTGCAAATTGGGTATGACCAGATTGGTGAAAAAATAGAGAAATTAAAAAAAAAAAAAAAAAAAGGAACAAAAGGCATCAAGTGCATCTCTAAAAAGGGAGTATGTATATCTTTGTAAGAAAAAAAAGTACCTTAATCTGAACAAAGTTCTCAGGGCAATACTTTTCTACCTCTGCATCAAACAACAAAACTGGATTACAGCTGTGCCTGTCAAACAACATGTAATATTAGAATTTGGTATTACATCCAGCAATCACTGAAACAGACACATAATAATGAAAATTAGGACTTACCATTTTTGAAATGGAGCTTTGAATTCCAAGCCTAAAAGATGTCCTGACACAGATGTCATGGCCACAGTGACATTCTGTGTACAAACACGACCACACCTTACATTAGATCAGTTCTATCAATTTATTGTAATACTTTATGGGTGTTACAGAATACAGGACACTTACCTGTCCAAATAGATTATATTCATACTCATAGATCTTGTTGTAGACTGAGTACCCCTCTCTCTGTAGAGTTTAAAAAAAGAAGATAGAAAAGTGTTCCCTGTAAAAGAGTTTGACTTTCTATATGCAGACCTATAGTAGAGCTGAGCGATATATCAATACACACCATCAGTGCTAGACCTATTATATAGGTATCATAAAGATATCTATATATTAGGTGGATATTTTTAAATGTCACACTAAGCAGAAAAATATAACACAACCAACCTTTTCTACTACTGAATATATTACTTGTCATTTCATAACATATAGTTATAATGTGCATATGACATAAGATAATCTGTACATGTTTACATATACTTGTAAAGAACATGTATGTCAGTTGTGACAGTCTTGGGATTTTATGGATTTCTGTGATTGATTTCTTTATCCCAAACAGAAATTTAAGTTCTTTAATTAGTTTTTATAGGTTTACCAAAATAGACTGGGTCAAATATAAAAATACAGCAACTTCAATTATAAATGTTGCTGTGTACACATTTAATTAGAGTTGACTATAGGTAGTGACTTCTTTGTGCCCATATATGTAAGGAAAGTTTAACAGCACCCATTTAGAAGTGTATTGAATAGTGGTCTTTTGCTAAGGCCTAGAAATGAACTGTCACCTTATGTTTCAAAGTAATGCCTTACGAATATGAATATGAGCTGCCACTGCTGGGATCTTGAGCATGGCCCTTACCATCAGTTGCTTGGATTGTATTCAGGCACAAATGTTAGCTGCTTTGGATTAACGTATCGGCTAAATGCTGTAAATATATAACATTTTGGGCTTGTTGTGACAAAACGGAGACCAGAGTTTGTGTACTTAGTGTTGTGGCATTCAAACTAGCTCTAACCAAGAAAAATGTATGTATTTATAAGGATTTTAAAATGTTTTACACACTTTGGTTACATTCATGAGAGGACAGGTAATTACTCGTTACACAAGGTTCATCAGTTCACAAGTTTAATGTCAAACACAGTCATGGACAATTTAGTGTCTCCAATTCACCTCACTTGCACTCACTTGTTTTTGGACTGTGGGAGGAAACCGGAGCTCCCGGAGGAAACCCACACAGACATGGGGAGAACATGCAAACTACACACAGAAAGGACCCGGAACTCTCCACCTTGGAATCGAACCCAGGACCTTCTTGCTGTGAGGCGACAGTGCCAACCAAGAAAAAGGGGCACCAGCTGTAATCAATCACAAATTGGCCTTGACACAAAGTTACATGACATTGTAGAATATCATAAACCACCGAATTAAAGTTGTTGTGTGTATATTTTCAACTGTCGGGTTTATCAAACTTATATAACAATAACAAAACTTGCAGAAATCATTCAGATCTGCCATGGCATACACAATCTTACACGTGTATGTACACACTTGAATCCCCCTGTATATTGCACGTCACTGATTCACACTCACCCTTCTTGCTCTTCCATTAGACATGATCTCTGAAATACCTTTGGCTGCATCGTTTTTCTCAGCAACACAAAGCACCTTCTTAATCTGGGTTCTTCTGATCATGCTGAAGGAAATGTGCCTACAAAATCCAATCTGAGCTGTCAATCGAAACAATGATCTTGCAATAATGGTCATTACTATACGGTGGAAACTTGCAGTGTTGCATAGCGTGGCTTAAAACAGACCATGATAAATACAGCGTGTAGTTCTTTATTATTACAGCTGCACTGTTGTTACTGTAGCAGCCTGCTAATGTGGCACATTTAGCTAAACGTTAGCAAAAAAAACTCCGTATTCATAAACTCTACTGTCATACAGATTAAACTCAAAATAAATATGCTTATATATTCTAATTAAAACGCAAAAGTGAGAAATATTGCTAACAAACTCGTAAACAAAGTTCTAGACAACAAGCAGTCCTGTCAACTAAACTTTCCAATTTCGGCGCCTGTCACAAATTGTCGCAAAAATTGTCGTAAAGCACTCGTTCAGGCACTGCTCCTGTTAGTTAAACAAATATGTAAAAATAAGAATTGTAAACAGTCCCTAACAACTGAATAAATGTAAATCATTTGATATACTGGTTATATGTCCATACAATACGCTTTGCGTTTATTTTTAGGATTGCATTTTTCCATGTTAGTGTTGATGGTGTTGATTCTAAAATGAGTCGATTCTGCAAAATGAATCCATGCAATTTTCTATAAACAGCATTAATTAAGTGGCGTGTTATTTAATTAGCTATAATAAAAATGACGCTGTTTAAAATGATCGTTTTATGTTCGGTATTTAACTCGGTATTTAAAAAATACTGTATGTGGTGGACGCTTAAATTCGATTCCATCCGCCTCACCTGGAATCAGATTCAGAGTCGACTCTGAATCAAAACGCTCCACTGTCACAATTTTCCCGGATGAAGCAGGTTTGTCACGTGGTTGCATTCGTGTACGGTAACGGTGGAGTTAACGCAGATGGTCTCACGATTAGCTGATTTCCAAGTCATGCTACCCACAACATTTTGTTGTGTACGATATATGAATCTTTTATAATTGTGCGTCTTGCACGCCCATCGTTGCTGATACAGGATATGTAGTCTAATTTCTGTGGATGTAATGAACACTTGGTGCGTTGATTAATAGGTCAGATGTGCTGTGTTAAACAGTGAGATAGATTTGATTTATTTAACGACGATTCGTGCTTAATCAGGAATGCAGCTTGCATAATAATACTACAGCTGGATGTGTTACTAGCCTGGATATCCAAACCTGGAGCGATCTAGGTAAGGTAGAAATTTTAATTAGTTGTCTGATCAGGCATGGCGTCAATGCTTGTACAAGCTGGCACCCAGTGAATATAATATCAACATTGATGCTTTATCTCTAAACCAGCTGTAGTATGCACTTCAGTGTAATTCCTGCGATCTGAACTCTGGCGTTGGAGGACATTTCTTCTAATGTCACTCCTAGCATTCCGAGAACATGATCGGCTCCCCAGATGTGGTGGCATTTACCAAAGATGATGATTTTGGAGATTATTACACGGATACGTGCTCACTCCCAGAGGAGTTCTCTGTGCCTTCGTTATCTCATGCACATGCCAATCCATGGACTAAAACATCCTATGCAAAATTCTTCAAGGATTTCATTCTTATTTCTGAATTCTCAGAACAGGTTGGTCCACAGCCATTGCTCACCATTCCAGATGATTCCAAAGTGTGTGGAACGTTTGACCTTAACTACTTCTCACTGCGTATCATGTCAGTGGACTACCAGGCCTCCTTCGTGGGCCACCCTCCAGGCAGCAGCTACCCTAAGCTCAATTTTGTGGAGGACTCTATAGTTGTTCTTGGAGATTCCAAAGAGGGAGCCTTCGCCTATGTGCATCACCTGACCCTCTATGATTTGGAGGCGCGTGGTTTTGTCCGTCCTTTTTGCATGGCATATATTTCAGCAGATGAGAACAAGATTATGCAGCAGTTTCAGCAGCTGTCATCTGGGTTCTCCAAAGCCTCAGAATGCCTTAAATCAGGAAATCGGAGAGCCTTCGCTAAAGAGGTGGAGAAGAAACTAAAGGACCTGGAGTACACCAGATCAGTTCTGCACAAGGAGACCGAGCTGCAGAAAACAAACAGTGGCTGTTATTCCATGCAGGTTATTGAGAAAGCCAATGAGTTGGCAAATGTGGAAAAATCTATCTATGAACATAAAGATTTGTTGAGGCAAGTCACATCGTATCCTCGCAAGAAAAAGCAAGATTCTGATCAGGTGCAATGTGAGCTGGAAAACATGACTGATACAAATATGGTTGACAACACGATTTCTTCGAACCATTCTGAATGTAGGGATAAACATGTGGAAGCAGATAAAGCTGGTCTGCCTTGCTCTTACACCCCCCAGCTTATTAAAGCTAAATCTGCTAAATGTTTTGATAAACGCTTAAAAACGCTTGAAGAACTATGTGATTCAGACTTCTATCTCCAGACAATAGACCAACTGAACCTAATCGAAAAGACTTTTAAAGGGGATCTTTGCTGTTTATACACCAGCCAGATTGATCAGGCTCTCCTGAGTAAAATGAAAATGACTAGTTTTCTTTTTGAAGAGGAAAGAGACTGGGAGGAAGAGGTAATGGCTAGAAATTTGTATGAACACAATCATACCACACATAGTGTTCCACCATTTAACTTATCTGGCGAGCCTTTGAGCCTCGAGTCCTACACCACTTGTATTGAAATGAACCACAGTAAGATGGACCTTGAGTCTTTGGAAGTACCTCCAGAGTCCAGTACCTCTGATATCACACAGGAAACCTCTGAAGAAGCTAACGATTCCGAGACAAAAGGGAGTTTCAGTAGTGACAGGAGTATTGAGACACTTGGAAATGTAAGTCCAGCTGATCCTGATGGTTTTCTGAAAAGAACCACCACTGTGTTATGTGCTGCAAACTCCTCTAAAGAACAAGAAGACACCCCATTTATTGCTGCTGTTAATAAGGCATTATTGTTAGAATGTGAAGTAGACCTTAATCCAGCCAATGTTTTTGAAACTGGGAACCTAGTTCAAATAGATGCTGCCTGCTGTATGAGACAGGATGGCTTTATGCATGATGAGCTTTTGTCTGAACCTGCCCAGGAATGTTGTGAGGACACAGTGGTTGAGCAGGAGCCCCTATCCCTGCTTCAGGGTGACCCCGCTCTGCAGGTGGACTACGTCAAATCAGTGCTGACTGTATCAGGTACGAGCATGGGTTTGACACTTCCTGAGCTCAGCCCTAGTTCTGTCTCAAAGGAGGTGGCTAAAATGAATGTTGAAGATGTTTCAGATACTACCAGCTACATGAGCATCTCCACCAGCTCAGACAGAACAGCCTCACCTTTCACCTATGGTACTCCAATCACGTTTAAGCAGAAGAAAAGGGCTGGGCACAGCACTCTTTGGTTTATCAGACAGTATCCTTTTGCTCAGCAAGCCATATACTGTCTTCTGAGTGGTCGAACTCTTGTGGTTCTCGGAGCTGATGAAAGCACTGTAAGGAAGTTGGTGAATGCCTTAATCATTTTTGTGCCCAATCTCGGAAAGTATGGTGAAACAGTGCAGCCTTGGCTTTCCTCGTCATTTCAGCTGACTGACCTTCAGAGATGGAAACTCATTGGACTGCAGAGGTATGACTGAGTCAACAATACATAGTGTTCATTTTGTTGGTGAAAACCAAGATAAAGCAAGTTTGTCATCAACCTAAAAATGAAAGAATGATAAACTCCTTATCCAAGTCACAAATAAAACCGGCTAGATTTCGATAGACACTGTAAGAGTATTTAATATTTAAATTAAGTAAAATCCTTGTACTTTTTATGTACATGACAAAGTAAAAAATTAAATCAGCTTAAAAATGAAATCGAATTGCATATAGATTCTAATGTTTTTTTTTCCTCCCAGTGACATTATGTTTAATATTTTTTCATTGCCTCATAAAGCCACTAAAGTAGCTGAAGCTCATTTATTTTGATCAAGTTTTTGCAGGATAAGTTCTCCCAAAAGTAGAGCAAGTTATTAAATGCTTTTTTGAGGAGTAATTTAATTTGCGAAAGCTGTCTACTAGGGATGTAACGATACACTCTACCCACGATGCGATACGATTTTTTCCCGATTTTTTAATTTTTAAATTTTTTAAACAAAATGAAATTGAAGCCAAATTATGACAAAGTTTCCTTTTATTATTTCCCTCTAAAAATACTGTATTTGTGTTTATCTTTTATTTATCTAAATAATGAATGCCCTTTTATTTCTGAGGTAGGTACAAACTATGCCAAATAATGCTTATTGTGTAAAAAAAAAAACTGAAATGAAAATTTAAAACAAATCCAACATTATATAAATAAATGAATAATACAAATAAAGGAAGCATCCTTACATGAATAAATTTGGCTGGAAAATCCCCTACTTGGCAACTTTGTGAAGTGCCGTCAACCAGGCAAGGTGAATAGCGCCAGTGCCCTCTGCTGTTTAAAGTTAATATTGATTCATCTTAAATGAATAACTGATTCGAATCGTGGCACATGTGCACAGATTTTTAACTGTCTTTTGGTGCATCGTTACATCCCTACTGTCTACCAAAGTTTTCTTAATAATTTTGTTTGATTTCAAATATAAAATAAATTGGTAATCAGTAAAATGCTTTAGTTTTAGTCTACATTTGAGATAATGCAACCAATATTCAATGGATTAAAATTACGTAATTTATGTTTTATAAAACTGACAAAAGGTATTACTGATGTTACATAATTCAAATAAATATTTTTATTCACTCAATTTTTAAAATGCTATAAAAACATCAGTTGTTGTTATTTCTCTTGAACCCTTAATTCACAAAAGACCAATGACCAATTAGAATTGGTTAGAATGACCAATTCTTTCACAAATGTTTGTAAAGGTGGACTGCATGTGTCCAAATACATTTGTCCATATAGTGTATATATAGTGTTCATATAGTGTATGTAGTATTCAGTATGTGTGTTCAACATTCAATTGAATTGAGCAATATATATTTAAATAATTTTTTTATTTCCACCCAGGGTTGTTTCACCACTAGGTTCCAGCATTCTCCATTCACTGAACCGCTACAGTCGATATATTGGCATCCTGGACTGTGACAACAAAACACTACGATGTCCATCCTACAAAGGAACACTAATAAGTCACATGGCGGACCACCGGACCCAGATCAAACGTGGCAGCACCTACTATCTTCATGTGCAGAGCATGTTGACTCAGCTTACAGCTAAGGCATTCCTTTATACGTTTTGCCATCACCTGCACCTGCCCATTAGCACAGATCAAGACCAAGCATCTGTAGCATTACGCAGGACTAATTTCTTGTTGCAGCTCGGGTACACTGAGGAGGAAAGTAAAATTATTCACTTCCTGAGTGAGCTCATCAAGCAGCATTATCTTCAGGGGCCTTTAAAAGGGGTCGGCCAGTCTTTCTTTAGTTTTAATTACACCACCAGCTATTTGTACAAAATATGAATATAAGTAATTTAAGAGTTTTAGTAAGTTACATTCTATGCCTTTCCCTCTTCACATCTGCTAAATTCAGGAGACCAAGAAATATTGAATGTATTTGATTCCTTTTTCTGACAGTGTTGGCTGAATACTAGAATACTGATACTAGATAAGATAATAGTGAATAGCTTGGTGTCATCAATGGGGTTTAGCTTATTTGTCTACATTTTAGTTGAACATCTTTCTAAATTTATTACCATGGTTTTTAGAGTAAGCTTTGTGTTGCTTAAGGTTTCCTTATTTGGTTCTTTTGTATGTGAATTCTTAGAATTTCATAAACCATGAAAAGAAATCAAAACAAACTAGGATCATTCCTGGCTAATGTACTTTGTTAGCTAGCTCTTTTGGTCTGTTGTTGTTTTTATCTTCACAGTAACACTACAGTAGCTAAAATCCAGTTAGACATGCACAGAAGACTGTTGAGACAGCAGAACGGTGCTGCCAAGTTGCAGATTTGTAAGTTTTTCCAGCTCCCAACACTTTTTATTAAGCTTAGGATGTTCTTGATAATTAGCTTCCATGCTAAACCATTGAGACAGGAAAAACCTGAAAGTCTGCATTGTAGTGGGCCTTCAGTAAAGCACATAACTAAAGGTCCACTGACATAGAGGTTTTCAAGTTTTTCCTGTCTTAAACACACATTATTTAGCTTAATTTAGCTTATTATTATCAAGCACATCCTATAGACAACAGTCAGCCAGCTAATGCTTGCTTAAACACTTAAAGACTGCATTAAGAGATAGCTTTTTACTTGTGACTTTGTGACTGTGGCATTAATATGCACTATAAATTGTTCTATTAATACTTCTGTAAAATTTAGAAGTAATATTGTAATACTATGATGATGGCAGCAGATATTCAGATATTGTGTTGCTAAATCACATAGAACCACACTAAAGAGTATGTGAGTGCATCATTGGTATTAGCCATACAAATCAATGTGTTCTGTCTGGTTTGGCATGCTGCTTTAAATTCTCTGTGATAACTAGGGGAATGGGAAGGTAAGACTATAGGTAAGGTTAAGTTATTTTTAAAAACGAGCTTGCTAATACACAATGCTGAATTAATAATAATGTAATTGAATAATTTCAAGGTGGAAAATGTTGCTGTACTTAAGTTGAAGAGTACAGAACATTATGAATCCTGTTGTGCTTAATACTGATCACAACCTGGTACAAATTTAAAGTAAAAAGATTACATTTAATTAAATCCATGCTGTCTGTAAGAAGCCTACTACTCTTGATTAAAAGTTAGGGCACATTTACACCACAATCCATGGAGGTTTTTAAATAAAAGAGAACTTTTGTTTTGAGGTCTTGCACACATAAAAGAAACAGAAGACCTATTATGCCTTGAATAGTGTAATTACTTTTAAGAGTAGTGGAGAGACCTGAAATATCACATAGCTGAACAATGCAATGACTAACAAAAAATGAAGTATTTAAGTTACAGTCATTTTGAAGGGACATTACACACAACCTACAAAACACCTAGCCAGCAATGGTGTATGTATTCTATTTAAACAGAAATATCTTAGCATTCACTGGTGGCTATATTCTTTATATTGTTATTTAAACATTATTCTAAAATGTAATTTTTCCACATACTAACAAAGCGCACCATGTGGCAAGACTAGTATTTTAGTACATTTACTAAAGTTTCAAAGTGTGAAAAATATTGGATTTTACTAAAAATTCACTGATTTACACAAGCATTTTTATTGTTGTAACTGAGAATTATGATTGTTTAATGTATATCTGGAAAAAGAAGTGGGTCTAAGTTGGTTTTATCTGAATTGCTTACACTGCCTAAGCTAAATCAATAAAGTAAAAACATAACTGACAGCATCAGAACACAGTTTCTACTTATTTGACATTATAATCAAAGCAATAAAAATATTGGTGATTAGCTCTATGCTCATTCTGTGTAAATGTGTAAAAGAGAGTTTGTCAGAAAACAAACCACAATGCAAGTGTTAACACCTAAACGAGAGCTTGTTTGACATGTCATTTTAAAACCATGGGCATTGGCATGTTGACCAAGCGGTGCTGCTGTCTCTTACTTGTCTTCTGTGGTTAATTATAGCTACTTTAACAAAGACAAAAAACACTGTCAGAATTTACAATTTCAGGCAAATAAGTGAGTAACCCGACTGCCACGTACAATTTTTTTTACCATTATGCACTCACCTAAATGTATGTACTGCATGGAATGGAATGGAGATCTGATATTCTGATGATACTCTGTATGTTTGAAGAATTCCTTGAATAATGACTGACATCCATTTGTGGTTGTCATTTAACCTGATGTTATAAACTGTTGTTGTGATGTTGTGTGCAGAAAATGTCAGCATGAGCAACTGTTGTTGGTTCAAGTCAGTCTAATATTGGTTTTGAAACAATCATGGTGACAAGTCTCAAAAACATAGATGTGGTTGTGGTTACCGAAAACCTTATATTCACATGAGCATTATTATGACTGCTGCATGATGGCAGCTAAAGTTTGAGGACACAATTTTTCTGACGGCCATACATTTTCAGTTGCATTGTAAATGTGTTTTCTTTCATCTCTATACATTCTAGATTCTAAAGAATGTTAACAAGCCATACCATAATGTGCACACTGTGTCTTCTTAGATCTTTTGGCTGTGTTTTTAATGATTATTCTTTTAAATAAGTGTTGTATATCTAAGTGTATAGAAAGTGTTGTGATTTTGTCTGGGATGCAGTAAGATGTGTTTTTTTTATTAAGTTTAATTTGTGAATGTTAAAGTTAATCATTCAAGTGCAATGAATTATTTTCTGCCTTTCAGTTTCATTAAAATATTTCTCATTATACTAACTTAAGTACAACTGATCTATTTTATTCATATGTTGGACTATTTTTATTTTTTTGCATTTTTCCCACAATTTTCCTCCCAATCTAGTCGTATTCAATTATTTCATTGCATTACGCTTCCTCTCTACTAATGTTGACTTCTGCTCTGATTGAGGAAAGCCGTGATTAACACACACCCTCAAACTTGTGTGCCCCTCTGAAACTTTTCACCTGCACGAGGTGAGTTCATATGTGAATCAGCTTTGCATACTGAAAGACACAGGCAGCAGTTATGAGGTCCCTTCCAGCAACCACCTTGAACAACAGTCAATCGTTGTTCGTGTAAGGCCCCAGCCTGCCGGATGGCAGAGAAGAATTTGAAACCCACAAGTTCGAAATGTCAGCTCTGATGTGGTACCGTGTTTTACCGTTGCACCACTTGAGCGCCTATGTTGGACTATTATGACTGAAAACAGTTACGTCATACAAGTATACACAGTGCAGAAATAGATGGATGACAGATTTAAAGAAAAACACACAACACAATAGGGTGCTTGGCATCCATGGGCTTCCAGAACAGCGTCGGTGCACCTTAGCATAAATTCTACAAATCCATGGACTTATATGATTCCTCCAACTGGTGTTCATATGATAGTGGCAAAGAAAGAGCATTAACATAAGTGGAAACTCCACTGTAAGGTGTTCAAAAGGGTGAAATGTGGTGATTGTAAATGCTGTGAGATATGGTTTATGTCATTTCACACTTAAGCAACCTTTCAGTGATTCTCCATGCCATGTGGATGAAGGCATTGTCAGCCTTGGAGAGACCACTCCTACCAGGATAGAATTGTTTCATTACATCAGACAGTGATCAGACAGACTATCTTTGTATTGATTTGCTGTCAGTCTTTCTATAATGGGGCAGGTAATTTGCCAGTAAATGCTCCAGCATAACAAATACATCAGTCCGCCTTGTCCTTTTATGAAGCAAGACTCATCACATCACTTTTTCTACAGCTCTATAGGCCAGTGCCTACATGCATGTAATTGCTATCTTTATTCAAAATTAATGAGTACATGCCTGACAGGATGCTACAGCACAATAGGATGTTAATTGCTAGGCTCCATAGTAATGAGAGTGTAAGAATCTCTCCTTTTTTCACTTTTTGGCTCTCAATTTGTTCACAAAGTACATCTGAAGAATGATATTCAAATGTTAACAATGGGAAATGCTAATAATTATTAATTATATAACATTGTCAATATAAACACAGTGGATGGATCCAAGTGCTGAGATTTCCCAATAACTAGAAATTGTATTTAATTAAAATTTGCCTGCATTGGGGTACTGAGGTGGCACAGCAGTCTTATGGTTAGCCTGTACAGAGAGTAGTGTGGTCCTCTGAACAGGCTGTGCATTTCTGTACAGTGGTGTTCAAAAAAATAGCAGTGGTTTTAAAAATGTGAATAAAGCACAAAATCATTATGATAACTTTTATTTCCATAAATGCAAATGCACTGAAAATACTCCATTTTCAATTCTAATTCAAAACATTAACAAAATTTAGCCAGTTTGTGTTAATCCTTTACAGAAAGTTAAGAAAAATGAATATTAGACTGTTCAAAAAAATAGCAGTGCCAGCATTTTTCTTTAAAAACTTTTTTTTTTGAGGTTTCACTTTACTTTAATATTTAACTAATAATAACTAATATTTAGTGGCATAACAATTGTTTCTGAGATCTGTGTTGCATGGAGTCGACCAACTTCTGGCTCTTCTGAACAGGTATTCCAGTCCAGGATGATTAGACGACATTCCACAGTTCTTCTGCAATTTTGGGTTTTGCCTCAAAAAAACGTGTTTCAGATATCAGAACACAAGTTCTCTCTGGGATTGAAGTCAGGGGATTGGGCTGGCCACTCTATTACCTCAATCTTGTTTGTCTGTAACCAGGATGTTTTGGGTCATTGTCATGTTGAAACACCCATTTTAAGGACATTTCTTCTTTGACATAGGGCAACATGATCTCCTCAAGTATTCTGATATATTTAAACTGATCCATGATCCCTCGTATGTGATAAATAGGTGTAACACCATGGTATGAAAAACATCCCATATCATCATTTTATACCACCGTGCTTTACTACCTTCACAGTGTACTTTGGCTTGAATTCAGTGCTTGGGGGTCGTCTGACATACTGTCTACGGCCACTAGACCCAAAAAGAACAATTTTGCTTTTACCAGTCCACAAAATGTTGAGCCATTTCTCTTTGGACCAGTCAATGTGTTGCTTGGCAGATTTGAACCCATTCAGGACACGTCTTTTTCTTAACAACGGGACTTTGCAAGGAGTTCTTGCTGGTAAATTGGCTTTACTTAATCAACTTCTGTACTTACTGCTAACTTCAGATGTTCCTTGATCTTTCTGGAGGTAATCATTGGCTGAGTATTTGCTATTTTGGCTAATCTTCGATCCAATCGAACAGTAGTTCCACGCTTCCTTCTGCATCTTTCAGGTTTTGGTTGTCACTTCAAGGCATTTGAGATCATTTTAGCTGAGCAGCCTATCATTTGCTGCACTTCTCTGTATGTTTTTTCCTCTACAATCAACTTTTTAATAAAAGTACGCTGTTCATCAGAACAATGCCTGGAACAACCCATTTTACCCAGTATTTCAGAAGGAAATGCGCTATGACCAACCTGTGCAACATTTGCCACCCTCCTACTTTGACTTCACCAAAATTGACACCCGTTCTTCTGCAGAATGAATGACTAAACACCTCACTGCTATTATTTTGAACAACCCACTTTCAATCAATGCTTCGATTACTCAGAATGAGTGGGATGCATGTCCTAATTGTTGGGTTTGTTTTGTTGTCATTACTCTACTACACTTTCAAGTAAATTTTTTGATATGTAGAAATATCACTTCTACTAAAAACAGTGATTTATCAGGTTAATGGTGTTGGACTGCTATTTTTTTGAACACCACTATAAAATGTCATGCAGGTACGAGAGGTTACCAGAGTGCATGTGGAAAATTGGGTGCATCCAAACTAGAACAATGTAGAAAAAAAAGAATACAAACCCTTTTGAAAATTTCAACCATAACCATAGAACTGTATGAAGTAAAACCATTGTAACTAATTTCTGCATAAAGATTTTTATAGATGCAGAAGAGTGCTTTGAAAACATGGCAAACGACTTTTAAAGCCATTAAAACCAGCCTCATGGTAAATTAAATGAATCCAACTTATTCTAAGAGAATAAGAACAAACAAGCATGCAAGAGGCTTTTCCACTTGTATTAAAAATGAAAAACAAAAAACAATGGACCACAAATGAAAATATGATTCAGTGCAGGAACATAAGTGCAGGTGCTTCTAGATGTAATAAGAATCTTACCGTTCTCTGGGGTATGTATAAAAATGCTGAGCAGACCCACTTTTAATCAAGATAGCAAGACAAAAAGTAGCATTGAAAAAAAGGCTCATTATGGTGGCACAGATGGCAGAAGCTTTAGTCACAAAGACCGCACAGGTGGCTGCTGCTTCAACTCATGCTAAGAGATCTTGACAGGCTTAAATGATTCATCCCAACAGTATAAACCAAGTTACAACATAAATTGACAATTCCATTTATTTAGATAATGAAAGAGTTTGTGAGCTAATATTAAAAGGTTTTAACACATCTTTATTCTGTTCAGGGTCACTGGGTGCACTGCAGTAATCCCCACTCTGATTGAAGAGAGCGAAACGAACACATGCCCCCTCCGACTTCTGATGAGGTTGCTTTTATTTATCAACTGTGTCGTACACAATTTACAGTGTTGTGTTTTTTGTTCGTCTCTTTTGGTTATGGTATGTCAGCACACAAGCAAGACATCAAAAATCACGCTGCATAAAGAGTGCTAAACATCTTTTCACCTGCACAGAGTTCATATGCGGATCAGCTTTGTGTACGGAGAGCCACACCCTGATCAACAAACTCTTTCCCCGTCTCTGTGCAGGCGCCATCAGCCAGCAGAGATTGGCAATCGTTGTTCATGTAGGCGCCCAGGCCAGTCAGATTTTCAGAGTTTCGGACAGATGAGTTCAAAATGTCAGCTCTGGTGTGCTAGTGTGTTTTACTGCCACCTAAGCGCCGAGATTTTTACTTGTTGACATTTAGTCCTTTAAAAGTTTTACCATCTTCAGTATCAAAACCTGATGCTCATTATTGCTTGCAAAAATCTTGGAATACTGAGTTCACCCCAAAGACTTAATTCTCAATGTATAGAATTGGAGAATTGAATTCTAACTTTACTATCCTTACCTAAACATGCAAGCAAATGAAATTTGGTGCTTGATGAGACACCTTCATAGACTAATTATAGAACAGGTTAATAATTGTATTAAATGTAAATGAAAATTATTGTACAAGCAAAACAATCAACTCTGTGTGCCAAAATATTGAACTCTACTACTTTACACCTCTGTCCCAATCCACAGGACATGATTTTGCAGTAGAAGGCTTTTTTTTAGTAAAAACTAATTTCTTTAAATGAAATACGACCTGACCAATTTCTGATGAGGTTGCTTTTATTTATCAACTGTGTCATACACAATTTACAGTGTTGTGTTTTTTGTCTGTCTCTTAGTTATGGTATGTCAGCGCACAAGCAAGACGACATCAAAAATCCCACTGAATAAAGAGTGCGAAAGCAATCGAAGTCAAATCTTCAATACAGATTATTGGAATTGGTCTTATAGCTCCGGCAGTCCAGGCATGGGGAACTTTCCAGCAAAAGCCTCAACTTCATCCTTAATTTCTTTTATTTTATTTTGATATTTCTCAGCCTGAGCCAAGGTTTCTTTGAACTCCTTCAGAGTGGCTTTGGCGTTCATGTCTGTCTGTATCTTCACAGTCAACTGAATGCCTAAAACCAGACAGTTACAATAACATTTAGAGCAAATAGATCATGGACAGCTGTAAATAATCAAATGTAATGAACTCACAGCGGTGAATGAATTCTGCAACCAGGCGGAAATCTTCCTCCACTAGCCCTCGCGATGTCAGTGCAGGAGAGCCGAACCGGAGGCCACTGGGGCGCAGTGCACTCTTGTCACCTGCAAAGCAGATAATAGTAAAGATATGCACACAACAAAAAGCTGATTGTGAAGCCCAGTTGTCAGTTAGTGCTCGTGTATGAACAACCTGCTTATTGGTAAAACATTGTCTGTAAACTGTGAACAGACACTGATGAGTCATAATTAATATTAAACAGAGTGGAATATATGATGGTACCAGGGCAGGTGTTCTTGTTACAGGCAATGGCGCAGGCCTCCAGCACCTTCTCTGCCCTTCCACCATCAGTCCCGTTCGGACGCAGATCAAGCAAAATAAGATGATTATCAGAACCTCCTAGATTAAGAAAAAGATAAAATAGTTGAGATTACACAGCTCACACAACCACACCTCTTTTACAGTGCAGTTTTCACAGCTGTGTACTCGCAGATCATTTCCTTATAGGGTTAAAAATGAAATATCTTCTAATAAAATGTTATAGGCAACAGTAACTTGGCAAGCAAAATGCTATGTGAACAAATTAATCAGTCTGCAGGATTTGAGAAGTTACATATTGCTGACATGCTTGTACTGATGGCTAAAAAAATTCAGAAATGCATTTAACTAAACACTTCCTTGCTTAAACTATGCCATCATGTTAATTCAAAGTCGTGGGAGACCAGAGCCTATCCTTAAGAGGGAAAAAGATAAGAATACACCCATGGCAGAGCACCAGCCAATTGCATGACATCAAAAACTCTTGCACTCAATAGCTATAGCCGATTTAAAGTGGCCAAACCACCTACTGGAATATAGATCTAAAGGACACTTTAGGACTCTTCACATCTCTGCAAATGAATAACAGGTTATTTTTAACCACTTAAAAGTATTGCACCTTAGGCAGTGGGACATTACTAGGTTTAAGTTAAACACAATGAGCTGCAACATCCTCAGACAGCAGTCAACTTTCCCAGCTCATACAATGGCTATGCATGTTTCACTATGAAAATCCTGGGCCACAGGCCAAGACCACCTTCTATCAGCCTGTACTAGGATGCTTAAAACAGTGTGATATTGATGCTCTCTATCTTCTTAGCTTGACAAAGAGGGGATAGAAGGAGGTGATGGAGGCGCAAAAATAATTGTCTCTAAGAAGAAGGTTATGTCATAACCAGAACCCTAGTATCTGTCTAAAGCTGTTTTGATGGGTTTCAAGCAGTTGTTCACATTTACTTTGCTCTTACGAACCAAGCTCACCTAAAGATGAAATCTGCTAGCTAGGCAAGACGTTCTTTATGGGTTTCCATTTATAGCAATACATCTCTCCAGCTCTAGTATGAGTGAGAAAGTCATCTCAAGGATGCACTGGCTTATAGATGATGCAGCTCTGTTAAAGCAAACCCTCCTAATTCAAGGAAACAGTTCACTTAAGCACTAAAGTCATTTGTCATACCCACTTGGTCCTGGTGACTTGGCCCTTGATCTGTCTTGTTTAAGCAGGACTGGACTGTTACCAGCAATGTTTTGATAGCAATCAATGTTAAAGACTCTTCCTGATGAGGGGCGAGTGGTTTGTAGTGTATGGATAGTCACAAACAAGATTTTCTGTGCTCCAGGTTGATAACCAAAACATGTTACACACTTATGGTTTATAATGTTCAATATAAACATACAGATAATCTGTCCTGTTTCATAAAGACCTAAAATAAATCTTTGCAGGATAATACCCAAAGTTTATAATCGGTGGGACAAGTACTCCTACAGTGTAAAAGAAGCTTTATTTTGCCGTAAAATAATTGTCCTAAGATCATACATGTGCATGATGCATACAGTGATTCAGACTGGAAATTTAATTCGATAGAGCTTTGCATGGGTATTATTTATTTATGAATTATTTAAGGAATAACCCACCTCATGCCAATGGATCAAAAATTAATTCGTTCTCTCAGTTAGATTACTCCATTTTAAACAAGGTGTATACATAAGCGGCTTTTGATTAACCCATCAGTACAATGGTGGATGACAAAACAGGTTTTCTAGCCCTGTGTTATGCAGTGACTATAATACATGCACCATACTGCCAATCTCCCAGAAACATTTAATAATCTGTCCTCATATCAATGACCTTAAATTCTCACAGTGAATGATAAATGAGCAACTTACCGGTAACAATTTTGTAGCCCTTTTCCATCAGAGCAGCTGCCAAGGCCTTGCAGTTTGCCAGCACTTGTAGCTGATAGGCTTTGAATTCAGGAGTCATGGCCTGTTTCAGTGCTACAGCCACTCCTATTCATCATTTAAAAATAGACAACATTGATAAAAAGTGTAAGCCAGACATTTATATCTCAATACTTTACTGAAACTATTACTACGTACAATACAGGTCCTTCTCAAAAAATTAGCATATTGTGATAAAGTTCATTATTTTCCATAATGTAATGATAAAAATTAAACTTTCATATATTTTAGATTCATTGCACACCAACTGAAATATTTCAGGTCTTTTATTGTTTTAATACTGATGATTTTGGCATACAGCTCATTAAAACCCAAAATTCCTATCTCAAAAAATTAGCATATTTCATCCGACCAATAAAAGAAAAGTGTTTTTAATACAAAAAAAGTCAACCTTCAAATAATTATGTTCAGTTATGCACTCAATACTTGGTCGGGAATCCTTTTGCAGAAATGACTGCTTCAATGCGGCGTGGCATGGAGGCAATCAGCCTGTGGCACTGCTGAGGTGTTATGGAGGCCCAGGATGCTTCGATAGCGGCCTTAAGCTCATCCAGAGTGTTGGGTCTTGTGTCTCTCAACTTTCTCTTCACAATATCCCACAGATTCTCTATGGGGTTCAGGTCAGGAGAGTTGGCAGGCCAATTGAGCACAGTAATACCATGGTCAGTAAACCATTCACCAGTGGTTTTGGCACTGTGAGCAGGTGCCAGAACGTGCTGAAAAATGAAATCTTCATCTCCATAAAGCTTTTCAGCAGATGGAAGCATGAAGTGCTCCAAAATCTCCTGATAGCTAGCTGCATTGACCCTGCCCTTGATAAAACACAGTGGACCAACACCAGCAGCTGACATGGCACCCCAGACCATCACTGACTGTGGGTACTTGACACTGGACTTCAGGCATTTTGGCATTTCCTTCTCCCCAGTCTTCCTCCAGACTCTGGCACCTTGATTTCCGAAAACAGTACTTTGGACCACTGAGCAACAGTCCAGTGCTGCTTCTCTGTAGCCCAGGTCAGGCGCTTCTGCCGCTGTTTCTGGTTCAAAAGTGGCTTGACCTGGGGAATGCGGCACCTGTAGCCCATTTCCTGCACACGCCTGTGCACGGTGGCTCTGGATGTTTCTACTCCAGACTCAGTCCACTGCTTCCGCAGGTCCCCCAAGGTCTGGAATCGGCCCTTCTCCACAATCTTCCTCAGGGTCCGGTCACCTCTTCTCGTTGTGCAGCGTTTTCTGCCACACTTTTTCCTTCCCACAGACTTCCCACTGAGGTGCCTTGATACAGCACTTTGGGAACAGCCTATTCGTTCAGAAATTTCTTTGTGTCTTACCCTCTTGCTTGAGGGTGTCAATGATGGCCTTCTGGACAGCAGTCAGGTCGGCAGTCTTACCCATGATTGCAGTTTTGAGTAATGAACCAGGCTGGGAGTTTTTAAAAGCCTCAGGAATCTTTTGCAGGTGTTTAGAGTTAATTCGTTGATTCAGATGATTAGGTTAATAGCTCGTTTAGAGAACCTTTTCATGATATGCTAATTTTTTGAGATAGGAATTTTGGGTTTTCATGAGCTGTATGCCAAAATCATCAGTATTAAAACAATAAAAGACCTGAAATATTTCAGTTGGTGTGCAATGAATCTAAAATATATGAAAGTTTAATTTTTATCATTACATTATGGAAAATAATGAACTTTATCACAATATGCTAATATTTTGAGAAGGACCTGTATATCTAGGCAATAATATAAGTTATATGTAGATAAAACCACTGCTTTGCAGAACATTATGCTCAAGGTAAGAGATAGCTAAAACCTAACTTCAGGGTTTACAACCACCTGGCGATTTACCAACTCTAGCACATATCCTGTCACCTAGTGGTTGTACTATTTATTACATTCTTCTACATTAAAAGAACAGCATCCTTGCTCCGAGACCATGCCTGTTAGCAATCCATTTAAATTGTTTGTGATATTTGGATGGTGGACCCGACACCTGACTGAAGCCCGTAAAGACATGATGTGAGCCCTGAGCTTAACCCCACTCACTATCTTTGGGATTGACTCTTACATCAATTAGACACTAAATACTTATAATGGTTTCTCAAACTTTATTTACAAAATTAATTATTTACAAAAAGAAGTCCAAAATAGATGTGAATCTATTATTGAAGTCAAATAGAGAAAACAAACATCCATTTGATTTAGTAATGTAAGGTTTATGTTGTAAAGATAACTATACAAAAGTGGTTACCTGCAATGGCATGGTTGTGAGGTCCTCCCTGTAGCCCAGGAAACACAGCCTGATTGATCAAACTCTCCAGGTTATAAAGAGTCTCCTTTCCGGTCTTTGCATCCACACTGCGCACCCCTGACAGGTTAAATGTACAGAGACTGGTGTCAAACAGAACGTAAAGCTAACCATTAGTAAGCCGGTTATAGACTGTGCAGTTTTAATGGTCTTATAAAACCATTACATTGTATTGTCATGTGAGATTATGCAACCCTGACAGATTATATAATACAACACTCTCCAACTACAGCCTTAACTTTATTTCTAATGTGAGAAAGCCAACATTACAACAATATTTCAATAATATCAACAATATTTCTAAAGCCAACATCACATTTTGTTGGCTTTATTATTAGCACTTTCAGATTTTTTTATAAAAACCTGGTATCTTGAAAACAAGGCCATGCAAAAATATTCATGTAATTGGAATTATTTGCATAGTCCCGGTATTATTAATCAAATTTAAACGTCTGTATGAGATCATGCAAGAACATTTCTATTGTAATCTACTAGGTGGTGATCTGCACCTTCACAGAATCATGCACAGTAAACAAGACATGATCTGTGTTTAGATACTTGCCATAGTAACTTAAAATTAAGCTTAATCTTAAAACTAACCATTCACAACAGCACTCAGTTTACTTAAGCATACAAGATTAACTCACTCCAAATACATTATTTTTTTGATTGACAAGACATGAGGGTGCTAAATTTTAAACTTGATTATTCGTCTTTTTAAAGAATGTTATTTATACGTAGCATCAAATACTATGGAAAAGATGTCATATAATTTTTGAAAGTACTAACCTGACCTACTGTGTCTCACCTATTAAATATTAACAAGGACTAACCTTTCCTATAAAAGATGACTCCTGCTCTGCAGCCTCTAAGGGTCTTGTGTGTGGTTGTGGAAACAATATCACTGTGTTCAAAAGGGGATGGAACCACCCCAGCTGCAACAAGACCACTAATGTGTGCCATGTCAGACAGGAGGAAGGCCCCGTTCTCATCTGCTATCTTCCGCAGGCGACTGTAATCAAGGTTGCGGGAATGGCAACTGGTTCCTGTGACAAACAGAAAAAATGAGTAGAGAATGTTAAGTGGAAAAGAGCTAAATGCTATTCCACTATATGCACTACAAACCCAGACACGCATGCACAACTATCTTAAAAACACATTTGGAATGGAGTATTAATGTGTCATATTAATGTGTGTTATGGATCACATGTGCTTTTGTAGAGTTTGAGCAGGGTTTTGGGTAGAGATGGGACGATCGATCGGCTACGAATCGGTATCGGCCGATTTTTAATCAAAATATGCTATCGGCGATCGGCCGATATTTCCTAAAAGTAGCCGATCGTGTGATATATAAAGATCATGTTAAGTTAACAGCTCAGTGGATTGATCCAGACTTTGAGCTACGAAGCACCAACCATCACATCACCATTCATCAACAATCGTACAGAAACCACAGTGAAAGCTCTTCATGACCTAAAATAACATCATTAACGTTGTGCATCATACATACGATGTAATTTTGCTGATTGAAATATTTACTTTAAAAAGATAATTCAACCCGGTCACATCTGAGTCGATTCTATCAGCACGTTATATAAACTCCTGGTTCACTTTGGTAAATCGTAAGCGGTTCTTACTTGTGATGTAGATGAGAACAGAAAACGTTACAGAGCCAATCAGAGGCAAAAGTTTATTCATTACCAAATTCGTTAGTTCAGGATCATCTGCTGAACTTTTAGAAAACTTTTAGCTCCTTAGACGGAACGAGTCTGACTCGGTTACAGATCTGTGGTAATAGCAGTTTAATTAAGCTTTTTAATGAAGCTTTTTAATGTAAGAGAGTCACACAAAATGTTCTGTAGTAGCTGGTGTTTATTTAAAACCACGACATTTAATTAATAACAGTAAACACGGAGAGATAACTGAGAAGAGAAACTTACACTTCACATAAAAACGAATCAACTCATGAATCAATGAATCACATAGCGATACTGTGAACAAAGCGTCTCTTCTAAAGGCACACACACACACGCGCGTGCTGCTCCGGTTTATCTTTACTGTGAGGCTCTTTTTAAGTTTATTTACTGTTAATCCCTTAACGGGGGGCTTGCCGAACCCCCGTGATGGACTGGCATCCTTCCCGGGCAAGTTACTCTAATGCACCCGGAGATTCTGGGGAAACAGGGCTCACCACGACCCTGACCAGGAATAAGCAATGGTTAAACATAAAAAAAATCAAATGATCAGTTCCTTTTCTGCTACAACCTTGATAATATATTTGAGCAATAACACTGACCTGCGATGATTAATTTCGGATGGAACAAACGAGCATTTTCCTCTAGTCGGTCATAATCAATATAACCAGTCTCTTGATTAACCTAGAAAGAATATTAAAATGTAGCAAACATACAGTAAATACATAAAAATAATACATGCTCCTCGAATCGAAGTGTGGAAAGCTAAAGCCTTTTAAATAAGCAGTATGATACCTTGTATGGCATTGATTCGAAAAACATAGAGGTGGCAGAGATTTTTTTCTTGTCTGTCATAAAGCCATGGGTCAGGTGGCCTCCGTCAGGCAGATCGAGACCCATGATCCTCCCATGAGGCTCCACTACTGCTGTGTACACAGCAAAGTTGGCAGGTGACCCTAAAAACAAGTTTGTTATTAACCTACGAATTGCAACAAATCTTAAGTCAAAGCTCAAATCATCAGTATGCACACTTACCTGAATAGGGCTGCACATTCACTCCCCATTTTTGTGGGTCAAGGCCATAAGCCTTTAATGCTCTTTGCTGACACAGACGCTCTAGCTCATCCACATGTTCCGTACCACCATAATATCTAATGTTAGAAAAGAAAAAAAAACAACAGTCTTAAATAATTATTTTAAATGACCATTTAAACATTTCAGATTGGAATAAGGCATATTTACCTTTGTCCAGGATATCCTTCGGAATATTTGTTGTTCATGCACGAGCCCAGAGCCTCCAGAACAGCTCGACTGGTGAAGTTCTCAGAGGCAATGAGTTCCAAACCACATGTCTGTCTTTTCTTCTCCTTCTTAATTATTTCAAATACCTGTTAACAAGTTCAGTACATAATGGATAAGAAAACCCTTTTCCTAACAATGGTGTGTAGGTCTCAATGTACAGTACATGCCCAAAAGTATATATAGACACTGCTTACAGTGGGTTTGTTTAATTCAACGACACCTATTGCTAGCAACTGCAAAAAGTAAAACATGCAATCTCTTTAATGCATGGACAGGACAATACTAAAACACATTTTTTTTTTACATATAAATGTAAAAAATGTTAAAGGTGGCCACATATTTTTTGTAACATGTAGTGCTGCTTAGAGCAAAAATTTGTAATCTTACTCAGTTGCTTACCTCAGGATCATTGGTGCCGAGAGGCTCCTTCATCATACTGTTGTGTGACTCCCATGTATCGTTGTCAACGATGTGTGCCATGTTCTTTAAATAGAAACAAAGCTAAAGGAGTTCTATGCAAATGTAATTAGATAACAATCTAAACATGTTTATCTTTAAGTGGTACAACAGTGTGGCTTTAAATGCCTTAAACATCCTGTCAGCGGGACAGCTGCAGTTTGATGTTTGTTTGTTTATTAGGATTGTAATGTCATGTTTTACACACTTTGGTTACATTCATGACAGGACAGGTAATTACTCGTTACACAAGGTTCACCAGTTCACAAGTTTTAATGTCAAACACAATCATGGACAATTTCGTATCTCCAATTCACCTCACTTGCATGTTTTTGGACTGTGGGAGGAAACTTGAGCTCCCAGAGTAAACCCACGCGAACACGGGGAGAACATGCAAACTCCACACAGAAAGAACCCGGACGGCCCCACCTGGGGATTGAACCCAGGACCTTCTTGCTGCGAGGTGACAGTGCTACCCACCGAGCCACCATGCTGCCCCCAGTTGTAGTTTGATCCGCAAGTGAAAAATACATTGAACCACAAATTATTTGGCTTTAGGTTAAAAAAAAAATCTTATACTGTGCCCCAGACTAATGATTATTACAGGAGAAGCCAGTCGTAACAACACTTACACAGAAAACAAGCAATAAACTGCACTAGAGTTTACTCATTTCTACAACCAATGCAAAATGTATGGTAAAACAGGCATACAAGCATTAAGAGAAGTTAGAACATTTTTGGAACAGTGTAGTCTGGTCAGACTAGCAAAAATAAGTCTTCAGTATTCAGCTTTGGATTTTCAGTGAGAGAAACACCAAAGCGACAGTTAAGTATAGAGGTGGGAGTAGGGCTGAAACGATTCGTTGAAACCACCACATGCTTTTTTTGAAGACTTAGGCACACGCACATGTACACGCACACAAACGCCAAAGCTACCTCATCTAGGAGATACAATCATGACAGAACCACCTACAAATGCCACAAAGCCTCCCAACAAAATATTAAAGGTTTATGTTGTGCGTGAGCTGTAGCTGAAACTTTTAGGGGCAATGTTAAAGTGTTATTGTGTATCATAATTTATGCCTTAGTTTTAGGTCGCCTGTTTACATTTTTAAATTTTTTTTAAAGTAATTTGAGTTGATTCATTTGTTTTTGCATTTCAAAAGTGTTCTCTTTAAACTGTACTGTATGCAAGGAATAAAAATGTACAGTTTGTTTTAAGAGACATGTCTTTAATCTTATATGTATTTATTTATGCTCTTTATTAAAGCAAAAGTATTTCTTATCCGATTACTCGATTAATCGCTGGAATAATCGATAGAATACTCAATTACAAAAATAATCGATAGTTGCAGCCCTAGGTGGGAGCATCATGATATGGTGAACAAGCTTGCATGGTCCATTAAAATTTATAAAGGATTCCAGTACATAAGAATCTCATATCCTTTGTTAAAGAAAACTTACTATATAGGACACAATGTTGCAAAAAACCCCAACTTATTTCATGCTGGAAACTTTTAAAGTTTCGACAACTTTCAAGCACTATTATTAAAGTCATTCATTTGTAGTTATAATACCATTTTAATAGATTTATGTTTATGCATTTAAACGTAGTTGTTGGTTCATATTCAAAAGTACAAAGTTAGAACACAATGTGCACTGGAAGTATTTTAAATAACAAGCAAACAAAAGCTTGTTTTTTTTACTGCATGTTTGCCTAGTTAAAAGTGAATCCTAAGCCAGTTGTTGGCAGTGGAATATGATCAGGCATGGCCTTCTGTAACTCTTCAACATGATGCAACTGCAGCTGCTTTGTACAAAATCAGCCTCCAGGCATTGATTAACCCAGAAATGATCAAAACACTTTTAGTCCTGGCTTAAAACTAAATTCCAAAATCTAAAAGACGTGCATTATTGGTAAGTGTAAAGAAATCTACATAATTTATGACTTTCCTAGAGTAGCAGCAATCTTCCTGTAGACATAATATTTTAAGAATACAATCAAGCCTGTATAGTTCACTAGCTGGTGAAACAGATTCATATATCAATGCCGGCTTGCAAATGAAAAGTAATGCTAGCGTCTCCATGAGTAAATGAATATTCTATAACTCATAATTAAAGAAAGGATAAAGAAATGCGCCTTATATTAAATAATAATACGACAATAATATGGCAGCAGGAGCTTACTGTTAGCGTTGTGATTGAGCTCAGCAGCACGATATCAAAGTCCGCCAAAGTTACAGCCCAATCAAACTGAACTTAACTTCACTTAAAGTCTGCTCTCGCGTACCCACAAATAACCGATATATATATGATTGACAGTTGCTTACAGATATTTGATTGGTCCGTGCAATGCCAGTTGACCCTGTATTGCCCGCCCACCACTTCATAAAAGCTGCTCTGCCTAGTAGGCGTGCTCAATACCGAAACCTGCGTGTCCAAAATAGCACTATGCTCACTACCTCCTGCACTATTTAGGGTCATTTTACGTTCCATAAGTCATTTTTAAAAGCCTAATATAGAAGATTCAGCACGTCTAAGAAATCCCACAATGCATTTCAGGACGGCCGTGTACAATTCATGTAGCCTAGAGAATGCTAAAGCCTCTTGATATAATCTGGCACGTGTTAAGGGAGTGGGAATGAAGTGCATATTTAAACACTGGCATAAAAAAGAGTCCACGTGCGATAGTTCCCGCGCTGCTGCTGACACAACCAATGTGCACTCTCACTTACAGCAATCACAGCCAGACGCACTAGCTAAATCATTAACACAAGGCCTTGGCCATGAATTCTACATGGAGGGGATGTTCCCTGTCATTCTGAAGCATTCCTGTCACATCATAAACTGATCCTAACATTACACACAGCTAACCAGTGGAATATGTTTATGATTTTTATTTTATATCAGTATATTGTGGGGGCATTTTGAGCAAAAATAAATATAGATGTACAGGGGTTGGACAAAATAACTGAAACACCTGGTTTTAGACCACAATAATTTATTAGTATGGTGTAGGGCCTCCTTTTGCGGCCAATACAGCGTCAATTCGTCTTGGAAATGACATATACAAGTCCTGCACAGTGGTCAGAGGGATTTTAAGCCATTCTTCTTGCAGGATAGTGGCCAGGTCACTACGTGATGCTGGTGGAGGAAAACGTTTCCTGACTCGCTTCTCCAAAACACCCCAAAGTGGCTCAATAATATTTAGATCTGGTGACTGTGCAGGCCATGGGAGATGTTCAACTTCACTTTCATGTTCATCAAACCAATCTTTCACCAGTCTTGCTGTGTGTATTGGTGCATTGTCATCCTGATACACGGCACCGCCATTGGATGCACATGGTCCTCCAGAATGGTTCGGTAGTCCTTGGCAGTGACGCGCCCATCTAGCACAAGTATTGGGCCAAGGGAATGCCATGATATGGCAGCCCAAACCATCACTGATCCACCCCCATGCTTCACTATGGGCATGCAACAGTCTGGGTGGTACGCTTCTTTGGGGCTTCTCCACACCGTAACTCTCCCGGATGTGGGGAAAACCGTAAAGGTGGACTCATCAGAGAACAATACATGTTTCACATTGTCCACAGCCCAAGATTTGCGCTCCTTGCACCATTGAAACCGACGTTTGGCATTGGCACGATTGACCAAAGGTTTGGCTATAGCAGCCCGGCCGTGTATATTGACCCTGTGGAGCTCCCGACGGACAGTTCTGGTGGAAACAGGAGAGTTGAGGTGCACATTTAATTCTGCCGTGATTTGGGCAGCCGTGGTTTTATGTTTTTTGGATACAATCCGGGTTAGCACCCGAACATCCCTTTCAGACAGCTTCCTCTTGCGTCCACAGTTAATCCTGTTGGATGTGGTTTGTCCTTCTTGGTGGTATGCTGACATTACCCTGGATACCGTGGCTCTTGATACATCACAAAGACTTGCTGTCTTGGTCAAGGATGCGCCAGCAAGACGTGCACCAACAATTTGTCCTCTTTTGAACTCTGGTATGTCACCCATAATGTTGTGTGCATTGCAATATTTTGAGCAAAACTGTGCTCTTACCCTGCTAATTGAACCTTCACACTCTGCTCTTACTGGTGCAATGTGCAATTAATGAAGATTGGCCACCAGACTGGTCCAATTTAGCCATGAAACCTCCCACACAAAAATGACAGGTGTTTCAGTTATTTTGTCCAACCCCTGTATGTATTCTATGTTGTTAGAAAAAGGTGAAGCCTCGTACCTTCAAGACCAGAAGAAAATGGCCAGTTTGCAGGATACTGCACATGAGACATTTGCTGTAAAAAGAGGGAAGATTACACTGAAAGGAACCTGATGCCCACTGCTCTATTTTTCACCAGAAGCCCTTGGGTACCTCGTTAGGGTACATGGCCTCATGAAATATTAAAGTACATGCTGCACTTATTAGCCGCTCAGGTGGCGTAGTGGTAAAAACACACGCTGGAACCAGAGCTGGCATCTCGAATACATCGTACAGCCACATGAACAACGATTGGCCTGTTGTTCAGATATGGGCGGGATTAAGCCGGATAGGGTCTCTCTCTCTCATAACTAATGCAATTATGACCTCTGCTGGCTGATTGATGGCGCCTGCACAGAGATGAGAAAAGAGTGCTCTCAGGGTGTGTCTCTCCGTACACAGTGCTGAGCTGCGCTGCACTCGTCAAAGTGTAGGTGATAAGATGCATACGGGGTCGGAGGGGGCGTGGGTTAGCTTCGTTCTCCTCAATCAGAGCAGGGATCAACGTTGGTGGAGAGGAAGCATGACGCAATTGGGCAATTGGAAGCACTAAAAGGGAGAAAATGCATATATATACATATATATACAGTGTATCACAAAAGTGAGTACACCCCTCACATTTCTGCAAATATGTCATTATATCTTTTCATGGGACAACACTATAGACATGAATCTTGGATATAACTTAGAGTAGTCAGTGTACAGCTTGTATAGCAGTGTAGATTTACTGTCTTCTGAAAATAACTCAACACACAGCCATTAATGTCTAAATAGCTGGCAACATAAGTGAGTACACCCCACAGTGAACATGTCCAAATTGTGCCCAAATGTGTCGTTGTCCCTCCCTGGTGTCATGTGTCAAGGTCCCAGGTGTAAATGGGGAGCAGGGCTGTTAAATTTGGTGTTTTGGGTACAATTCTCTCATACTGGCCACTGGATATTCAACATGGCACCTCATGGCAAAGAACTCTCTGAGGATGTGAGAAATAGAATTGTTGCTCTCCACAAAGATGGCCTGGGCTATAAGAAGATTGCTAACACCCTGAAACTGAGCTACAGCATGGTGGCCAAGGTCATACAGCGGTTTTCCAGGACAGGTTCCACTCGGAACAGGCTTCGCCAGGGTCTACCAAAGAAGTTGAGTCCACGTGTTCGGCATCATATCCAGAGGTTGGCTTTAAAAAATAGACACATGAGTGCTGCCAGCATTGCTGCAGAGGTTGAAGACGTGGGAGGTCAGCCTGTCAGTGCTCAGACCATACGCTGCACACTGCATCAACTCGGTCTGCATGGTCGTCATCCCAGAAGGAAGCTGACGCACAAGAAAGCCCGCAAACAGTTTGCTGAAGACAAGCAGTCCAAGAACATGGATTACTGGAATGCCCTGTGGTCTGACGAGACCAAGATAAACTTGTTTGGCTCAGATGGTGTCCAGCATGTGTGGCGGCGCCCTGGTGAGAAGTACCAAGACAACTGTATCTTGCCTACAGTCAAGCATGGTGGTGGTAGCATCATGGTCTTGGGCTGCATTAGTGTTGCTGGCACTGGGGAGCTGCAGTTCATTGAGGGAAACATGAATTCCAACATGTACTGTGACATTCTGAAACAGAGCATGATCCCCTCCCTTCGAAAACTGGGCCTCATGGCAGTTTTCCAACAGGATAACGACCCCAAACACAACCTCCAAGATGACAACTGCCTTGCTGAAGGTAAAGGTGATGGACTAAACCCAATTGAGCACCTGTGGCGCATCCTCAAGTGGAAGGTGGAGGAGTTCAAGGTGTCTAACATCCACCAGCTCCGTGATGTCATCATGGAGAAGTGGAAGAGGATTCCAGTAGCAACCTGTGCAGCTCTGGTGAATTCCATGCCCAGGAGGGTTAAGGCAGTGCTGGATAATAATGGTGGTCACACAAAATATTGACACTTTGGGCACAATTTGGACATGTTCACTGTGGGGTGTACTTACTTATGTTGCCAGCCATTTAGACATTAATGGCTGTGTGTTGAGTTATTTTCAGAAGACAGTAAATCTACACTGCTATACAAGTTGTACACTGACTACTCTAAGTTATATCCAAGTTTTATTTCTATAGTGTTGTCCCATGAAAAGATATAATAAAATATTTGCAGAAATGTGAGGGGTGTACTCACTTTTGTGATACACTGTATGTATATATATATATATATATATATATATGTATGTATATATGTGTATATATATATATACCCTCTTCTTCTGCAGCCATGTAATGTGTGCAGCATATATATATATATATATATACATATATATATATATTTATATATATATATATATACAGTGTATCACAAAAGTGAGTACACCCCTCACATTTCTGCAAATATTTTATTATATCTTTTCATGGGACAACACTATAGAACTAAAACTTGGATATAACTTAGAGTAGTCAGTGTACAACTTGTATAGCAGTGTAGATTTACTGTCTTCTGAAAATAACTCGACACACAGCCATTAATGTCTAAATAGCTGGCAACATAAGTGAGTACACCCCACAGTGAACATGTCCAAATTGTGCCCAAAGTGTCAATATTTTGTGTGACCACCATTATTATCCAGCACTGTCTTAACCCTCCTGGGCATGGAATTCACCAGAGCTGCACAGGTTGCTACTGGAATCTTCTTTCACTCCTCCATGATGACATTACGGAGCTGGTGGATGTTAGACACCTTGAACTCCTCCACCTTCCACTTGAGGATGCGCCACAGGTGCTCAATTGGGTTTAGTCCATCACCTTTACCTTAAGCTTCCTCAGCAAGGCAGTTGTCATCTTGGAGGTTGTGTTTGGGGTCGTTATCCTGTTGGAAAACTGCCATGAGGCCCAGTTTTCGAAGGGAGGGGATCATGCTCTGTTTCAGAATGTCACAGTACATGTTGGAATTCATGTTTCCCTCAATGAACTGCAGCTCCCCAGTGCCAGCAACACTCATGCAGCCCAAGACCATGATGCTACCACCACCATGCTTGACTGTAGGCAAGATACAGTTGTCTTGGTACTTCTCACCAGGGCGCCGCCACACATGCTGGACACCATCTGAGCCAAACAAGTTTATCTTGGTCTCGTCAGACCACAGGGCATTCCAGTAATCCATGTTCTTGGACTGCTTGTCTTCAGCAAACTGTTTGCGGGCTTTCTTGTGCGTCAGCTTCCTTCTGGGATGACGACCATGCAGACCGAGTTGATGCAGTGTGCGGCGTATGGTCTGAGCACTGACAGGCTGACCTCCCACGTCTTCAACCTCTGCAGCAATGCTGGCAGCACTCATGTGTCTATTTTTTAAAGCCAACCTCTGGATATGACGCCGAACACGTGGACTCAACTTCTTTGGTCGACCCTGGCGAAGCCTGTTCCGAGTGGAACCTGTCCTGGAAAACCGCTGTATGACCTTGGCCACCATGCTGTAGCTCAGTTTCAGGGTGTTAGCAATCTTCTTATAGCCCAGGCCATCTTTGTGGAGAGCAACAATTCTATTTCTCACATCCTCAGAGAGTTCTTTGCCATGAGGTGCCATGTTGAATATCCAGTGGCCAGTATGAGAGAATTGTTCCCAAAACACCAAATTTAACAGCCCTGCTCCCCATTTACACCTGGGACCTTGACACATGACACCAGGGAGGGACAACGACACATTTGGGCACAATTTGGACATGTTCACTGTGGGGTGTACTCACTTATGTTGCCAGCTATTTAGACATTAATGGCTGTGTGTTGAGTTATTTTCAGAAGACAGTAAATCTACACTGCTATACAAGCTGTACACTGACTACTCTAAGTTATATCCAAGTTTCATGTCTATAGTGTTGTCCCATGAAAAGATATAATGAAATATTTGCAGAAATGTAAGGGGTGTACTCACTTTTGTGATACACTGTATATACAGGTCCTTCTCAAAAAATTAGCATATTGTGATAAAGTTCATTATTTTCCATAATGTAATGATAAAAATTAAACTTTCATATATTTTAGATTCATTGCACACCAACTGAAATATTTCAGGTCTTTTATTGTTTTAATACTGATGATTTTGGCATACAGCTCATGAAAACTCAAAATTCCTACGTATCTCAAAAAATTAGCATATCATGAAAAGGTTCTCTAAACGAGCTATTAACCTAATCATCTGAATCAACGAATTAACTCTAAACACCTGCAAAAGATTCCTGAGGCTTTTAAAAACTCCCAGCCTGGTTCATTACTCAAAACTGCAATCATGGGTAAGACTGCCGACCTGACTGCTGTCCAGAAGGCCATCATTGACACCCTCAAGCAAGAGGGTAAGACACAGAAAGAAATTTCTGAACGAATAGGCTGTTCCCAAAGTGCTGTATCAAGGCACCTCAGTGGGAAGTCTGTGGGAAGGAAAAAGTGTGGCAGAAAACACTGCACAACGAGAAGAGGTGACCGGACCCTGAGGAAGATTGTGGAGAAGGGCCGATTCCAGACCTTGGGGGACCTGCGGAAGCAGTGGACTGAGTCTGGAGTAGAAACATCCAGAGCCACCGTGCACAGGCGTGTGCAGGAAATGGGCTACAGGTGCCGCATTCCCCAGGTCAAGCCACTTTTGAACCAGAAACAGCAGCACTGGACTGTTGCTCAGTGGTCCAAAGTACTGTTTTCGGATTAAAGCAAATTTTGCATGTCATTCGGAAATCAAGGTGCCAGAGTCTGGAGGAAGACTGGGGAGAAGGAAATGCCAAAATGCCTGAAGTCCAGTGTCAAGTACCCACAGTCAGTGATGGTCTGGGGTGCCATGTCAGCTGCTGGTGTTGGTCCACTGTGTTTTATCAAGGGCAGGGTCAATGCAGCTAGCTATCAGGAGATTTTGGAGCACTTCATGCTTCCATCTGCTGAAAAGCTTTATGGAGATGAAGATTTCATTTTTCAGCACGACCTGGCACCTGCTCACAGTGCCAAAACCACTGGTGAATGGTTTACTGACCATGGTATTACTGTGCTCAATTGGCCTGCCAACTCTCCTGACCTGAACCCCATAGAGAATCTGTGGGATATTGTGAAGAGAAAGTTGAGAGACACAAGACCCAACACTCTGGATGAGCTTAAGGCCGCTATCGAAGCATCCTGGGCCTCCATAACACCTCAGCAGTGCCACAGGCTGATTGCCTCCATGCCACGCCGCATTGAAGCAGTCATTTCTGCAAAAGGATTCCCGACCAAGTATTGAGTGCATAACTGAACATAATTATTTGAAGGTTGACTTTTTTTGTATTAAAAACACTTTTCTTTTATTGGTCGGATGAAATATGCTAATTTTTTGAGATAGGAATTTTGGGTTTTCATGAGCTGTATGCCAAAATCATCAGTATTAAAACAATAAAAGACCTGAAATATTTCAGTTGGTGTGCAATGAATCTAAAATATATGAAAGTTTAATTTTTATGATTACATTATGGAAAATAATGAACTTTATCACAATATGCTAATTTTTTGAGAAGGACCTGTATAGAATGTGTGGAGAATTTTGAAACGAAAAATGCGACGACGACCCCGTACTGTTGCACATCTTAAGGCGTGTTTGCAGGAAGAATAGGACAAAATAAAAGCTGAAACACTAAATCACTTGGTATTCTCAGTGCCAAAACGTATTTTAAGTGTGGTGAAAGGAATGGCAAATTACAAAGTGGTAAATGCTTTACTGTCCCAACTTTTTTGGAATGTGTTGCAGGCCTGAAATGCAGGAATGGATGCTTATTAATAAATGAAATTACGTTGAGCAGATTAAACATGAAATACATTGGGGTCAAAATGTATTTAGTCAGCCACTGATTGTGCAGGTTCTCCTACTTAGAAAGATGAGAGAGGTCTGTAATTTTCATCATAGGTACACTTCAACTATGAGAGACAAAATGAGAAAAAAAAATCCAGGAAATAACATTGTAGGATTTTTAAAGAATTTATTTGTAAATTATGGTGGAAAATAAGTATTTGGTCAATAACAAAAGTTCAACTCAATACTTTGTAACATAACCTTTGTTGGCAATGACAGAGATCAAACGTTTCCTGTAAGTCTTCACCAGGTTTGCACACACTGTAGCTGGTATTTTGGCCCATTCCTCCATGCAGATCTCCTCTAGAGCAGTGATGTTTTGGGGCTGTCGCTGGGCAACACGGACTCCAAAAATTTTCTATGGGGTTGAGGTCTGGAGACTGGCTAGGCCACTCCAGGGCCTTGAAATGCTTTTTACGGAGCCACTCCTTCGTTGCCCGAGCGGTGTGTTTGGGATCATTGTCATGCTGGAAGACCCAGCCACGTTCCATCTTCAATGCTCTCACTGATGGAAGGAGGTTTGGGCTTAAAATCGCACAATACATGGCCCCTTGACCCCAAGGGAGATTATCAATGGTCTTGTATGTCTTCCATTTTCTTACAATTGCTCCCACAGTTGATTTATTCACACCAACCTGCTTGCCTATTGTAGATTCACTCTTCCCAGCCTGGTGCAGGTCTACAGTTTTCTTCCTGGTGTCCTTCAACAGCTCTTTGGTCTTGGCCATGGTTGAGTTTGGAGTCTGACTGTTTGAGGCTGTGGACAGGTGTCTTTTATACAGATAACGATGTCAAACAGGTGCCATTAATACAGGTAACGAGTGGAGGACAGAAGAGCTTCTTAATGAAGAAGTTACAGGTCTGTGAGAGCCAGAAATCTTGCTTGTTTGTTATTGACCAAATACTTATTTTCCACCATAATTTACAAATAATTTCTTTAAAAATCCTACAATGTGATTTCCTGGATTTTTTTTTCTCATTTTGTCTTTCATAGTTGAAGTGTACCTATGATGAAAATTACAGACCTCTCTCATCTTTCTAAGTAGGAGAACCTGCACAATCAGTGGCTGACTAAATACTTTTTGACCCCACTGTATCTCAGGTTCATAATGTATGCAATCAAATAAAAGTCAAAGTAAATGTAAGAAACTCTGTTTTAATCATTTGCATTTTCCATGCTGTCCCAACTTTTTATGTTTTGCGGTTGTACTTTTAAAGACCATACTTAGTCTTAAGTCCTGACATAAACAGAGATCGACTTGAGAATCGTGCTGTGTGCTGATTAAGTTCTTAGAAAAAAAGGCAGCTGCATAAAGTGCTTCCACATTTAATCTTTATTTTATTACGTTGCTTGACCAAGAATCTGTAGATAAGCGAGCACCTTAAATATTTACACTCAGATTCATTACTATGAACCAGTGTCTTTTAATGTATGACCTAAATGTTTGCAATTACAGTAAATTAATTTTTCAGTTAATGATATACATTGCTAGTGTGTGTGTGTGTGTGTGTGTGTGTGTGTGTGTTTTGGGTTTTTTCTACCATCACTGAAGGCCAGTCTGAATAGCAAGTGTACTTATTCATTATCAAACAGGTAAATGACCATTCAGATGCATCCAACATTGTGACAGTATATCTCTTGATAGACATCATAAGACTTATACTAACATTTGAGTCTTTGTTAATGTTAGTAAAATATGAAGACATTGTTAAGTAAAGCTCAGGTGCACCAGTTGTATTGTAACAAATAGTTATGTTTTTTTGCTTACATCTTAAACTATCACTTCTTTTGACAGCAGTTACATTCATCGGGTTTACACTAATCAATATATTAATAAATATATGATCTAGAATCATCACTGTGAATTACTTGCTTTGGTAAGAACATCTAGACCCTCTCATAAGCATCACTGTATCCGTTATATACAAGTGCACCTCAACAAATACGAATATCATGAAAAAGATTATTTCTGTTCATAATTAAATTTAAAAAGGTAAACTGTCATATATCTTATATTTGAGATGCACCTGTATAAGGCCTACTTATACTTTCAAAGCGTAAATATTCCTTTTGAGTGGAACATTGTATAGCACTTTCTCATAAAGCATAAAATCATGATCAAACTTGTCCTCAAAAACAGTATAATAATGTCAGTAAATGTATATACTGCACTGGTTCACAAATCAAATAAAACCATTTATCCCATTGACTATTATTTAAGGGATAGGGTATGAAGTCCTTTTGCTGCTGCCGCTGCTGCTTGTGCCTCTTCCTTTGCTACAATAAAAAAAAAAACATGAATCAAAATAATATTTTTTAACATCTGATATGTCTTATGTAAGCTTTTATGCTTTTGTGGGTTATCCAGAGCAAACCAATGCATCCCGTATTTACCTTTCCTGTCCTCTTCTTTCTTCTTAGCTGCCTCTTCACGTTGCTTTCGAACTATGGCAAGGCGAGCAAGGTCTGACTTGGCTTGATCTGTCTTTCCTGCTAAATGAAGCTTCATGTACCTTTCCTTTGCCTTCTGCTTTTCTATCTCCTCTCTGAAATGATTAGCAGACATGTTTGCATTTAGAGTCGGGCAATACAAACTCCACTTACCATACAGAAGCACTTTGTAGTTCTACAATTACTGACTGTAGTCCATCTGTTTCTCTGCATACTTTGTTAGCCCCCTTTTATGCTGTTCATCAACGGTCAGGACTCTCCCAGGACCACTACAGAGCAGGTATAATTTGGGTGGTGGATCATTCTCAGCACTGCAGTGACACTGACATGGTGGTGGTGTGTTAGTGTGTTGTGCTGGTATGAGTGGATCAGACACAGCAGCGCTGATGGAGTTTTTAAACACCTCACTGTCACTGCTGGATTGAGAATAGTCCACCAACCAAATATATCCAGCCAACAACGCTCCATGGGCAGCGTCCTGTGACCACTAATGAAGGTCTAGAAGATGACCAACTCAAACTCCAGCAGCGCTGCTGTGTCTGATCCACTCATACCAGCACAACACACACTAACACACCACCACCATGTCAGTGTCACTCCAGTGCTGAGAATGATCCACCACCCAAATAATACCTACTCTGTGGAGTACAGATGGACTACAGTCAGTAATTGTAGAACTACAAAGTGCTTCTATATGGTAAGTGGAGCTGATAAAATGGACAGTGAGTGTAGAAACAAGGAGGTGGTTTTAATGTTATGGCTGATCAGTGTATTTGCTTCATTTATCTTAATGGCTCTTACCTCTCCCTTCTAGACAGCTGTCTGGGTCCATCCAGTTCAAGATCTGTTACTTTCTTTGCTTTCTGAGCTTCTCGATTGGGATTTTCAATATCTATAAGTCCCTCCACACCCTTTCTTTTCTGTGACAAAAGGAAAATCAATTCTTAATCTTTTAGTTTTATACTTCTAGAAATCATAATGGGCTGAAATTGCCATGCATATTTTCATCAACTTTATGATTCAGCCATTGCAAATACAGCAACTTAGACTGTTAATTTGTGTTTATAGAATGTTCTATAAAGTCTTTGACATGGCCCTCTAATTCCTTGTATGATCGATAACTGATCGTGCTTATACAAACAGGGCTAGTTTAACTTTACCTATTAGACTGCACCACAAGCATTACAACAGAACATAAAATAAATCATAGTTTTCAATTCAGGAAAGTGACTTTGAGCCATTTTAAGTTCATGTTTCTAAATCATCACAGACAACCAGATTATATTACTCTGTCAGTGATGTTGAATGTTATTTATTGTTTACAATTTAACATACTGTATCTTACTGTAAAGCAGAAGCATCACCATGTGCTGTGCTTAGTATTCCTTAATCCACCAAGTGGTTACATAATTTGCATATACTGCACAACACGAGCACATAATGTTCTTCAGGCATGTTACATTAAATATGATTTACTGTTGCTGCTTTTTGGTTTGGCATGCTTATGTCAGTGTTTGTACAGTGTCTTGGACTTTTGCTATAAATAGAAAGATTTTCCAAAACACTTCTGGTGTGTATTATTTTGGCAAGTAAGAAAACAGAAAGAAAAAAATACAACAGAATAACATTTGTGTATTTGTGTGGACACAGACTAAGCTAACACTTACTTGAGAACCCTCATCATCACTGTCCTCAGAACCAGATTCATTCAGTTTGTCATCTGTTTGGTTATCATTCACTGCGGCTCCTTCTTCCTCTTGTTCAACCTGTGAGAAATTTCTGATATTTTTGTTATGTAATCCACAAAACTCAAAAGTTCACAAAACTTAAAAACATGCATATAATAATTGACATGAACTCATTTAACAATTCTAATTGTGATAGTTTTATAGGATCACAGTTATCACAACTGTAGTCACAGGTCACAACCTGTAATTCAAAACTAATAAAAACAGAATGTAAATTCATTCATTCATTCATTCAATCATTCAGAAAGAAAGAAAGAAAGAAAGAAAGAAAGAAAGAAAGAAAGAAAGAAAGAAAGAAAGAAAGAAAGAAAGAAAAAGCATGTAAAACAGTCATGCTACTGTGATAAATATAGCCATATGGGCTCAGGAGTACTTCAGAAAACCATTGTCATTTAACACAGACCACCGCTGCATCAACAAATGGAACCTGAAACTCTATTACACAAAGAGAAAGCCATACATTAATTCTATGCAGAAACACCTCTGATTTTTCTGGGTCATGTCCTGTAATCTGATGACTCCATGGTTTAGTTTATATTTGGGAAAAACAGACGTCAAGTTCTCTGTGCAAAAGATGAAAAGGACCATCCTGTCTGTTATTAGCGAAAGGTGCAAAAGCCAACATCTGTCATAGTATGGGGGTGTATTGGTGACCGTGGCATGAGCGACTCGTATATGTGGGAAGATACCACTGACAAGGGGGTGTATATTGGTATTTTATAGCTGCACATGCTGCTATCAGGGCGAAGTCTATTCCCGGTAGATCCTTGATTTTTTTAGTAACAATGCCAGGCTTTATTTTGTACGCAACAGCATTGCATACAAAAACACACAACTGTGTGGCTTTGTAGACAGAATTCGTGTGCTTGACTGGCCTGACTGCAGTCCAGATCTGTCTTTTATTGAAATGTATGGTGCAACATAAAGAGGAAAATCAGGCAATGATGACCACTGACTGTTAAACAGCTGAAGTCTTGTATAAACAAGAATAGAGAAAACTCCACTTGCAAAACTACAACTACAAAAAATTACACTCAAACCCCTTGTTAGTTTAGTGATTAGTTAGTAAGCCTGCTTACATAGTATCAAAATACAGACTACACCAGTGACAGTGTACTATTTTAGTACAGTTTACTTTGTTGTACAGTAGTGTGATATTTGTGAACGCAGCCAATATTGTAGATGTTCTGATTTAGTCACTATGGATAGACTATGTTTATACAGGATTGGCAACTGTTAAATAAGTTGCAGACAATATGGTCATTCGGTTGGAGACTCTAGTCCTAAACATGTTTGAATTTACCAAATACAAACTACTATACTTCACTTGCAATTAGCTATCCAGCTTGTAATTATTGGATAACAAGATAATGTGGGGGCATTAATATTTAGATATCCTGGTATTTGTAATGTTGCATGTATTTAATTCTGGTCATTTAGAATCTAGCTGAACTAGTATTTATATTAACCTAGGTATGGTAACACAATTATTCTTTTTTTATCTGTTACATAATCATGAATTAACATTACCTTTTTACGTTCTTTTTCAGCTTTCATTTGAGCATCTATCTCTTCAGGACTTGTGTATGTTCTCATCCGACCTTTGTGTCCACCCTTCTTGCCTGAAAAAAAAAGCTTGGATTTTGAGTCTACACGGAGTTCATATTTATAACTGACTTGATAACACAGATCTCAATTATCCCTCGAAATAACTAACAGTACTGAAATTATCTTTTGAAAGCATCTTTTGTTTAGCTGCTGTAACAATAAAATATATATTTTTAAATAATGAAACAATATAGTCAGAAAAATATATGCTAAAGGAAATGGCAGATGCAGTTATAAAAATGTAAATACTTAGGTTATTTTATTGGAGCTAAGTGGTGCTCTGATATCCACGCAAAAAGGTAAAGGCATTGTTTTTCTTGTGTTACGGATAAACTCAGTTGCTGTTAGAACATAAGTTCTGTGGATGTAGCTTAATTTCATGCTTTTTAGTCAGTTTTGCTGGCTCCTTAAGACTACACTAGGGGTGCATTGGATAGAAGTTTGCCCACTCAATAAAGTCATGAATTGTGTACCATGTGGCCACTCAGTACATAATGGTGCTGTAGAACAGGGTTTTTTTAATGGGTCGCAGACAATAATAATAATAATAATTAATAAACAATTTTTAACAGGCCCATAAAAAAATGAAGTTGTACACAAACGCCCCCTTGTGGAGGCTTTACGTTACACCTTGTAAAGTGAGACCCCCTGCAGTGGGACCAGGTTGCTACCATTTTTTTTATGAAGTATATTTCGTTTTGTGTTTTGTTTTGACGAATCAACTATTATTAAAAATCTTTTGTAGTCTGTTTGATGTATTGTGCAATGGTATCAGCTAATTTATTAGGAGTGTTTTTAACTTTAATTTAATTTACTTTCCGAATGCCGGACATTTTTGGTGAGTGGATTTAGAAAGAAGACACATCCGAGAAAAAGAGGACGGTCACCCTACTAGTGGGTAGAGCCGTGGGTTACCAACTGGAAGGTTGTGGGTTCAAATTGTGGCTCTGCCATGCATCCCCTTAACCCTCTCGGCTGCAGGGGCGCTGTACAATTGCTCTCTGGGTATGTGGAAAATAATTCATTGTATTGTACACATGTCCAGTATATGGCAAATAAAGACACTCCATCTTGCCTAAATTATTCTTAGATTATAACGTGCAATTTAGAAGAGATCTAAGCTTATTTATTAAGAACATATTAATGAAGTTTAAACATGTGCATAACATGGATGGTTTGTTTTATTAGGATTTTAACATCATGTTTTACACTTTGGTTACATTCATGACAGGAACGGTAGTTACTCATTACACAAGATTCATCAGTTGACAAGGTCATGGACAATTTAGTATCTTCAATGAATCTCACTTGCATGTCTTTGGACTGTGGGAGGAAACCGGAGCACCCGGAGGAAACCCACACGGACACGGGAGAACATGCAAACTCCACACAGAAAGGACCCGGACCGCCCCACCTGGGGATCGAACCCAGGACCTTCTTGCTGTGAGGTGACAGTGCTACTCACTTAGCCACTGTGCCACCCCCCATAACATGGATGTAAAATCAACCAAGTTTATTTTTATACAAGCTACTTCTATATGTTGTGTATTATTTCAGTATAATGTAATATTAATATAAAGGCTTTTTCTTTTATAATGTGTGGGCGAATTAAATCTCAAGATCACTGATATCATGTAAAAGTGGTGCAAATGTGAACTCAGATTAGACGTGACGTCAGAATATTTTACATAAAGACAGCTACAAAGGGCATGCATAATATTACATTTATTATTATTATTGTTGTTGTTGTTGTTGTTGCTGCTGCTGCCGTTATTGGTATTATTATTCTGTACCAGCTGTCTAAAATGACAGCTGTGTTGTGGCTAAAAAAGAAAAATTTCTTACCTCCTTTAGGCATAATGAATAGATAGCAGCAGGCACTTAATATAAATAAAATTAATTAATATGAATAGAAATGTGTAATTTATACGATGTTAGGCTGAAGTTAAGTTAAAGATAAAGATGTTAGCTGTAGCGAGGTAGCTGCAATGCTAACAGTGTCTAAAGTTTCGTAAAGCGTAGTCCTATCCACTTGACACTAAAAACAAGAATTATTAGTGAACAAATTATTCAAATAAAAGCGCAGGGATAAAATAAGCGAGAATATTTGTTTCTTTCGAAATGTAAAATCAAACTGACAGAAAATCTAAATGTTGTCTCTACATGTCACCGTATTTATTATTTCTCCCAGGCAGTCTACAGGACTCCTAACCTGATGCAATATACTGCCATCACTAAATGCTTATTTTAGTTTTATTCTCTCAGTCGGTCGGTTTTATATATATATTGTGTTAGGACATTAAGTTATTAGATAATTAAAGTAATTTTGCTTTTTGGAAAATAACACAAACATGACTAATACATTCATTTTGACTAATACAGGGAAACTCCAGGGATTTTGTAAAGAGTTGGTGTGCTTTTATGAGTCTTTTATATTCATTCAAAATAATAATATAATCTCTACTGCTAAAATCCCTAATATTTATAATAAAATAAAGTTTAAAAACCTAAAGTCATTGGTGCACTGCAATACAACATAATTTGCTCATACTTAAAATGTACACAGTGCAATAAAGAATAAAATTTGAAAAATTACAGGTGTTCAAAGTATTACAAATTGATAAGTGTCAATATTTTTTGCATTTAAAAAACTATTTTAGGTGGTTTTATAAAAGGATAGTTGTGCATTTGAGCAGTAGGACCTCTCTGGTGACGCAAACAGAAGGCGACTGAGGGCTAATTTTGTACACCAGCACTTTATAAACAGCAGAGCTCCTCCGATTTATTTTTAATTAAAGAGAAATCATGCCTAAAGTAAAAAGGAGCAGGAAACCACCACCAGACGGCTGGGAGCTGATTGAGCCTACTCTGGATGAACTGGATCAAAAAATGAGGGAAGGTATGAGAAGAGTAAGATTTACTCAGTGTGTACTTTAGCATTTGGCTAACCAGTTAACGGGAACTGTTGTTTATCTGATTTGTATTGTTAATTCGTTTAGTTACATAGATCACTACTAACCGATTCTAACCGATTGACATTTAGATAGAACGTTGCTTTAATACGTATTACAATGTTATTTTCAGCTGAAACAGACCCTCATGAGGGGAAACGAAAAGTGGAGTCACTGTGGCCGATATTCAGACTTCATCATCAGAGGAGCCGCTACATCTTCGACCTGTTCTATAAGAGGAAAGCAATCAGTAGAGGTACCTTTATTCAGGAGTATACCATCCAGTGCCACTTACATTACAGTTACAGTGTACAGTCTGAGCAATTGAGGGTTAAGGGCCTCGCTCAAGGGCCCAACAGTAGCAACCTGGCAGTGGTGGGGCTTAAACCAGTGACCTTCTGATTACTAGTTCTGTACCTTAACTGCAAGGCTACAACTGCCCAAAATAAAAGGCCCTGTTAATTTACATCAAAGGTAGTCTTGCCAGGCCAGTCCTAATATCTGATAAGAATGAAAAACCAAATAACACAGTCATACATTTTACCCGTTAGTGTGAAAAGGCTTGAGCTGTTCTATCATCCTGACAGTGTAATTTACGGAAAGTTAAATACCTTCATTCAAATCGTGTATCACCGCTAACTGGTTTGCAAATCCTTACGTCGTACGGCACTCTTAATATATACAGGTTGGGACGGCACTGTGGCTCACAGCAAGAAGGTCCTGGGTTCGATTCCCAGATGGGGAGGTACGGGTCCTTTCTGTGTGGAGTTTGCATGTTCTCCCCGTGTCTGCATGGGTTTCCTCTGGGTGCTCCGTTTCCTCCCACAGTCCAAAGACATGCAAGTGAGGTGAATTGGAAATACCAAATTGTCCATGACTGTGTTCAATATAACCTTGTGAAATGATGAATCTTGTGTAACGAGTAACTACCGTTCCTGTCATGACTGTAACCAAAGAGTGTAAAATATGACATTAATATTCTAATAAATAAATAAACTAATTTATACAGGTTATTGGAAGTTTTAAAACCGTTATATCTAATATGTTATTATTTCACTATATTTTATCCAAAATTTTATTTTGTAGCTTGTCCCAGCATAATGTTTTCTTTAGTATTTCAGTTTTCAGTTCTCAAAGCAACCCTGGTCATTGTATTGTCTTTTACTAGGGTATGTGGAGTACGCCTGTTGAAATATATTGTGAAAAGCAAAGTTTTTTTTAATTATTACTTATTTTTACATGGACAAACAGCTCGTTTGGCCTTTCTAAAATAACTTTTAGGTAGTGTGCAGTTACAGTGACATGCTGGCCAGCTATGGGATGGCATCACATTCCCAACCTACATAATGTCTGTAGTAATGTAATAATATACATTTCAGACATCTCAATTATTATTATTTGTATTATTACAGTATATTGGAATTTTATTTTTATTATTTAGTTAGGCTCATTTTCTTATGGACTGGTAGCTGTCTACTTTGTTTAAAATACATTACCCCATAATGCTGTACTATGGTATGTTCACGCTACTGTTCTACCTTATTGCCACGTTACTAAATTAAGCTCTTTTTTTAATTTTATGTTTAGTTTTATACAAAGATTACTTATGTGTTTATCATTTTAATGGGTTTTTTGGTTAGAATGACACAATTTTATTTATAATGGTTAGTCAGAATTAAATGATTAGTGTATTGTCCTAGCATGATTTTTGGATGCAGAGCTCCATATGGAAATAATATTAAGAAATAAATTGTACTATACAAATATGCACAGTGTGAAAACTGTGATAACATCAGAGTGAAATGTTTCAGTAATGCTAACGAGTTATCTCTTTGCTTTTCAGAGCTCTATGATTATTGTATAAAAGAAGGTTATGCAGACAAGAATCTGATAGCAAAGTGGAAGAAGCAAGGCTATGAAAATCTTTGTTGTCTGCGCTGCATTCAGACACGGGACACAAACTTTGGAACAAACTGCATATGTAGAGTTCCCAAAGGCAAACTTGAAGTGGTAAGTCATTTTGAAGTTGTTTATGATGGGTCACCTTGATACTTTAAAGTTGAATTATTTTGCTTATTTGTCAGTTATTAGAAATAAACCCTTTTACTACTAACATGTATTGCATGTTTTATCTCTTTCACTCAGGGTCGTATCATCGAGTGCACACACTGTGGGTGCAGAGGATGCTCTGGATAATTGACATCAATTCAGCCGTGTTTATATTGCTCAGATGTCAGGGCTAATTATTTTTGGTCTTTTTAATATTTTTTGTCATTATGCTTTCATTCCAGATTGTTATGCTGTACTTTGTAGATTAGCCTTTGTTTGTAATTTGTAAACATTTAATTTTCATTAAAATGAATGTGTTTAAATTATGTTCCGTCTTATTCTTTGTAAGGTAAATGTACTGTTTAATATTTAAAAAGGCTTATACTACAATCTATGATTTTGATCAATGTATGAAGACATTTGAACAGTAATACACAGTATTTGAATAAGCAAAGTAGCCTTCCTTTTTTTTTACACAATACTTGGGAAATGTATTACTGGTACATCAACTGTCACTTTGGCTAAAATTTAGAAAGTGGTGGCTTTTCATGGATAAACCATTTCTATGTTGCACGTATACAGGCTTAATAAAAAAGCATTGCTTTTTTTTTTTAACTTGTTAAAAAAAAAAACCCTCATGTGTTATGTGAATTATGTGTAACCTTTACCGTTGGTCATGAATGTGACCAAAGTGTAAAACATGACATTAAAATATTAATAAACAAACAAACCTTAAATTATTACAAACCTTAAATTAAGTGTGGATATAGGATCATTCCTATTTTTTCTTTTTACCTGCCTACCTAGATGACCAACCTAAATGGTTGTTAAAATCAATCTTTTTACATACATTTATAAGTGACAAAATTTAAAAAATTGGACAGGACAGTAGAAGGGCATCAACCCAGCAGTAGGACAGGTATCTGATTCTTTGTGCCATGAGGAACAGGAGAGGCACTGCCAGAGAGCTTCAAAAATTACCTCTAGTGGGCTGCTTGTATGCATGTTTCTGACCAAATTGTCATGAAGTGAGACCTACATCACCGTGCAGCTCAGCTGCCATTCACCAGAGAACAGGTTCACACTGAGCACATGGGACAGACATGAAAGTGTCTGAAGACACCATAGTGATTGTTATGCTGCCTGCAACATCATCCAGCATGACCGGTTTGGTGGTGGGTCAGTGATGGTCTGGGGAGGCATATTCTTGGATGGTCACACAAACCTACACATGATAGCCAACGGTACCCTGACTGCTGTTAGGTACAGGGATTAAATTCTCAGCGCCACTGTCAGACCTTGGGCCCTGGGTTCCTCCTTTGAGCAGGACAATGCCCAGCCTCATGTGACCAAAGTGTGCATGCAGTTCCCTGGGGACAAAGGCAATAATGCCATTGACTGGTGCTCACGTTCCTCAGACTTGAATCCAATTGAGAACCTTTGGGATGTTAGATATCAGTCTGTCTGATGATGCCTAGTAGCACCACAGAGTGTCCAGGATCTAAGTCTGGGAGGAGATCCTCCAGGACACCTTCCGCCATGTCATCAGGAGCATGCCCAGCCCGTTGTCTAGAATGCATAAAGGCTCATGGGAGCCATACATACACACGATTGAGTCACATTATGAGTTTCAATTTTTTTTACTGTTATGGTTGTGTGATTTTGAATCCAGGCCTGAATGGGTCTGGTTTCCCACAGAACAGTTTGTACACAGTGCAATACCAGCACTACAGAGACTGAACTTCTTAACTATCCAAAATACACTCATGTACGGGAAAAAATTAAAAATAAAATAAATTAAAAAATAGAAATTTTATCCTGAATTCAAACTCTTTAAATTAAAATTGAATTGAGTGGTAAAAACACACGCTGGAACCAGAGCTGGGATCTCAAATAAATTTTATCGAATCTTAGGTCTGCCTGCCGGCTAGGCTGAGCAGCCACATGAACAACGATTGGCCTGTTGTTCAGATATGGGCGGGACTAAGCCCGATAGGGTCTCTCTCTCATAACTAATGCAAATACGACCTCTGCTGGCTGATTGATGGTGCCTGCACAGAGATGAGAAAAGAGTGCTCTCAGGGTGTGTCTCTCCATACACAGTGCTGAGCTGCACAGTACTCCTCAAAGTGTAGGTGATAAGATGCATACGGCATGCTGCCCACGTGTCGTAGGGGGTGTGGGTTAGCTTCATTTTCCTCAATCAGAGCAGGGATCGGCATTGGTGTAGAGGAAGCATGATGCAATCAGGCAATTGGACGCACTAAAAAGGGAGAAAAAGGGAAGAAAATGCATAAACAAAATAAAACAAAACATTGAATAGAGTGTGTGTAATGATGGTAGTCTCAAATGCCTGTGTTACTATATTTCTAACATATTAAAAATAGTTATTGTCTGTGTAGATTTTCTCTCGTTATTTTAGATAGAATGCCTTTATTTGTCATATATATACATATACAGGTGTACAGTACAACGAAATTCTTCTTTGCGTATCCCAGTTTGTTTGGAAGCTGGGGTCAGAGCGCAGGGTCAGCCATTGTACTGCGCCCCTGGAGCAGAGAGGGTTAAAGACCTTGCTCAGGGGCCCAACAGTGGCTGCATGGCAGAGCTGGGATTCGAACTCTCAACCTTTCAGTCAAGGACGGATGAAGGATAGTCTGGGCCCCTGGGCAAATGTAGACATTTGGAAAGGTTGACTGTAAATTCAAATTTATCATGGTTTTGAGCATTTTACTAGGACATTTTTCTTTTTCTGTTATGAATGATTTGTATTGTATCAATTCATCTGCCAGGCTCATGTTCAGATCTGAAGGATATGCTGCAGCGAGTGAATTAGCCTTTAAAGTGAGCTCACTGTTGGACATATTGTCAGGCATGAAAAGAACATCAAATAGCTCAGTTAAGTGTGTGTATGCATTCAAACTGCTTGAAATTGCTTGTCTTAAATTTAAATAATTGCAAAATTGCAAAATTAATTTGTGTCTCTGCGCTTAAGAGAAATTAAACATAATAATTTTGAAACAATACAAATTCAGAAACATTAAGTAAGGGCCTGATTCGCATATTTGCAACAAAACGTCTGTTATGAAATATGGTAGCTTGCCTGGCAATTTGTAGGTCCCTAGAAAGTCAAGGAGCCATGGTAAACGACTTCTATGGAAGTCAAGGGCCCCATAGCAGGGGCCCTCGTGATCAAGGGCCTGTTAGGTTTTTCGGAACATAAAAACGTACATTTAATATGGGAAGTTTTACGGCAATTTCCAAGGTTTACGACATCCAGGCCGCATGGTCTTTTGTCCAACATGGCGCCGGCTAGGCTCCCTCCCTGACTTCTACCGAAGGGGGGAGGCGGAGCCCTGGGCTTTTTAGCACACTTCATTGGCTCCACCAGCAGTAAAGGAGGAGGAGCCTAGCTGAGTTTAAAAAAGAACGGCGCGGACAGAAGCGACCTCTTTCTTACGTGGTTGTGTGTCTAGACTGCAGGAGAAAGGAGCGCCGGTCGGCCTAGCTCTGATATATATTCACAGATCATTTTTACACTTAATAAAGTGTTTTAAAGAGTACTTTCTGGACTTCCCGACTGCTTTCTTCATGACCTTTTGAACTAAAAGATTTATCCTAACAGGCCCTCTAATGGTATGCCCTGCTCTTCTCTAGGGCCCCCTGGTAGGGGCTCTCATAACCAGGGCCCTCTAAAAATATGCCCCCCTCTTTCCTAGGACCCCTAATAGCCAGAAGTCGAAGTCAGAGCAGTGCCACAACGCCTCATCCATTTTCATAAGGGGCCCAAAAGCATGGCTAGGGCCCAAAAGCATGGCTAGGGCCCCCAAAAGCATGGCTAGGGGCCCCAAAAGCATGGCTAGGGCCCCCAAGAGGCCCTGGGGTCAAAGTCCCTAATAGTCAGAGGATCCTTAAAATGGAGGGCCCTCGGAAATAAAAATATATTGTATCATAAATGTTGATAGGCATCGCAAAATGTTTTGGGCCAGGGCCCCCCCGGGGCCCCCTGACCTCAAGGGCCCCTGGGCGCTGGCCCGGTCAGTAATCCAGCCATGCTTTCAGTTGATAGCCCAAAGCTTTACCTACTAGGTTACCACTGTACAACTGTTATTTTGATTTTCACCTCAAATTGTCTTGCACTGTTTGCTTAAAGCATTATTGCAAATAACCAAAGCTTATAAAGTTAAAGTTAAAACGTTACTTCTTTTGGACGTAGTGGTAAAAACTTAACTTTATTTTATTGTTAATTTAAAGTAAATGCATTGCAAAATGACACATTGCATTAGGGGAAAACGTATTTCCTAACAACTAGTTTATAAGTTATTTAATTTTATATACTTTTGGCGGACTTGGCGAAGACATTTTAATCAATTACAGAATATAGTGTAACACAGGTGCAAGCTGCTTAGTCTTGTTGTACATCACTTAATCCAAAACAGAATACTGTAAAACATGTTCACTGTTCTTTTTTAAACTATTAATAATAAATACAAGAAAGGTTATAATTACGACGGCTACGCACTGTATATTTGTTTGCGGATCACTTGGTTATTCTGCGTTTGATTGTATGTCCTTACAGAGAACAGAGGCTATGAGTGAGGCGTGCTGGTAGTGGCTGAAGAGCTGCTGCTGTTTTTATTAGCGTGTTGTTTTCCTATAATCCAGTATTTAAAAAAAATATGATTTAAAAAATAACAGCAGTTGCTATTTTTTCACAGAAAGGAAATAAATACAATTTGGTGTCTTACATAGATATATGAACTTTCTCTTTATCGAGTTTGCAGCTAATTGACATAGCATATTGTGCTAACAGGCTAGCTGTATTTGAAGTTGTCAGTTACTGTAAATAGTTTAGCTGGCAAAAAATACTGTTTACCAAAATGCAGGAATTAATAGCTAATGTAGATCATCTCAAGTTTGATCTGGAGATTGCTGTAAAACAGCAGTTAGGCGCCCAGCCGCTGCCGTTTCCAGGAATGGACAGTAAGTTTAACACTAAACTTCACTTAACAACAACACAGAGCAGAGATGGTGTAAATACGTGTGCTTTAATGTTTCATCAATTAAACCTCATTCCTTCACTGCTTTACATTATTGTTACTTTCATTTAAAACAAGTATGCACGAAATTCAAGTGTCTAAATGCTTTGACTGTAAATAGTCCAAGCACAAACCTAATATGCATGTTTTGTCACTGATATTGTATCTAAACAAAAAAAGTTCTGAACTACTTTTGACCATTTTTGACGTTTTGCCCTTTAAATGTTAGGATGTCAGTTAACGTTTGTTATCACTTTGTTCTGCTGTGTGAACCTTCTATTAACATTTACATGTGAACGCTGTTTCCATAGAAACACAAAGCCTATTGAAATTGTTCTGTAATCAGTATATGCGCCTATTATTATTATTATTATTTTTACAATTTATATAGTGTATAAACGGAAACTGGGCTGCTTGCACCCACTGAAGTTCTTGTTATGCACACAAATATTCAAATATTTGAAACTCAACACCCTTCGTCAAAATTTTTTTATCCTTAAACTCAACGTTTCCCTTAAACTCAACGTTTCCCTTAAACTCAACGTGTGTGTGACTGCTGCTTTGCTCAGCGCCCGGCTTGAGCAATGCAGTAAAACATCATGCGAATATGAGATGAAGATGAATCTGCATTTGTGTGGAATAACCGTCAGATTCACTCTGAAAGCATTCACATGTATCTGTGTTTAGCTGGACTTTTCTCCTGTTTCACTTTTAAACTTGTGTTACAGCTCGGGGTTCTGAGAAATTGTAAGAGTCAGCTTTTGTGAGAGATTATAAAACGGATAGTTCCGGTCCTAAAATCTGATTGGCTGAGCCGCGTTCGAAGCCGTTGTAAAATCCCCGATAAACTCACACCTATGACCATCTCACATCATTCCATATTAATACGCCACTGAATAGAAAAAGTTAATGTTATTTTCGCCCTCATGTTGCCTAGCAACACTGTTAATCGAACTATTTTGCGTTGCGGAAGAATGCTTTATTTTAAGTTTATACACAATAAATACATTTATGAATTAAACATTGTTGTATTTATTATATTTTATGTTGACCGCCGTTTTATAAAAGCAATAAGCCACTCGAGACCGTGCATTACTGTTAAGATTTTAGCACGGGGAAAGAAGTTTTAGGCACTCTGCTTCGCGTCGTGCCAAAAACGTCATCCCCGTGCTAAAATCACAGTATTGCACGGCCTCTCGTGGCTTATTGCTTTATTCTAAAATGCTTATTGTTAAAAAAAATAATAATGTAACTTAATGTATTAAGAGAATGACATAGACACTAAACCTCTTAATTATTACTGCTTATTTGTTCTCTCCACTAATTATGAAGTGTAAGAAAGCAATAAAGAAATAAAGGTAAAATGCAGGTTTTACTGTATTTTTGATTGATTTGAACTGTTTTTCAATTGTATTTTGGTGTTTTTATATTATATTTGTGTTATTTTCAGGGAAAAAGTGTCAAAAACAACCCCATTATTTTACATTATCCTAAAATATATGCAGTTCCACGGGACCATGGAACGCATTAACAGGCTTCCCATACATCCTTATGGGAAAAAAATATCTTTTAATACTCAACTCCAAGAACCAATAATAATAATAATAATACATTTTATTTGTTGGCGCCTTTCATGACACTCCAGGTCACCTTACATTAACTAAAACAAGAATTAAAACATACAATAAGTTATTACAACTACAACAAACAAATTATCACAACACACAAGCATAAAACAAAAAGTACAAGATATGTTAAAGTGAATAAGCCAGTTTAAAAAGTTTTAAGAGCCGTTTTGAATTCTGCGATGGATTGCAATGTTCGAATATGGGTGGGGAGTGTGTTCCAGAGTTTAGGTGCAACATAGGAGAAAGCCCTGGTACCCATTGTACTAAGGTTAATGGCTGGTTCTGCCAAAAAGCCTGCTGAGGAAGATCGCAACGAGCGGGAAGGAGTGTAAAACTGTAGAAGGTCTGTGAGATATGCAGGGGATAAATTATGAAGTGCCTTGAATGTCAGTAATAAAATTTTAAAATTGATCCGTTGTGAATTGACGTTGAGTTTCAAGCTACCATTGTACTTGGTTTTATGGGGCATTATTCCAAATGCTCTTGCAATATCACTGCCAAAACACTTCAGTACATCTGTCAACTGACAGCCAAACCATGTCTTGTCTTTCATCATGAATCGTATTGAAAGTATGCCCATACATGGACTAGGAAATGTATTTAGCAGCGATGATTTAATTTGGAGAGATAAAAATAATATCTCCTTGTCTACTTTAAATGGATAATGGTAAAATGTATAAAAATGATAAAGATTGATAAATTAAGAATGTATATTGTAAAGGTAATTATTGATGGAAATTACCCCAAATATATACAATTGTAATTTTTTTTTAACAATTTACAGTTTACTCTGTCGCCTTGCCTTAATTTAACGACTATGGCAGAGTTGTTTGTCTTTTTGGTTATGTTTTTCACAGTTATGTCACAATTTTGTGCATACTGCTGGCATCAGGGGTGGACGATGCATCTGATTTCCTTTTTCACAGTGTATGTAATTTTATCTGCCAAAATAAAAAAAAAAAGAGGTCAGGCATATTGTTAATTATTATTTTTTATACTAATGTTAGCTGTAATCAGAAACCTAAATGCCACACATACATACATGGGTCAAAGATGAGACGTAACTTTTTAGTGTCCCCACTTGATAAATAATATACAATTATATTAATATAAGTGGATATACCTTCAATCTACTCCATTTGTACATCTTTACTGAAACCTAAAGTAATTTTTATGGAAAATTTATGATTTTTGAAAAAATAACCCTTGAAACCCCCAAAATGTCATTCAGTGCAACGATCCCCCTACCTCTTTAAGTAATAAAACACTAAGAAAAAACTAATTAATCTTAAGTAAAACTTAAGATTTACTGCTTTGGCATAATTGTACTAATGTCATGTGTGACCTATTAAATAATATTCAAACAAGGGTTTTTTTAAATATTAATAATATTCAGGATACTTCAGTCCCCATTTTCCCAATCTTCAGTTGTCATTCAGTACAACGTTAATAAAAAGCCTTATTTTAATATTTGATCAAGTTACTGCAGTCATGTGACCAATTATAACAACAAAAGAAGACTCCTGGGGCCCCTTCAGCACACACACACGAGGTCAATGCATTTTAACATTATTTGATAAAAATGTCTTTTTACTGACACAGTACATTAAAGAACAAAACTGAGTGTCATTCCGTACAACACAGAAAACGTAATATTACGGTTAATCTTGTAAACAAACAAGGTTATTAACATTTAAATGTGAATATGTGTAGAAATGTCTTTGAGCTAAGGTCAATGTTAGCTTTTGCTAACCACTGGGATAACTGTAAAATGTGCTAAAGTAAAATTTCTGTCATTCAGTACAACAGTCATTCAGTGCAACAGAATTTCGCTGTTGCACTAAATTGACAATCACATTGTTATACTGACTTTATAATGTTTTAAAATTATTTTTAAATATTAAAACCACTTTTTTCCATTCTAGTCTTCCTTAATAAGAGCAGTAATTACAATGAATATTAATAATTATGTTTTTGATGAAGTGGTCCCTGAGATTTTGTTATTGTCAAGTACGATGACCTGCCATTCGTTGGGCAGATACTGCTGTCTGTAGGAGATGAGGTGCAAGTTAGCTGCATGCTACAAAATTGAAACAGAAATTCCTTTGTGTGGCCAAATCCACCTGATGAAATTTACTACCTTAAGTCTGATGTCAAAATCATAATCGCAGAACCAAAGCCATGTACAGCAAGAACCTCAATGTTAACAACAAAAGACTGGAAAACATTTGTTCAGTTCATGAAATAAAATGCGACTTCAAATGGTTTTCACGGCTGAATGAATTTAGATTTACTGCAGCAACTTTTTCACGTGTTATGACACAAATTCCACACTTCCACACTGTTCTGGTGTCTTACAAGTTGTTATGATGGCTTCATTAGCTATGTTTTTCATTGCCTTACTTTTTTCATGATGTAGTAATATTATAACACATACTTGCCACTGGTGTGGCATATTTTCATTCTACTACTGCTACTTTAATCAATAAAGAACTTAAAAACAAATTAAGTCATGAATATTCTGATGTAACAGGATAATTTGGAGTATGTCATTCAGTGCAACATAAAATCATCATACAGTGCAACAAAAACATTTGCTTAAAATAACTGTAATAAGTAATTATTATATATTTTTTTCATGTGAATGCAAAAGAATCCAGGTCTGCTTCATAGAAAACAGAGTTTGATTAGGTTTCAAATAGAATAGAATGTGTAGCAAAAACATCTTGTATACAAATAAACAAAATCCCAAGACGCATTAGAGTACAAACAATGCACAGAAAATTCAAAACAGAGTAAGTACAGTTTCTTCTGAGGTTTTAAATCTTTTGTAAGAGATATACTAAACTTATACATTTGAAGTGGCTAAGATTGTTCCTTGTGTGTGTATTTTGTCATAAATTAGTCGTTGCACTGAATTACATTTTTGTGCCCTTGTTGTGTGTCAACAACACTAAAATGATCAAATAAGCAAAATGCTGAGAAAAAAAATACATATTTACATAGGTGACACATTTGTGCACAATATTAAATGAAAAAATTATACAATTTAACCATTTTATTTTTTTGGTACTTGGAACACCCTATTCGTCTTTCACCCACATACATATTTTCCAGCTCTAACTGGCATACTGCAATACCCATTATTTCTTCTTGCAGAATCCGGTGCAGCTGTATGTGAATTCTTCATGAGGGCTGCTTGTATAAAAGGTAAGATTAATTTGCAGGCACTTTGGTACATCTGTCAGATATAGTAAAATCTACATGATTGATATTTTTGTCCTTTATCAGGTGGAATGTGTCCTTTCCGGCACATCAGTGGAGAAAAGACTGTAGTCTGTAAACACTGGCTTCGAGGTTTATGCAAGAAAGGGGACCAATGTGAATTTCTACATGAGTATGACATGACAAAGATGCCAGAATGCTACTTCTACTCTAAATTTGGTTAGTATTTTACTTACCTGTTCCTGTTCTAGTTAGTTCTTTCCATTTATTTTAAGAATAAATTAATTGCTTGTGTTTTTACAGGGGAATGTAGTAATAAAGAGTGTCCGTTTCTGCACATTGACCCAGAATCTAAAATCAAAGATTGTCCCTGGTATGACAGGGGATTTTGCAAGCACGGTAAGTAAAGTTTTTACTAAACCTGCTTCCTTCCTATTCATTTAGTGAAATTAAGAATAGTGGTCTGCCTTATTGTTTCCTTATTGTTTAAGTGATATATTTTTAATATTTTTAAATGTGATTAGGATTATTCGATTTCTAGAAATTGTGCTGTGTTTACTAGGACATGTAAAATCGTTATTTTGTACATGTGTAGCAACATGACAGAAAATAGAGAAAAAAGAAAGTTCTTGTCTTGTACATGCCATACAACTTGCTACAATTCTAAATTGCATGGTGCGGCATGAAGTCGAGAATCAGACAACGGCAACTACTGACTGTTGAGCTGCTGAAGTATCAAGCAAGAATTCCACTTGCAAACTGCAACAATTAGTATCCTTGGTTTCCAAACCATTAAAAGGTCTCATTAATAAGGAAGATGATGGATTATAGGGGTAATCATACCTCTTTCCCAACTTTTTGGAGTGTGTTGCAGGCATCAGTTTTAAAAGTAGTTTTAATTAAAAAGATACAATGAAGGTGATCAGTGAGAACATTGGAAACCTTTTCTTTCTGTTATTATTAGTTGATAACATTTCAAGAGAATTAACAAATCACAGATTCTTGTTCTTGTTTTTTCTGGAGGTGGGATTTGTAAATTACAAAAGTACAAATAAGAGTTCTTATGTTTTGGCTGACTGACTTGATTATAATTTGTGAATATAAACAAATTGTGTGCCTGCAGTTCATATGTGTCTACTATTGAAAATAAATGGCACATCATGAAGAGGAGACTTAGACAATGGCAACCACAGACTGTTGAGCAGCTAAAGTCTTGTATTAAGCCAGCGTTTCCCAACCTTTTTTGAACCACGGACCGGTTTCATATAAGATATAATTTCACGGACTGGCGAGGAAGGGAGAATTTGATAATATTTAATATTACTTAATAATATTACTCACAAACGTAAACGTATGTAAAATGAGCTCCCAGCTAGGGGTGACGATAAGTCAATAACACCTGAAATAGAAAGAGTGAAAACAGCTTTTCTAGCAATCTCTAATTATTCATTCTTTCTGTGCGGCCCGCAACTTAAGCAACTTGAAGAACTGCATACACAATTAGTATTCTTAGTTCCCAAATCATTAAAAAGTGTAATTAATGGGAAAAGTGATAACACATTGGTGAACATGCCTCTGTTCTAAATTTCTACAACACTACAAAATAATAAAAAAATTACAGTATGCAGTGTGTAGTTGTGTTTAATGTTGTGTTGTGTGTAATAAACAACAGTAGATTGGGAGCTAGTCCAGCATTTCTACTTATTACACCTTAATCATGGACTTAAGACCAGAAAACATTATAGCATTCCATCTAGAATATTGTTGGAAAAAATAATTAAGGTATGCTATAATTTAAGCCTCAATTAGTTATAGCTCATATCATTAAAATCAGTTACATTAACAATACTAATAATTATATTATTAAATAAAAACCGGCTCATGAAATACTGTCTATTAACACTGTGATCCTCTTTCTTTTTAAGGCCCGGATTGCCGACACAGACACACTAGAAGAGTCATCTGTGTTAATTATTTAGTAGGCTTTTGTCCTGAGGGAAAGTCCTGCAAGTTTATGCAGTAAGCTTATTTAATAAACTGCTTACATATTGTACACTCAATATTACTAATCATTGCATTCATTCACTTTAAACCTGTCTCGGACTGATTTCTGTTTTCAGCCCACGTTTTGAGCTGCCCATGGGTACAAACGAACAGCCACCACTGCCTCAGCAAGTTCAGACTCAGCAGAAGGTAAATACCTTTTTGTTGGCAGACAGAATGCTATTACAAAGTGAACTGTAACTGTTTATTAAACCCTATTTCATTTATCTCTTAAAAGCAAAGTATACAAAACCTGAACAGAGCACCGATGTCACTTATCCAGGTAACAACCAACAATGTCAGTGCTAATACAAACTATCAGAAAATGCCACATATGATGGGAGGTTCTCATAATCATAACAACACAGGAGGCCTCCGGGGTCCTCGTCCACTGGACCAAGTTACATGCTACAAGGTAACACTTCCTCTTCAGTAGGAATTTGTGATGTTTAATGTGTGTGTGTGTTTTTTTTTTTTTTAGTAACTGCTAATGTTCTGTCTGTTTTTTTCAGTGTGGAGAAAAGGGGCATTATGCAAACAAATGCACAAAAGGGCACCTGGCTTTCCTAAGTGGACAATAGAATTTATCCAGAACATTCCGCAGCTAATGAGGCTCTGGAGTTATCTTATCAGATGTAGAAGGACTGGTGCATTAGCCTTTCACTGGAAATGCTGAAAGGTCTTTTTTGTAATTAAAGCACTTTGTCAGGTACATGTGATGGGTAGTGGCTGTTTGGAGACTAATTGCGGTTCTCTGCCGGTTACACTTCAACAGGCAGAAAAATAAAGCTTTTCTAAGCTGGTAATGAAATGTATGTTTTATTTAAGTTACCAATTTCGGGTGCAAAACCTTTAGGGATTCATTAGTTAAGTGTAGATGCTTAAGTAGTTAATATGTGTAAATAGTTGATTAAAAGCTTTCAAACCCTAAAAATTGCACAGTAACCAGTATATTTTAAACATATTCATAAACATAAATCTGAATAAATACAGTAATAGCAGCCACATAAACTTTTGTCTTATCAGCTCCACTTACCATATAGAAGCACTTTGTAGTTCTACAATTACTGACTAGTCCATCTGTTTCTCTGCATGCTTTGTTAGCCCGTTAGGGGGCTAACGAAGCATGTAGAACTACAAAGTGCTCCTACTGTATATGGTAAGTAGAGCTGATAAAATGGACAGTGAGTGTAGAAAGAAAGATGTGGTTTTAATGTTATGGCTGATTGGTGTATTGTCTAAGCAATTGAGGCTTAAGGTTTTTGCTGAAGGGCCCAACAGTGGCAACCTGGCAGTGGTGAGGCTTGAACCAGCAACCTCTTCATTTTTAGTACTGTACCTTAACCACTAGTCTACAACGATTAATATCACAATCTGAATCTGCACATACACCAATCAGCCATAACAGTAAAACCACCTGCCACATATTGTGTATGTCCTCCTTTTAAGTCACCAAAATGCTCTCACTCATTAAGACATGGACTCCACACAACCTCTGAAGGTGTCCTGTTGTATATGGAACCAAGACGTTAGCAGCATGGAGGTGGGGCCCTCATGAATCTGACTTGTTTGTCTAGAATGTCAAGCTGTTTATTCTTGATCAGATTTAGATCTGGTGAATTTGGAGGCCATGCTATCTTCTTTGTTACGGTCCTCAACCCTTTCCTGAACGATTTTGCAGTGTAGAAGGGTACTGCCACTAGGGAATACTGTTGCCATGAAGGGATGTACTTGGTCTGCAGCAGTGTTTAGGTAGGAGGTATGTGTCAAAGTAACAGTGGTCCAAAGGTTTTCCAGCATTACACTGCCTCTGCTAACTTGCCTTCTTTCAATAGTACATCCTGGTGCCATTTCTTCCCTTGTTAAGCCATGCAAATGTGCAAGGTTGTCCACATGACCTAAAAAAAATGTAATTTATCAGACTAGGTCATCTCACACTTCTCCATGGTCCAGGTCTAATGCTCACATGCCCATTGTAGGTGCGTTTGGTGGTGGACAGGGGTCAGCATTGGCTCTTTAACGTGCGGCTTTCAGCTCCATAGGGCGCAAGCTGCGATACACTGTTGACCACGTTGCCCGTTTATTGTTTTGTACATCACAGTTTTGGTGCTTGTCAAAGTTCCTTACTCTTGACCATTTTTTTCTGCTTCCAAAACATCAATTTCAAAAACTGACTGTTCACTTGTTGCCTAATATATCTCCCACCCATTTACAGCTGCCATTAGAACCAGATACTCAACGTTATTAACTTTTGTCAGTGGTTTTAATGTTGTTGCAGGATTGTTTACATTCTATGAATGTGTGGTTTGTCACAAAAACATATTTGTAAGGAAACACCTCATGGTTGCTAGGGGTCAGAGGGTAGACAGGGATACATTTTAATATAAATTACAAAATGCAATAGCCTACCATTTTCAAACATTTACTTGACATGTTTCTTTTTACAATTTTAAACAATGGAATAGTTTGCTTTACCTTAAACCTTAAAAGTCAATAAGATGTATGTACGTATTGAATCCAGTTTTGTTCTGTGGTAATTGCTAGAGTTTCTAAAATCAAACAGCAGTTATTAAACCCAACTGTGTTAAACTTAACTTTGAGAGTCAGTAACTTGGCTCATTTCAAATTAAGAACAAAAGTAATTTAAGTTATTATAATTGTCACAATGCATGTTAAAATAGAATTTTCCCACTGTGATGAAGAAGCACAACTGCTTTAAATTGTGTACTTTCTGCATAACTTGCATTTACAATGTTTGGCAGGCTATTTAAGCAATTGAGGGTTAAAGGCTGTATTGAAGAGCCTTACAGCCTTTCAGTGATGTAGGCTTAAACCAGCAATCTTCCAGTTACTAGACCTGCATTTTAAGTGCTGAGCCATCACTGGGTAATAGACTATAAAATTAATTTTCAGTAATACATTCCCGTTTAAATTTTAAAACTGCTACATAAACCTTTTGAAGGAAAAGGAACAGTTTTCCCAACACTGCTAAAATAAAACCAAGACCGTCACTTAATAATAGTTTAATTCTTGGTCACAAATTACTTTATACACAACATAGAAAGATGTGCCGATCACACTGGTGCAGACAGGACAGCCCATATGTCTTGGTGGTCCATGGTGTCCAAGAAGCTTTAATGGTACTTCCTCCAGCGGTCATGCTCTATTAGAAAGAGAGAAATGATCTTCATGACAATACAGCACCACTTTTATCTAGTCATAATGTAATGAATTTGGTGTATTGGCTAGACATTGCTTGACACCACTGAAATAATCAGCGCAATAGAATTAGCGCTAAAATCACCGCCTTGAGAAAAGGTTACTTACTGATGTGATCGTATTCCCACACATAGCTCAATACGACATATCCAGCGAGGATCATGGCAACGCCACCAATTCCTCCTTTCTTCACATTGATGTACTTGTTGTAATACCCATCATAACCTAGGAGACAGAGAACAGCAATGTGATTTAAATAAAAAATCATTTAATTATTAACATTCAGGTGTATGCCACAATAAGAGTCCTACCTCTTCGAACAGAACCAATGAGGCCATTAGGTGTGAAGTCCCTTGTACCAAACCAGGATGGCAGCTGACCAAGCTTCACATCCATAAGCCTCTTCTCAGCTAAGGGCACTAGAGGAGGAAAATTTGATTTGATTTGTTTTTTAATACGAGAAAGTATGTGGTATAGGGTACAACAGCATACTATGAACCTTAAATTAAAAAGATACATATAAAAGGTACTATATACATATTAAAGGTACAGAATACATACCCGCGAGGGTATGTATCACAGTGACAATGACATTTTAGTGATTTCACTTCTACACATGTAGAAGCTTTTACACAATACACATAAAAATAGAAGTGCATCAGCTCAGTCTTATTATGTCATTATTCATTATAGTTTTGCATTTTCCCCCAATTTTCCTCCCAATCCAGTCGTATCCAATGACCAGATTGCATTATGCTTTCTCTTTACTGATGATCTCCTCCCTGGTTGAGGACAGCCGAGACTGACACATGCCCCCTCCGACACGTGTACAGTAGCCGACTGCATCTTTTCACCTGCACGAGGCGAGTTCATATGCGGATCAGCTTTGTGTACAGAGAGCCACACCCTGATCTCCATTACCCCTTGTCTCTGTGCAGACGCCATCAATCAGCCAGCAGAGGTCGTAACTGCATCAGTTATGAGGTCCCATCCAGCACCCTCCCTGAACAACAAGCCAATGTGGGGCAAGCAATGTGGCACAAAAATTGAATGCATTATCCCACCCTCACTCGGATCCGAATTTGAATTTTAGGTGTGCTTTCTACTGGCCGGACGCTTACACAGACATGATTGGCTGTGTCGCTGGGAGGGATGGTGGAAGGGATTTCTCTGTACTGCTGCAACATTGGTCTCTGCTAACTGGTCAAAGGCATCTGCACAGAGATGGTGAATAATGGAGAACAGTGTGTGACACACTATACTTGATACTGCTCTGTGTGAACTCCTCTCCGAAGGTGAATAGAAGCGACGGCACAAATGTTAGAGGGGTCATGTGTTAGGGTGAGGTCCTTCTCAGATACAACTGAGTAGTCGGATGTGACTAGATTAAGTTAGGAAAAATGCACAAATAGAAAACACAGTAATATTTAAGACCTTAAATTAGTAAGCTGCAAATTTAAATGTTGAAGGATTAGTGGGCACCATGGCATGGATAAAGAATACATGTAGTACTGTGGTATTATATGTTAATGTGTGGATAGTTGTAATGGGTGATGGTGTGGTATCAGCCATCCCCAGTTTAAACAGTCACACAACACAACCTTGCTAATAGTGTGATTAGATGTCAGATTTGAAACCAATCTGCACTGTACAGATGAAACTAATCATGAGTGGAACAGTTAGAATAACAATGCACATGATCAGTAATGGAACTAGTGCTGTCTATGCGCTTGTTACCGAACTTGCCATACTGTCTATATATTAGCTCGTCAGTGGTATCTCGTCCCCTTTATATAGCACAATAAATACTGTAGGAAATGACTCAGTATTTCAACTATATAACAGAGTAGAAGTCTCAGTGACAGCAGTAAATAAGAGTTGGTGCTGAATCTAATGTGATATGAGTTAGAGAACATGACAGAATTACACAGTTCCAGTCAGTGACACTCTGAAAGTCCTTGACGTGACTTCAGTAAGCTAACAGGCTAACTGTAAACACGCTCGTTACAATAAACACCTCACATATAAGCGAATATTTTGCTGTTCTACTCTTATTAAACAGCCAGTGAGAGAATAAACAAGCACTGTGTTATGTTTTATTAAGTACACTTATAAAAACGAACTGTTAAGAAGCATACCTGGTCTGTCCGCCATCTTGCTGTACTCTTGGAGACTGGCGCGATGGCTGGTGGGAATAAAATGGAGCGGAACTACAGTGGGCGGGGCTGTTTGCTGTCCGGTCATGACGTATGTTTTGTATCGTTAAATGTTGTGTTTTCTTAATAAAGTATAATTTAATATAATATTCACATTGTATTCGTTATAAATGAATACATAATTATATATATTTTTTCTCGTAAGTGATATACACTGATCAGCCATAACATTAAAACCACCTCCTTGTTTCTACACTCACTGTCCATTTTATCAGCTCCACTTACCATATAGAAACACTTTGTTGTTCTACAATTACTGACTGTAGTCCATCTGTTTCACTACATACTTTTTAGCCTGCTTTCACCCTGTTCTTCAATGGTCAGGACCCCCAGACCAGCACAGAGCAGGTATTATTTAGGTGGTGGATCATTCTCAGCACTGCAGTGACAACGACATGGTGGTGGTGTGTTAGTGTGTGTTGTGCTGGTATGAGTGGATCAGACACAGCAGTGCTGCTGGAGTTTTTAAATACCGTGTCCACTCACTGTCTACTACTACCTAGTTGGTTGGTGGACTATTTTCAGTCCAGCAGTGACAGTGAGGTATTTAAAAACTCCAGCAGCGCTGCTGTGTCTGATCCACTCACAAAAGAATGGTTTAAACCTGGTTTTACTGGCAAAATGATACAGTGAGTATCAAGTGGCTTCCATCTTTAGAATTTCCATGGTGGTTTCAGCAAGACAATACCAGGCCTCATAGACACAGAGTGTGTGCTTGACTGGCCTAGCTGCAGTCCAGATCTGTCTTCTGTTCAAAATGTATGGAAAATCAGACTATGACCATGGACTGTTGAGCAGCTGAAGTCTCATATCCAGCAAAAGAATAAAGAAAAAATTTACTTGCAAAAGTTATTAGTATCCTTAGTTTTATAAATAATAAGTGTGTTATAGACATCAAATTCTAAATTAGTTTATATTTAGAAAATACAATTAAGTTTTTTATTTATTCTTTTGTTAGGTAAATAAATATTCAAGAAGCCTCTCAGGTGGCGCAGCGGTAAAAACACACGCTGGCAAACCAGAGCTGGGATCTCAAATACATCGTATCGAGTATTCCTGGCTGGGCTGAGCGGCCACATGAACAACGATTGGCCTGTTGTTCATATAGGGGCGGGGCATTAAGCCAGATAGGAACTCTCTGAGGTGGGGAAAAGAGTGCGGATCAGCTTTGTGTACGGAGAGACACACCCTGATCAGCACTCTTTTCCCCGCCTCTGTGCAGGCGCCATCAACCAGCCAGCAGAGGTCGTAGTTGCATCAGTTATGAGAGAGTCCCTAGCTGATTTCATCTAGTGTAGGTGAAAAGATGCATACGGCTGCTGCCCACGTGTCGGAGAGGGCGTGGGTTAGCATCGTTCTCCTCAAATCAGAGGAAATTCCTCTCCGGCATTAGTGGAGAGCAAGCATGACACAATCGGGCAATTGGACGCGCTAAAAGTTGGGAGAAAAAGGGGAGAAAGATTCAAGAAAAAAAAAAGATTCAAGAAAATGAACAAACCACAGATTCTTGTTTAGTTGCATTTTATGACATGACACATTTCTGAAAATGGAGTTTGTATTTACTTGTTAAAAAGGAACAATTAAAAATGATTCTCCCAGATGTAGCTGTCAAAGTTGGTTGTATAACCTTGTAATACCTTGCATCCTTGGCAAATAGTAAGAGAAAAAAAAACGTATTTGATTAAAGGCACTTGTCAAGGACCTTTAGATACTCTCTTCAATTGTGACAATGTAATCTTATTCTCCACCTCAAATTTACTTTCTTTACTGAGCATTATGTGTTTATCACTTTTCATATACTACAGGACATCTTGTATATAAGCTTTTTTTTTATAGCAAGCCTAGGATGATAAGAATAGAAAGGGTGATTCAGCCTCTGCAGATTTTATTGCTAAAGATAAGCACTTGAATTGTTTCCAAGGAGATTCTCCTTGTTCCTAAAGCTAATAGCACTTGACAATAAATCACAAATCAGCTTTGCAGAAGAGGAGACAGACAATAATGCTCTATGAGCACAGCATCATGTCTTGTACATTCCTTACAGTGTAAGACAGTGTAACATTTTAATTCAAAGTTAATGCATTTGATGCAATCTGAAATGACAGCCGGTTGCAGCATTGAAAACATGCATTATGCAGCCTGCTGTTGTGAAGCTAACTGTGTGCCTGAGCTGGCAGCGGAAGCTGTAATTAATGATTTAATAAGGGCATGAGTCCTGTCTCTTTACTCTGCAGAGGGTCTGAATATCAGCCATGTTTGTATATATTACCTTTTCAAGGATTTGGTCTAGTTAGATGAGTTGTTGTCAGGTCTTACAGCACCAGGATCAACACATTAATTAACTACCTATTAGATATGGACATTATACATGTGCATGCACAGGGTAAGGATGGTGAAGTGGTGAGGCATTACCTTCAGGTACTACCTGTGTTGAGTTTTCTTTGTGGCATCTGATCTAGGTGGCTGTGGGTCAACCTAGAAGCACTAGACTTAAGACAGAAATACACCCTGAACAGAACGCCAATCAATTTCTGCATGTTTTGAGGAATTAGGCTGAACACAAAGAACCCACTGTAAACCCATGTGGACAAAGACAAACGGCAAAGTCCAGGCAGGCAATGCCCAAAGGTAAGGTCTCTAGAACACTAGTTCTGGTATGGAGGTACCACTTTGCACCCTATTAAGGAACAGTGTGATGTAATATTGACAAATGACCAAACCACACCGATATTTCAAATGTAATCTAATAAGTCTGCCCAAAGCTATATGTGGTGTCATGAAATAGGAAATTGCTATCAATGGGAACCCAGGGGACAAACTGTAAACCTTTTCAATTTTCCAAAAAGTGGAAGTTTAAGCAGTTTAGTTGCATCTAAATAGCTGAATGCATGCAAGTGAGGCGAATTGGAGATACTAAATTGTCCATGACTGTGTTCAATATAACCTTGTGAACTGATGAATCTTGTGTAATAGTAACTACCATTCCTGTCATGAATGTAACCAAAAAGTTTAAAACATGACGTTAAGGTACTGGACTAGTAATCACAAGGTCGCTGGTTCAAGCCCCACCACTGCCAGGTTGCTGCTGTTGGGCCCTTGAGCAAGGCCCTTAACCCTCATCTGCTCAGACTGTATACTGTCACACTACTGTAAGTCGCTTTGGATATAGGCGTCTGCTAAATGACGAAAATGTAAATGTAAATCCTAATAAACAAACAAAACCAACAAATCATTTTATTCTTCATTTCTCTCTGCTACTCTTAAGTTGAGTACAATATCAGCAAAACAAAAACGAATTTTTCTTTGTGCTTTAGAGAAATAAGTAATCTGTGTAGAGGATAAGCCAATCTACACTTAGAGTAAGGGTTAATTTAAAATTCCATCAATTAATGTGAGCTGAACTGTGAGTGTCATGTCTGGGCATTTTGTAGACACACAGCATAGATGCACAGAGCAGAGTCACTCTGCAAGATAGAATAGCTAATGTAAGGTACTCTAAGGGTTAGCTAGAAACCAAAATAAATTCCCCATTTGTAAACACAACAGCAAGTCTAATTATACAGCTACTGTACTGTATATATGACCAATGTTTTTTTCATTTCTCTTACAAAATTGTTCAAACAAAGAGAAATCAATTTTGGAACAAAAGAAAAGAAAAGATAAATGACAACTTGATGCAGGTTTAAAATTGTCCCCTAAGAACATGGTATTGTTTTATGACTGATCAATAACTGCAGACTGTTGCGATTCTTTCTAATAATGGAACCATGGTTTTATATTATAGATTTAGAGTGCCTTCTGGAGTGACTGAGGCTTGACGAGATTGAAGAAAAGTGATCTTACTGCTTATCATTCCAACCAAGCCTAGGGTAAAACAGGTAGCATCAGTATGCAAAGTCACGCATGCTGATGCTAGGCTGCAGGATAAATATAGATCTGAGTGCATGTCAGCAGTTTTATGCTTGAGCACTGTTTATGCAACGTCTTTACTGTTTCTGCATACTGACTTCATCTTTGCTATATTTTCTTTTTTGTTTCATTATTTCATTATAGAATCCTGCCAGTGATGTGGTGATGCAAGTTATCTATAAGAAACATCAAACACAATTTACATTTACACAGTCACTTTTTTTGAACGTGGCTTACAGCTAAACTGAGCAGTGGTTAAGGGCCCAATTGTAACAGCTTGGTAAAATAAGGATTTTAAAGCAAAACCATTTAATTAGTAGTCAAAATGCTAAACTGCTGAGCAACCACTGCCCTGTTTTTTTCTCTCCTCTTTTTCTCCAATTTCCCCCCCCAAATTTCTCCCCTAATCTAGTCTTATCCAATGATCCTGATTGTTTACGCTTCACCTCTACCGATACAACCCTCCACTTCTGACTGAGGAGCTTTGCAACTGACACACACCCCCTTCAAAGCGTGGGCAGCATGTCATATGCATCTTATCACCTACACTTTGATGAGTGCAGTGCAGCTCAGCACTGTGTACGGAGAGACACACCCTGAGAGCACTCTTTTCTCATTTCTGTGCAGTTGCCATCAATCAGCCAGCAGAGGTTGCAACTGCATTAGCTATGAGAGAGAGACCCTATCAGGCTTAATCCCACCCATATCGTTGTTCATGTGGCTGCTCAGCCTAGCCGGCAGGCAGAACTGGGATTCAATACAATGTATTCGAGATCCCAGCTCTGGTTCCAGCATGTGTTTTTACTGCTGCACCACCTGAGCGGTCCGACTGCATTTTTTCACCTGCACAAGGTGAGTTCATATTTGGCTCAGCCTTGTGTACAGAGAGCCACACCCTGATCAGCATTATTCCCCAATTCTGCGCAGGTGCCATCAATTAGCCAGCAGAGGTCATAGCTGGTCCAGTTCATTCCACCCTGTGAACAACAGCCAATCGTTGTTCATGTAGCCATCCAGCCCAGCCAGATGGCAGAGCTGAGATTTGATACAATGTATTTGAGATTCCAGCTCTGGTGTGCTAGTGTTCTTCCCAAAGTAAAATATCACCAATTATTATCACCGATTATGACAAGAGAATCTCCTGATTTGCTGTGTGCAAATTGGAGCTGAATCAGTGTATAATGTACCTGGAGACCTTTGTCATTACTAATAAAAAAATTAATTAAAAAAATTAAAACAGATTGTTAAATATTTATCCATGAAAATATCCATTACAGTCTTGTGTAAGACATAAAAAGTTAATAAATTCCTAAGTGTAGCTAAATTCTACTAAAAACAAATGATTATTTGACACTTAAAAGACACTTAAAAGACATTTTGGCACCAAGGATACCAAGTGATTTAGTGTTTCAGGTTTTATTTTGTCCCATTCTTCCTGCAAACACGTCTTAAGATGTGCAACAGTACGGGGTTGTATGGGGTTTCAAAATTCTCCACACATTCTCTATTGAGGACAGGTCAGGATTGCAGACAGGTCAGGTCAGTCCAGTACCCGTACCCTCTTCTTCCACAGCCATGCTTTTGTAATGTGTGCAGCATGTGGTTTTGCATTGTCTTGTTGAAAAATGCATGGACGTCCCTGGAAAAGTTGACATCCTGAAGGCAGCATATTTTGCTCTAAGATCTCAATTTACTTTTCTGCATTAATGCTGCAATCACAGAAGTGTAAATTATCTTTGGGGTTGTATTTTCAGTGAGTTCTTTCTTATCTTTAGTCTGAAATTATGTTGGGAAATACTGTAACATTACATATACACTTTCATATTGTTACATTACATATACACTTGCATATACTGGGTACATCTGGGTACTTTTTAAACGTATTTCTAAATTAAATTGTTTTATTTTTACATATGTATGCTTATGAACATACTTTTGTTCATATGTAAGAACGAATAGTTAAATAGTTAGGCAATTGTAGTGTTTTAAATAAAATTAAATAGATCTAATACTGTTTTGGTTGGGTAATATTCTGTTTGTATAAGTAATCTGGTTTGTCCATGGTTGAACTGAAAGGGGTTGAAATGGTTGATTCCAATTTTGTGACAGGGAGAGGGAAAGAGAGAGAGAGAGAGAGAGAGAGGGAGAGAGAGAGAGAGAGAGAGACTTGCCTTTTGCTTTGCTTTGTGTGGGTGTGTGTGTGTCCAATGCTATAGTACCACACACACACACACACACACACACAGCCACACGCACAGCTGGAGAGGAGCACCTCAATGGATGACAGCAAAACCCAGCAGCCTCTCTGATCAACATGTTCTGAAGGAAAATGCTGATTTTACCGGACTAAAATGCATACAGGAGGAGCGTGAATATTCCGGTGAGCGAAACCTGTTGTTCCTTTTTTCTATTAAAGGTATTATTCAGTCTATTTGTATTATTTGATCATGTAAAACTGCCAAATTCAGGATTGAAATGAATTTAGACCCAAAACTCTTGTTCATGCTGTAATAACGACTATATATTACACTGATATATTTCAGTATTCAGTGGAAATGCGATAAAAAGTGGGGAGAACCTTGACATTTAGACTACCTTATTACATGTGTGATGAATAACTTAAAATGACAGCTCAATTGACCGTTTTCTGTTCTTTTATCCAAATAATGTACCTTTCATTATGGTGTCCATGTTTTGGGACTCAGTCTATAGGTTGACTAATTGCTTCTGCTCCACAAGCAGTGAAAAAGCTCCTCTCTGTATAACTAACGCTGTATTATAGCATAGAGGCTATTGTAATGTACACATACACTGCCTTATCAGTTAGCTCACAGGAAATTAAACATACAACAGGCTTGTATGTTGTATAGTGCATGTGGGGTTGGGTTATATCACAGTATATGTCATTTTGACAGTTATTCTTTGGTTTTATACACTATATGGCCAAAAGTATTTGGACACCTGACCATAAACTTGTTGGACATCCCATTAAAAAACAAATGGCATGAAATGAAATTGACATACAGTGTATCACAAAAGTGAGTACACCCCTCACATTTCTGCAAATATTTTATTATATCTTTTCATGGGACAACACTATAGAAATAAAACTTGGATATAACTTAGAGTAGTCAGTGTACAACTTGTATAGCAGTGTAGATTTACTGTCTTCTGAAAATAACTCAACACACAGTCATTAATGTCTAAATGGCTGGCAACATAAGTGAGTACACCCCACAGTGAACATGTCCAAATTGTGCCCAAAGTGTCAATATTTTGTGTGACCACCATTATTATCCAGCACTGCCTTAACCCTCCTGGGCATGGAATTCACCAGAGCTGCACAGGTTGCTACTGGAATCCTCTTCCACTCCTCCATGATGACATCACGGAGCTGGTGGATGTTAGACACCTTGAACTCCTCCACCTTCCACTTGAGGATGCGCCACAGGTGCTCAATTGGGTTTAGTCCATCACCTTTACCTTCAGCTTCCTCAGCAAGGCAGTTGTCATCTTGGAGGTTGTGTTTGGGGTCGTTATCCTGTTGGCAAACTGCCATGAGGCCCAGTTTTCGAAGGGAGGGGATCATGCTCTGTTTCAGAATGTCACAGTACATGTTGGAATTCATGTTTCCCTCAATGAACTGCAGCTCCCCAGTGCCAGCAACACTCATGCAGCCCAAGACCATGATGCTACCACCACCATGCTTGACTGTAGGCAAGATACAGTTGTCTTGGTACTTCTCACCAGGGCGCCACCACACATGCTGGACACCATCTGAGCCAAACAAGTTTATCTTGGTCTCGTCAGACCACAGGGCATTCCAGTAATCCATGTTCTTGGACTGCTTGTCTTCAGCAAACTGTTTGCGGGCTTTCTTGTGCGTCAGCTTCCTTCTGGGATGACGACCATGCAGACCGAGTTGATGCAGTGTGCGGCGTATGGTCTGAGCACTGACAGGCTGACCTCCCACGTCTTCAACCTCTGCAGCAATGCTGGCAGCACTCATGTGTCTATTTTTTAAAGCCAACCTCTGGATATGACGCCGAACACGTGGACTCAACTTCTTTGGTCGACCCTGGCGAAGCCTGTTCCTAGTGGAACCTGTCCTGGAAAACCGCTGTATGACCTTGGCCACCATGCTGTAGCTCAGTTTCAGGGTGTTAGCAATCTTCTTATAGCCCAGGCCATCTTTGTGGAGAGCAACAATTCTATTTCTTACATCCTCAGAGAGTTCTTTGCCATGAGGTGCCATGTTGAATATCCAGTGGCCAGTATGAGAGAATTGTACCCAAAACACCAAATTTAACAGCCCTGCTCCCCATTTACACCTGGGACCTTGACACATGACACCAGGGAGGGACAACGACACATTTGGGCACAATTTGGACATGTTCACTGTGGGGTGTACTCACTTATGTTGCCAGCTATTTAGACATTAATGGCTGTGTGTTGAGTTATTTTCAGAAGACAGTAAATCTACACTGCTATACAAGCTGTACACTGACTACTCTAAGTTATATCCAAGTTTCATGTCTATAGTGTTGTCCCATGAAAAGATATAATGAAATATTTGCAGACATGTGAGGGGTGTACTCACTTTTGTGATACACTGTATATGTGATTTTTCAGCTATAACAACAGCCACTTTTCTGAAAAGGCTTCCCACAAGAATTCAAATTATGTGTGTGGAAAATTGTGCCCATTCAGTCAAAAGAGCATTTGTATGGCTGGACAGTGATGTTGGTCAAGAAAGCCTCAATTTATGTCCCAGTTCATTGGGGCTGAGGTTACAGCTAACAAACCTGGAAACCATGACACTTAAGCAACGAACCTGTCTGTTTTTCTAAGATGCAACAAGTATAAAAATGTTGACAGAACAGAGTTGCTTAGTTATGGCAGCACCAACGTAGGATATATAATACAATTACGGCATTTAGCGGACTCTTTTATCCTAAGCGACATACAGTCTAAGCAACTGAGGGTTAAGGGCCTTGCTTAAGGGCCCAACAGTGGCAACCTGGCAGTGGTGAGGCTTGAACCGACAACCTTCTGATTACTGGACCAGTACCTTAACCACTAGGCTACAACTGCCCTAGGATATAACTGCTGCTCTTCCTGATGGGCTAGAAGGAAGTAGACTCAATGTTATGCTAAACCAACCTAAATGTACTATATTTGCATTTTACACTACACAAACAACTCCAACACAATGTGGTGTGTATGTTGTTTGCTGAATTGTGCTTGTGAAAGAGCTTAACTAGCTTTAACAGATGTCACATCTGACTCGAGGCAGTTTTTGCCAGGTGCTGCTTTATTTGCTTGTTATCTTATTTGCTTTTCTTACTGCTGTTGACATGGACAAGCTTAATTAAACAATAAAACCCACTATGTTGACAAACATCATGGTTGACAGCATGGTCAAGTAAAATGAAAGGTGAATATGCTAGTGTAATTTGTTTGTATAGAATACTAGCTACTTTGTAGGTTTTCTTGCTTAACAATGCTTTGTTGTATTAGGCATGTTAATGTAGTATGTACTGTCGCCTTCACAAATATTGGCACCCCAGTCAAAAAACAAACAAAACAGGCTGTAAAAACACGATTTACTGCTTATCCTTGTTATCTTGTATTTAAAATATAAACAAAGTATTTTTAATGAAGTAGAAATACAATTAATAAATGAAAAAAAAGCTAAATTTTATTAAACTTAAATCTACATTTGACACAATTGTTGGCCCCTTTTTTATTTAGTATTTTCTGCATCCTCCCATAACAATGAAACTCTAAGTAATTACTGACCATTAAAGCATTCCTAATAATGTTGGAGAATGTTCAAACATAAAATGTGGATGAAACTATACTTTTGCATGAAAGATAAAAAATTGATAAGCAATAAAAATTATAGCCTGTATTCTTTATATTTACCAGGGTTCCCAATATTTGTAGAGGAGATTGTGTAAACTGCCAGTTCTTTTAGATGTGAAATCTATAAATATTTATACATATATAACTTGAAGCAGCCTCATGTCCTTCTGCCATCTCATAATAACAGATGGCTAGCTGACTGCTAATAAACTGTTAGTTTGTTTTTGTCACTGTTAGACAAATGTATGTGCTTGGCTATTCATTTAATAATTCCATATTGTGCATATTAACAGGCCAATTTGTTGTAATATACTGGTAACAACTGTGTTGTGTTCTGTGTTGTCTTTTGCATTTAAAGCCAGTACATAAAAAGCTGGTTACCTGTGGATCCATGAAATAATCAGTGTATAAAAAACCAAAAAACAGCAAACAGTTAATGTGTTTTTTTAATGGAGACTTGCCAAACCATAGTATTAACACGTAAGTTTCAAGTTTCAAGTTTATTTGTCATTTGTACAAATGTTAGCAGCAGTTGTACATTGAAATGTGTGTTGGGAGACTCGGGAACTCTACGAGTGTGCTATAACATAACACAACAACAATAAAGTAGTAATTGATTGAAAAGCCTTTGTTGACAATTACAGCTTTAGTATATCTACATAAGGAAAGAAATATGAGTTTGACATGTTCAGATAGGCAAGCTCTCTTTAAAAACCATCCATACATTCTCTGTAGAATTAAACATGGGTTATTTTGGCTTTAGTTTGGTGCTGATATGTTGTTCTTTCTGTTGTCCCACAGGAAATTGTTGCAAAAATGTTTCTATTTTTGTTTTGTCTGACCAGACTACATCATTTCAAATCTTATTGATTGAAGTGCTTGCCTTTTTAGACATGCATTTGTGTCCTTAACAATAAATAATTATTTTATTTAAAAAAATCTTTAAATTATTTATTGTAAGTTAATAACTTATAAACACTTAAGCAGTTAACTTTAGCAGTTTATTACTCTATTAAATCACTGTGAGGGAATTTTGACCTTTTCTTCTTTGTTGAATTGCTTTTATTTTTACACTTGGAATGGAGGGTTGCTTTTGAGCATAAAGACTTGCTTTGGATTATTTTCTTGTTGCATACCTTAACCTCTTGAGACCCTGCGGTCACATATGAGGACATTACATTTTGGCTTTGTTATGCCTTATTCCTTGACCTGCTAAACTTAGACCGATTGTCCCCATTAGTGGACACTTTTGTCTGCCATCTAGTGGTAGCAAAAGTACTAGAAAACTAATAAAGTTTGTTTGTTTCTTTATTAAGCTTTTAACATTATGTTTTACACTTTGGTTACATTCATGACAGAAACGGTAGTTACTCATTACACAAGATTTAGGTTATATCAAACACAGTCATGGACAATTCAGTGTCTCCAATTCACCTCACTTGCATGTCTTTGGACTGTGGGAGGAAACCAGAGCACCCAGGGGAAACCCACACGACAACATGCAAACTCCACAGAGAAAGGACCCGGACCGCCCCATCTGGGGATCGAACCCAGGACCTTCTTGCTGTGACAGTGTGCGACAGTGCTACCCACTGAGCCACCGTGCCACCCAACTAATAAGGTTAAAAACAAAAGGAATAGAAAAAATGCATTGAAAAAATCAAAGCTCGGGTCTCAGGAGGTTAAATGCACTTAAGAGCAAGTTGCCCAAGCCCTGTGACTTCAAGTTATCCCCACACCATCACTATTTTAGTATTGTGGAATCACTATTTTTGTGGAATGCTGCGTTAGCTTTTAAAAAGCCCCACTTTTAACTTATTATTCAGGAGAACATAAAACCAAAAGTATTTTGGGTAATTTGGGTGTTTTGATGGCAAATGTGAGACAAGTATTATTGTGTCATATGGTTTTTAGTTTGCATCTCTCTCAGTAATACTATTTGGCTCAGTGTCTTTCTAACAGTTGAATCATGAATTCTGACCTTATCTGAAGCGAGCAAAGTCTGCAGTTCCTTAGATTTTAGTTTCCATCTATATGTGTTGTTGATGCATTCTAGGAAGGATTCTGGTCAGCCTGCCAAGTCTAAATAGATCTTTATTTGGTGTGATGACTGAATTTACTGATCCAGAACGTTAAAGATATCTTTGTAACTCTTTCTATACATATCATTATTAATAATTCTTTATCAGTTGCCCGTGAGGCATTTTAGTCTGCTTTACATTGCTGAAAAGGCTTAGTTTAGGTGATGTTTAAATCTAACAGGGCTAACAGGCTGTAAGCCTGAGTGTGTCTAATCTAAATGAGCCAGTTCTTAGTTAAATTTGGGTGATTGGTTGAATGAGTAACTGAGCGGGCAATACATTTGTGAATGTACAGTAATGTACAGTGTGTATAGTTGTGAAGACTTTATCATAATATTTCAAAAGCCTCTTCCCATTACACCAACCTCCACTCTTCTGAGAACATATGCACCTTGGAATTTGTGCCACAGACATTCTAATCCATCCCTAAAGACTGCGGATTGGAATACTTTTTTTTAATTATAATTTTTTATGGATTTTACCCCCTTTTTTTGTATATTCGCCTGACACACTTCCTCAGACGTGTGCGCAGTCCACCAATCTCTTTTTATTCACCTATACTTCGGTGGATTTGCACTTGAGTTCAACTTCTCCTACAGAGAGCCACGCCCCGACCTCTGTGCTCCTGCACTTTCTGTACAGGTGCCCTGGGCAACCAAGGTCCTTACACAGCATTAATAACCCCGCCTCTTAGTACGGTCTTTCCCACCCAGCAGACTGGAAGCCAATTTTATCTGCTGCAAGCTAGAGGCACCCAGTAGATAGCAAAGCCGGGAGCTCAGAATCTCTGCAACACACTCCAAAAAGTTGGGGCAGAGGCGTGTTTACTATTGTGCAATGTCATCTTTTCTAATAATTACACTTTTTACTCATTTAAGAACTGAGGACACTAGTTGTTGCAGTTTTGCAAATGGACTTTTTGCTCACTTTATCTGCTTAACGGTCTATTGCTGCTGTTGACACAGGCACTTTATGTCTATGGAGCAGCACCGTTTTAGCACATGCAAAATGAGACCTGTCATAGTCTTGCTGAAATAATTATGGACTTCCCGGGTAAAGACGTCACCTTGATGGCAGCATTTGTCTGTCTAAAATATATGCTTCCGCATCAGTGGCACCTTCATACATATGCAAGTTACTCTTGCTGTATGCACGAATGCATTCCCATTTGTGACAGATATATAGTGATGCATATAACAGTCTAGAAGTCTTTAGCATGGAGAACAACATTTTTTTTCTGAAAACAAGCTGAAATGTGGACTCAGCCGATCACAGCACATGTTTCTATTGCCTTTCAGACCAACTATGATGATGAGCTTGGGAAACTCACATTTCAGCTTAGAATTAATGTACAGCTTTCTCTTTGCATAATAGAGTTTCAGCTAGCATTTCTAGTGTCAAGTGCCTAAATTTTGTCAAAGTTCTCCTGAGCCTATGTGGATATATTTATCACAGTAGCATACGGAATGTTCATGTAGTATCTACATATAAAATCTCTGAATGATTTCAGTGAAAATCCCAAACTCCTAGCAACTGAAAAAGCAGTGATGACTGTACTTCATGTGTCTTCATGGAATCACCTGGATAGGAAAGACTCAATGAGTGGAAATAGAAAGCGACTAACTTAGGAGTATAAAGGAGTAAACAAAATCACTAATCAATTTTGTTTTTTAAATATGGGCTCTTTGACTGAGCAGAGAGGCTTTTCTAAATGGAAAAAAACATGAAAGACTATAGATAGCTTTAGGCTTTTCATGCTTTTACTTTAATGGTTTTATGGTTGCACTTAAATCACAGTCCTCTTTCATCTTCCCTCGCTTTGACAAAATCTAAATTACATTATTTATTAATATTAATTTATTGTACATTTACTGTGTTCCTTTTAATCTGGACATTGACCCATGCAAACGTCTGACATTTCTGACTGGTTGGCAAGTGTACATTAATTCATTATGCCAGGACACATCTATAGTAGGTTGATAGTAGCACTGTGGTAGAATGGGTGCCATGTAGCAACATGGAAGCTCACTGTACAAAGCTTTGTTTGTTTCCTTCGGATATTCCCTGGGTTTCGACTTTGTGTGATCCAGGATCATGCCAAAAATGCTTTCAATTGCACCTAAGAGGGGGTGAGTGTGTGTGTGTGTGTGTGTGTGTTAGGCCCTGAGATGAACTGCCTCACTGGGAATATAAACTGAAGCAGTGGTAGCTCAGTTGTTAAGGTAATGGAACATCAATCGGAAGGTCGCTGATTCAAGCCTCACCACTGCCAGTCTGCCACTGTTGGGCCTGGAATGTATTCCCACCTTCTGCTCAGTGTCTCAGTGTGAGGCTGGACCCATCACACGAAGTGTTCAGTAAGAATGAACACGTCTCTAAATGCTGGCAGGTGTCTGTGGTTCAACTAAGAAAATGTCAACCAGTCTGTTCTAAATCATGACTTGAAGAAAGAACACAATTGGGTGATTTAATTATTTTAATTCTGGGATGAGGGTGGCTTGGTGAGTAGCACTGTTGCCTCACAACAAGAAGGTCCTGGGTTTGATTCCCAGGTGAAGCTGTCTGGGTCCTTTCTCTGTGGAGTTTGCCTGTTTTTCCCATAATTATGTGGGTTTTCTTTCGGGTGCTCTGGTTTCCTCCCACAGTCCACTTGCAGTCAGGTTTATTGGAGATACTAAAAATCCCCCTAGGTATGAGTGTGTCTGTGTGTGTGTGTTTTCCCTGTGATGGACTGGCAACCTGTCCAGGGTGTTTCCTGCCCTTTGCCCAGTGAATCAGACCCACTGCAACCCTGAATAGGATAAAGTAGTGGTAAAACAGACAGTGAATGAATGAATGAATAAATTCTGGGAGGCTTTTTGAATCAAATAGAAAGCAAACGTGTGTACAGATAAATGCATATTCAATATGTATCTTTCTTTATACAGAGCTGACCTTCCATTTCCACACAAGTAGTTCCACACAAGTTGTCAGTCACAGTGACCGCTCTGACAGCTCGGGTCACCTGAGGGCCAGACTATGGGCTCTAGAGGAGTGGAGAGACGCAAGCAGGCCACCCCTGCTCAAACCCCAGAGGGCAACGTGGTGATGAGCTTTAGCTTTGAAAGCTATCAGCTGGAAGAAGAGGACTGCCAGGGCAAAGATATCCCAGACAAAGGAGTGCTGGCTCTCTCTGAGCCTGGTAAGTGCCAACCTTAAAAGACTGCTGTGAGGCAGAGGTAATGCTTGGAATTTTCTTCTTCTTTAATGAGCCAGTTTTCTCTTTGGTGCTTTCTTTTCACTTCTTTCACTATTGTTTTGTAAATTAAATTATATCTTTAAATTATTCTACAGTTTTAATTAGTTGGGGAGGTTGAAACCCCCTTATTTGCTTTCTTGTTTAAAATAAAAAATAACATCAGCCTACTGAAAACCACTGAACCTGAACAGCTAATAACGAAGGGCATAGCCCTCTAAAACCTTGTAAACCCCACTTAAGAATAATTTGGTATACCTGAGAGTTGCTACATAGAAATGTTACTACATTTGTGGATGGTGGGCAGCATGGTGGTGCAGCATGTTGAGTTGCTGCATAGAAGCATTGGTTTTTAGGGCCTTGAAGTTTCTTTTTTTTCTATTTTATTTATGTATGTTCTCCCATTTTTACCCAATTTAGCGTAGTCAATTTGTCTTTCGCTGCTGGGGGATCCCTGATTGCAGTTGGGTATATTGCTGCTCACGCCTCCGCCGACCCAATCATGGTCCTTACAGACCCCACCCACATAGTCCGGTCATCCTGCCCTAGCAGAAATGTGTCTGCTGCAGGCACTGCCAATTATGCCTGCTAGATGGCGCCCAGCCAACTGGTGGCAGCAGAATATACCGGGCCTTGGAGTTTTGCGTGTTTTTTTTTCAATTTTTTTCAAATTCCCAAATATGAATTTTTGGATGCAAACTACATGTTCCATGCCTGAGGTCAAGCTCAAGCAAAGGTTGTATTACCTGCTGTGTAACAGCAAACGTTAATCATGTTAGCTCAGATAGGGCACTAATGCTGCCTGGAAGGCAACCATAACTTAATTAGTGGAATAAAAAAGCAAAAAATACTCGCCCAGGGTTGGTGCAGGATGATTATAGCTAATTAAAAATGAACTAAAATGAAAAAGAATAAATGTCAGTTAATTAAAGAAATTAAATCACAACAAAATAAACTAATAACAAACTACAGATATAAAATTTTAAATAACTTGAAATATATAAAGCAGAAAATAATGTATTTCTGTACGTTACTGACTGGCCTCAGGCTAAAAGGTTTTTTATTGCTTTATTCTGTACGGTTGTTTTTTGCGGTCACTTAAAGAGCATTTGAAGAACAACTGCAGTTACAAAAATGATTTAATTAGAGATTATTACTAAAAAAATAAATAATTATTTTTGATTTGACACAAGATACAGTATACTGTTAATAATAGAAGTATTATTAAGATAGGGCTTGTTTACAATGGTTTCCTTAGATAGTGCTGTATATTTTTCATCAAGGGTTTAAGGTGACTAATTAAAAAAAAGAATAACACTGGTAAGTTTTTCCAAGTAGAATGTTATTTTTCAACAATAGCTTTATTTCTTATTGGTCATGCTCAATTATGCACAAAGTATGTTATTACTATTTACTATTACTTTTTAACTAATTCAGTTTTTGGTACTACATCAAACCAAAATTATGTGAGCATAGTTAGTTAATCTCTTTAGCCACCCAGGCATACTCATATGCACTTATTACTTTATTAATATAGTATTTGAAACTTGCACATCCCATTTTAAACCCATTCATAAAAATTTCAATTCAAGATCACATCAAACACCTCAGCCAAATAGCTTTAAGCCAAGACCAGGGGTCTGAGTCTACAGTTTGCACAGGTTCATTAAAACTGGGCAATGAAGAATGGGAAAATATTGCCTGGTCTGATAAATCTTGATTTCTGCTAAGCAGCACAAATCCATAGACCCAGCAGGTCAGGCTGCTGCTACTGGTGAAATGGTGTGGGGTATGCAACAGATTGGGCCATATAATACAAATCAAACTTCATTCAAATGCCACAACCTTTCTGATAATCTTTGCTGACCTTTGGTATATCTTCCTGGCCACATCGTATAACAACTACATTCATCATGTTAATGCACCAGTTCACAAATTATAAGTAATCTCCAAGTGGTTCCATTAATAAATCATTTACAAACCCAGTTGTAAACGGTAACATTACAGAAAATGTATTGAAAACAAATAGATATGCTTTTTTGCCTTGTTACCCTTATTGTTTGTTTGTAAATGATATTTTAGGGAACGGGGCAATGTAGCACTAAAAAGCTTGTACAATAATCAAAAAGTGTTACATCTGTGAAGGCACCATTAATGCTTAGTGGTTATATTGATTTTGGTTTGGCTATCTAGACAATCTAGTTTTTAAGAACTTTCTGATCACATTCAGGAGTAATTTATCAAAATGGATAAATAGAAACTTTACTTTAAAGTGTCCAGCTTTATATAAACAGGAATGGAAAATAGTGGTTTGGTGATTTAAAATTTCTGTTTAAACCCTTCAGTGGGAAGCCAAATTAATTATAAAACTTTATTTTTATGAAAATGCGCTTGTGTCTGTTCTTCCCCTGATAACTCTTAAGACAATATACATTCACAGAGAGCAGAATATCAACAGTGCTTATGCAAGTAAAAACAATGGCTTTAAAATGATAAAACTAAGTGCTTAAAGTAGTATAGGTTGCATATTTCAAAAGAAGCATTTTGTATGCATGGTGACAAGTAGTATAAATAAATCTGTGTGTTTTTTCTGTAGTGTTTGAGGAACCTGTTCCTGATGACCGTTATCATGGAATTTATTTTGCTATGCTGCTGGCTGGAGTTGGCTTTCTGTTGCCTTACAATAGCTTTATCACAGATGTGGACTACCTCCATCATAAATTTGAAGGTAAGGTATTTCATACCTTCTTGTATTAAAGTGCAAGCATGGCAACCCAAACATTTTTTTAAATGGCAAAAAAGTTTGGTTGGTTTTACCTGCAATCTACATCAATACAATTATTAATCAATATATTTGTATTTATCCAGTTTATTATTCTAAACAAATACATTTACAGTTTGTACTGGATAAGTAGATCAGTAGTGCTTTTTATGATAGATAAAAATAATAATATGAACAGGCTTTAAAGCAGATTCTAGAAATTTCTGTTTCCCTTTAGCATTGCTTGATGTGCCTTGGATTTGTTTTTTGTGCTTTTGGTAATTTATAAAAGATTACTGTGTTTATTTGACCCAATCATGTGTAATCTTGTTTTACAGGATCATTTCATACAGAAATGCTTAATTTAAATAAAAAACAAAGCTTGATAGATAGATAGATCTTTATTGATAGTAACAATGAAAATACACACTGTAAAGAATTAACAGTACAAATGGGCGGCACGGTGGCTAAGTGGGTAGCACTGTCGCCTCACAGCAAGAAGGTCCTGGGTTCGATCCCCAGGTGGGGCGATCCGGGTCCTTTCTGTGTGGAGTTTGCATGTTCTCCCCGTGTCCGCGTGGGTTTCCTCCCACAGTCCAAAGACATGCAAGTGAGGTGAATTGGAGATACTAAATTGTCCAGAACTGTGTTTGATATAACCTTTGTGAACTGATGAACCTTATGTAATGAGTAACTACCTGTCCTGTCATGAATGTAACCAAAGTTTAAAACATGACGTTAAAATCCTAATAAACAAACAAACAAACAACAGTACAAATACAGAAGGAAAAACATACACAGCAACAAAAACTGGACGGTTCCTGTACTTTATAAATAACAGACTGTTGCATCATTTACCAATAGCTCATACAAAATAAATATCTCTCATGGGTGAAAGTATATCTCAATTGCTGAATATGTGAAACGTAATTACAAGATGATTGGCAAATGGATTCGAGGTCGTGACTGTATACCTTTTGTGTTGCCAGGGACATCCATTGTGTTCGACATGAGCCTGACATACATCCTTGTGGCTCTTGTTGCGGTGGTGCTGAACAATGTCCTGGTTGAGATGCTCAGCCTGCACACAAGAATCACTGTGGGTAAGTCTGTTTATGCAGATACACAGTCACATACAAAGGAGCTGGAGGAGGAGGCAGTGTATTGACCCGAGAGAATGCATGACTGACCCTGAGGGATGAGGAAGGAGGAGGAAGGGGGGTAAGGGGTAGCCATCTCACTCAGCCAGCCACATCACTCATCAGCAATAACATTCACAGACTCCTGCTAAAGCGCTTAGGGAAGAGCAAGCAGAGACTTAGAATATAAAATAGGCTATTCATTAAAAAAAAAACCCACTTGCATTTCCATTACAGAGCGTATATTTTTCTGCGAACATTGTTATTACAAGCAAAGCAACCAGGGGGTCTCACTCTGACACCCCCTTAAGCCATACTTTACACAAATTCTCTGTGTAAGTAAGCATCTGTATCCCATAACACATAAAAACTGTTTCTCTATGACCACAATTTTTTACTGTATGTGTGAAGGGCAACCGTATAGGCACATTGCCATAAGGGGAATTAAATTTGGAGAAGAACAAAGAAGAATACAGCTATTAGAATAATGCAATTTTAATGCTCCTTTCTTTAAACGTTAATTGTATACTGCTGGGCTGTGGGAATCATGCTTTTTACATGCAGTAAATTTACAAGCATTCAGGGCTAGATTTCATGAGGTGAGAAGGAATAGTGCAAAGTATATTTGCAGGATAAATAAGATAAATAATACATACATATACAAAAAACTAAAAACTTGATTAGTTGATTGTTCTTTTTTGTACATTTAAGATAAGATAACACTTTATTGATCCCGAAGGAAATTGCATTTTTTTTTTTTTTTTTTTTTTTTTTTTTTTTTTTTTTTTTTTTTTTTTTTGTGTGTGTAAATTTACCTGTTGTCCCAATTTTTTGTATAATATTTGTTAATAAGGGCAGCACGGTGGCTCAGTGGGTAGCACTGTCGCCTCACAGCAAGAAGGTCCTGGGTTCAATCCCCAGTTGGGGCGGTCTGAGTCCTTTATGTGCGGAGTGTGCATGTTTTCCCCGTGTCTGCGTGGGTTTCCTTCGGGAGCTCCGGTTTCCTCCCACAGTCCAAAAACATGCAGTCAGGTTAATTGGAGACACTGAATTACCCTATGGGTGAATGGGTGTGTGTATGTGTGTGTGTGTGAGTGTGTGTATCTGCCCTGCAATGGACTGGGCGTCCAGGGTGTTACTGTGTGCCTTGCGCCTATTAAAAAGCTGGGATAGGCTCCAGCACCCCTGCAACCCTAATTAGATAAGCGACTAAGAAAGGGACAGTGACAATATTTGTTATTAAGTTTGGGTTGCACCACCTGACATAGATAGATAGGTATTTTATTGATCCTTTACAGGAAATTACTTTGTTATAGCAGCTCACATCAGACAAATAACTCGTTACATACATACAACATCCACTGACACAGTACAAAAAACAATTTTGATCGAGCACCCTCACCTCAGCACATCACTCCAAAGAAAAGAGCACTGGCCAACACAGACTGATAGAAGGTGCACAAAAGGGGCCTGCTGATGTTAAAAGATCTTAGCCTTCTTAAAAAGTACAGTCTGATTTGCCCCTTTTTGTACACTTTATCCATATATCTGGACCAGTCCAGCTTGCTGTCCTACTGGGTACAAGTTCCATCTCTGTTTCCTGAATGGTAACTGACTCTGGGTCATCCCTCATCCTTCTGAAATCCACCACCATTTCTTCAGTTTTTGAGATGTTAAGTTGTAGGTGACATTTTCTGGGTGGTAAATTGTCAATACCTTACATCATTTTTTAATTTCATTTTCATCAGCCAGTCCATTCAGGCCAGGGTCATGGTTGGTGTGGTTCCACCGTTAAACACTTGTGGGGCTTTTGCCATCCCCGGCAGGCCGATAGCAACACTCTTATTCTTATCAGGATTCCAGCAGTGGGAGGCTTGCTTGATAGACCATTGCCCCTTTTGAATTTGAACTGCTACTTTTTGCATATTGTATAATTTATTTATACTAAATGTATATGATGAACATTTATTAGTCTTGGCTTAATAGACAAATTCTGGACAGGGACATAAATATTGAGGGGTATAATGTATTTAGGACAGATAGGCCAAAAAGAGGAGGGGGTGTTGCAATCTATATTAAAGACAGGTATCATGTAAATGTGGTTCTTTCTAAATCTGTTGATAGACAGTTTGAATTGCTGGCTTTAGATTTAGTTATAACAGATTCATTTAAACTTACTATAATTGGTTGTTACAGAACTCCATCATCGCAGGGTGATGTTCTATCTACACTAGCTCTATTATTGTCCTCTATAAAATATAATGAAATTGTTTTAATTGGAGATTTTAACTGGAACTGGTTACAACCAGTGTCTGATGATTTTAAAATATTGTGTGATTCACTTAATCTCTTCCAGTTAGTTAACAGTTATACAAGACCAAATTTGAAGTTTCCTGATAAGTCGTCATTAATCGATTTAATACTGACAAATTCGCCACATAGATATACAACTGCTTCAGTTTTTGTAAATGATGTTAGTGACCATTGTGTTGTGGCAACGGTTAGAAGCTCAAAATTACCGAAATTTAAACAGCGCATAGTAGTTAGACGGAATTTTAAGTTTTTTGATAAACAAGCATTTATACATGACTTATGCCAAGTTGGATGGGAGAGGATTTATTTGATTCCAGATGTTGAAAATTCTTGGACATATTTTTATGATAGCTTTAGTGAGATTGTAAATAGGCATGCACCGTTTAAAAAATTTAGAGTTAAAGGGCGTGAAAATCCATGGTTTAATTCCGATTTAGCTAGTTTATTGCACGAACGTGATATAGCTTGGGAGAAAGCAAGACATACTGGATTGGAATCCGATTGGTTAACATTTAGGCAATTACGAAATAAGTGTACAGCCGCAGTTAGGAATTCTAAATCTAACTACTTTCTCTCTGAAATCTCGGGTAATGTAAATAATTCCCGGAAATTTTGGAAAAGTATTAAATTATTAACTGGTGCTGTAAATTCTAATAAACTTCCATCCTGTATTGTGAAAAATGGGGAAAAGATTTTGGATAAAGTGCAAATGCTAAATTCCTTTAATACACATTTTATTACAGCAGGATCCTTATTTGATTCTTTAAATTCGAAACCATTGAAGCATGACAGTGAGTATATAAATAGTGATGATGGAGCATATATGCCTTTTAACTTTAAACAACTCCTTTATTCTGAGGTGCACAAAGCTCTTACTTTTTTAGATACAAATAAATCAGCCGGACCAGATTATTTAGATCCAGTGTTTTTAAAAATGGCAGCTGATATTATTGCAGGACCATTGACTTATATTTTTAATCTCTCATTAGCTACAAATGAAGTTCCCCAAATATGGAGGTCTGCCTTTGTTGTGCCCCTCTTAAAAGGGGGAGATCCTACCATGTTAAATAATTATAGGCCCATCTCCAAAATTTCGATTATAGCAAAAATGTTAGAAACCTTTGTAAGTGAGCAATTGAAGGACTATTTAACAGTGAATAATATTTTAACTGAGTTTCAATCAGGTTTTAGAAAAAAACATAGTACAACTACAGCAGCATTAAAAGTGATAAATGATTTAATTTTATCGTTGGATAAGGGTGATTATTGTGCAGCACTGTTTATTGATTTGTCAAAGGCATTTGACACAGTTGATCATGTAATAATGAAATCTAGATTATTGAACATCGGTGTATCTAAGGATTCTATTCTATGGTTTGAAAACTATTTATCTGGTAGGACACAGTGTGTGCAGGTTGAAGGTTTTAAATCATCTTCATTGGTACTAGATAAAGGGGTACCTCAAGGGTCAGTCCTGGGGCCCCTGCTTTTTACTATTTACATAAATAGTCTCTGTGATAATGTGCCAAATGCAAGATTTCATTATTATGCTGATGATACTGTTATTTATTGTTCAGCTAAAACTCAAAATCAGGCTGTAAGTATTCTGCAGGAAAATTTTGAAATTATACAACAGAGACTTTTTAATTTGAAATTGGTCTTAAATGCTGATAAAACAAAAGTAATGGTGTTTACAAAGTCAAATAAGATGCCACTAAATCTTCCATCAATAATCACCTTGTCGGGGAGTGTGGTTGAAACTGTATCCACATATAAATATTTGGGTTTAGTGTTAGACAGTTCTTTGACTTTTAAGGCTCATATTACTCAGCTCACAAAGAAATTAAAGGTTAAATTAGGCTTTTATTTTAGAAATAAATCATGTTTATCCTTTCAAGCAAAGAAAAAGCTTGTCTGTGCCACTTTTTTACCAGAAATTGATTATGGAGATGTTATTTATATGTATGCACCCATATCTTATCTACGTTCACTTGACACTGTTTATCATAGTGCACTGCGATTCATTACAAAGTGTTCGTTTTCTACGCATCATTGTGTTCTTTATGAAAAAGCAGCTCTGTCCTCATTAACCACACGAAGATTAACTCATTGGTACATTTTAATTTATAAGTCTATTTTAGGTTTATTACCTTCATATTTATGCAATTTTATAAATCGTAAAGAACCTGGAAATTATTGTCTGCGCTCTTGCACCTTGTATCTTCTTAAGGTCCCCTTGGCACGTACGAAGTTAGGGAAACAGGCTTTTAATCATGCTGCACCATCAGACTGGAATACACTGCAGAATGTTTTAAAATTGCAGGATTTGGTGAATTTAAGTTATTTTAAAAACATGTTGTTGAATATGGACATAGGTAAAACGGTTTGTAATTGTTTTAAATGAGCATTGTATTGTCTATATTATGTATTCATGTTTGTCGTATGTTGTTTGTGTAAGTGTAACTATGTACTATGTTGCTGCTTATCTTGGCCAGGACTCTCCTGCAAATGAGATTGTAAATCTCAGTGAGATTAATTTCCTGGTTAAATAAAATAAAATAAAATAAAAATAAATTAGTAACACATTATGTATACAGTATATTATATAAATTATTACATACATAATTAATGATATGTTAAACAGAATCATGCATGATCAGGTTGAATACATAGGAGTTTTAGTAGTAGTACAGTAATACATTTAGTGAATGTCTATGCTCTTAAAGTGCTCACAGTAGGTTTTTGGCTTTATTAGTGACAAGGTGACCTACAGCAGCAGATTTACGTTATGTCTGCCACAACCATCTAAAAAATATTACATGTTAATCCGATAGTTTTAATGGTTAGTCCAAAACTTTTATGCTTTCCTTGAACTTTTCTCTTGTGTATCAATTTGTAAAAGTGAAAGTGTGGATCTCTATACCCATGATGATGAATTGCAATACATTTTGGCGAATAAATCAGACTGAAAGCAATGAATGAACTTGCAGCTATTTTGCTATCAATCAATGTTCATGCTTTTAAATTGGATGGTTGAGGCTCAGCATGAATACCTTTCTTGCTATTTGTGCTGTGACATGAAAATTAAATAAATGTTGGTGTTAAATATTCTCGTTCAAGGCCTTTTTAAAAGAGTATGTCTGAAAAGCTACCATCTTTACAAAAATGATGCTGTGACATGACAATTGAGAAATGTTGGTGGTAAATACTCTTGTTCAAGGACTTTCGAGAGGCTACCATCTGTACAAAAATCATACATACACATAGTTATTATCACTTAACTACAGATAAATGTGTCAGATTTAAAAGGGTAAAAATAATTACAGAAAAGTGCACCATTGTAGCTAACAACATTTACACAAATTAATACACTCTCTGTAGTGATTATAGTGCTGCATTAAAATATACTCTGTGCAGCTGGCATTTCATCCTAGGATGTTGGGTTCAAACCTTACCTTCTGTCACTGTATATGTCCAAGTGGAGTACTTATTTTCTTCTCAACTACCAAAACATCCAGAGGTGAACTGGCTGCTTTAATTAATAATTTTGCAATAATTGTAAAAAATTATCAACAGTTGTGTAAATTAACCAGATGAACCAGATTTTATGAGGACAAGCATTTTCTAGTATTATCTCTAGTAAATAAGGTTGTTAGCAAGTTCCTTAAAATTATTTTAGTTGTGAGGATATTGTCTACTAACTAAGTAAAGTAAATGTTAATTTTTGCAGGTTACATATTTGCTCTTGGCCCTCTCCTCTTTGTCAGTATATTTGATGTGTGGCTGGAGAAGTTTACCACGAACCAGGCTTATGTTCTTAACCTGGTATCTGTGGGTGTTGTGGCATTTGGATGTACAGGTACTGGTTTTTGGTTTTCTTTCATCTTAGATAGGACACATCATGTGTCACCAACTATCTTTCTTGTTTAGCCTTTAATGATTAACATGTTTGAGATTTGTATGCTACTATTCTCACCTTTGTTCGATGTCATTAAAAGTCCAGCAGTCTAGTTTCTATGGCTACATGGGGATGCTTCCAAAACGCTACACACAAGGAGTAATGACTGGAGAAAGTAAGAATAAATCAGCACCCTTTAAATTTTATAGAACGTGTTATATTGTATGCACGTATGTTAATTGAACCTTTTTTTTATTCCAGGCACAGCAGGAGTCATCATTTCACTAAGCAGGATCTTCACCAAGCTGCTTATTAAAGATGAGAGGAAGAACACCATCATCTTTTTCCTCATCTCTATTGGCATGGAGCTGATGTGTTTCATTTTGCACCTGCTGGTGCGCAGGACACGATTCGTGCACTACTACACTAGCCTGGCACGGCAGGGTTTGAGCTACTCCAAAGATTGCTCACACCATGGCAATCAGTACCATGTTCACCATGATGTGATTACTGAGGATGTAAGATTCGTAAGTACAATGTATGGCCAAAAGCATGTGAACACCCCTGCTAATTATTGAGTTCAGGTGTTTTAGCCACACCTATTGCTTACAAGTGTCATAATTCATTTCATTTAATATTTATGTTCTACCACCGCATTATTCTGGTCAGGGTTGTGGTGGGCACTGAGTGCAATGTAGTAACACACACTGGAAAAGACGCAAGTCCTAACCAATCAGGTCTAAAACAGTTAGTATTCCCAGTATAGTGGCCTTAATAATTTTGAAATGGAAGAAGCAAGGCACAACCTTGATTCATCCTAGTGTTAACTGTCTGTCTAAATTAGGCATCCAGACAAGAAGGATCTTGGCCAGGGGTAGAAGAAATTCTACAAGAGATGGGACACCCTGTTGGACAGACAACCATCTTTGCAGCACTTTATAAACAGTCCTTTATAGCAAAGTTGTTGTGTAAAAGGCACATTATATCCCACTTGGAGTTTGCTAAATGGCATGCACTCAGCAACACAAGGTCCATGATTCTCTGGTCTGATGAGATGACAAACCGCAGGCATTATGTCTCGTGAAAACATGCACTGTACATCACCTGACTAAAACCATCCCTACAGTGAACCGTGGTGGCAATATTTTTCTATGGCAGTGCTTCTCAGTGCCAGGGACAGGGAGACTGGTCAGAATTGAGGTACAGCCAAATAAAGGAACATCCTCCTCTAGTCCTTGTATGCAAGCTCAGACTAGAGTGACAGTTCTCCTTGTACTATGACAATGAACCGAAGCATACAGTACATCCAAAACAACACTTGGGTGGCTTTGGAGCAAGTATCTGAATGTTGTTGAGTGGCCTTGCTAATACAACATCAAATATCTGTTCACAATAGCTTGCCATCCTATCTGAGCTTGAGAAAATCTACCCTAAAAATAGGATAAACAAGAAGACACACAGCTATAAATACTGCCAAAGAGGCTTCTACATAGTATTGAGTAAAGGATGTAAATCATTTTCTTATATAATTTAAATGTTTGATATTTATTTACTTTTAAACAATTTTACGTTAAGGGGTCTGAATACCTTCTGAATCCACTGTAAAGCTAGACATGTTGCATTTACCTTTTAAGGTCTAGCAAGACAGAATATTACCTTTGTTTGTCCCAAACCAAGTGCCTATTGCGCATTTACTCCACATTTTACCAGAATAGTATATAGCCAAGGCCAATGTAGCAGAGGAGGTTATTTTTACCAGATAAAAATAATCTCCAGATACAGTATAAAATTCTTTATTTTGCACAATCCTACTGATTACACAACTACAGTGCAAATACAGATTTATTTCTGTCTGAGTGCAGACCATTTCCTAGTGTCTTGAAAAAATTATATAATGTATTAAAATAATTGATACAATCCTGCAACTTTAAAAAACAAAAACATTTATTTTTACAAAAAACATTTACAAAACCAAATTTTGAATTTGCATACTTAACATTTGTTTTGATTTGAAAAGTTGACAGCAAGCTAAAAATAATTGTACATCTAGTACCTTTGTGTATTTTAGTCCACTCTTAAATTTCTATTTATTTTAAATCTTTACTGTGGATGCAGTGCATGTCTTTCTGCTTTAAGCTGTTTGACTAAGGCTGCATCCCATATTTACCATGGTTATCATGAACAATTACCACATTCTAGAATCCTTATTTACTTTTTGTATTATTTGCTGTTTTTGAGAAAAATTCTTTTCAGTAAATAATCAGCAACACGCCCACTGAACACATACACACACACATGCACACACACACACAAGCATGCACGCACAAACATACATACAGACATCTGTTTGGTTGCATACACAACTGAGTCTCTGAAGCTTTGTTATTTGTTAGATTATAGACATAGATTATTAGAAAGTAGAAAGTGATTATTATATGCACATTAAGATGATGGTTTCCTGGTAATACCTGTAATGCATAATTAGTGGATTTGTTAGTTGAAATGTATGTATTGTTTAATATTTGCCTACAATGACATATTTGCCTCCAATATTTGTCACGACTGAGCGGCACGGTGGCTCAGAAAGTAGCACTGTTGCCTCACAGCAGGAAAGAACTGGGTTTTATTCCCTGGTGGAGCTGTCAGGGTCATTTTTGTGTGGAGTTTGCATGTTTTCCACATGTCCGCTTGGGTTTCCTCAAAGAGAACAGTCCAAATACATTCAGTCCTGTTAATTAGAGCTGCTAAAATTGCCACTAGGCGTGAATGTGTCTGTTTGTTTGCCCTGTGATGGACTGGCAACCTGTCCAGGGTGTTTCCTCCCTTTTGCCCAGTGAATCAGGCCCACCACGACCTTTAATAGGACAAAGCAGTGGTTAAACAGACAATGAATGAATTAATTTGTCACGACATTAAGGTTAATCAAAAATAATTAAGGCAATAAATAGGTATACCACTACAATAGTTTAAAATTATTCTTATAAAGAAAAATACAAGAATGTTGAATATTGAATAATGATGAAAATAATAAATATCATAGCATCATTTTGGTATGCCTGTCATATGAAGCCTTCCCCAAATATAACAGACTATGAAAGGACACAACTTTAGACTTAATCACATGAGTGTTTTTTAGAAAGTCGTTCATTACTTCCAGATGCTTGTTCAGGTCCAGTGGCTTGATTGCAGTGAATGTGTTTTATAGCTCTGTGTACGTAAAAGACCTTGATTTACTGCCAGATCCTGTTTAGTTCATTTGCATTTTCCTGTGGTTGAAAGATGGAATACTAATAGCTGATTTTTAATTTAATGCAGAACATTTATGTTTAAAATGAAAATGATTTGCACTTGTAAATAAAACTATTTTTTCTATTTTGTAAAGAATTATGAGATTAGGATCAACTACGGATAAATAAAGGATTAAAATGGTCAATAAAAACAAGATTTTTTCGGTTTCAATAAAATCCACAACAGTGACAACAATATTGACTGAAAACAATAATGAACCAATTATGTTTTCAAATATTTGTCTTATGTTTACTCTGGTGTTTTCTGGGTATTTTCTCTGCGTATCCTCAAGGCTCTTTAGAGACATTATGCTGGATGATCTAAGGCTCTATTGGCCCAGAACACAGAGACTCTTTTCCAATTCCAAGAAATTAAAGAGAGTAGTTTTATTGGCCCAACATTGCACTTAATCAAGTAAATGGCCCTCTACACATGCCCAGTGCAGAACTGCTAGCTCATCAGGAGAAGATTCATAATAGCTGAATCCACTACAAGCGCTAACAAAGTTACACAGATCTAATCAGTGCTGATGTTGGTTTTGCTTGTTTTCATTGTCGCTTTGATTTGATGATGTGCACAATTAGTGGCTTTTTCTTTCTGTTATTGTGTAGCTTCCTGTCCTTTCAATAAAGATCAGTCTGATATTGCCTCTCTACTTTTAAGGACAATGGTGCGGTGGGTGCTTCTCCTGCTGATGACAGCAGCACAGAACCCAACTACGCTGGCAGCAACACATATGTGAGGTTTGATGTGCCTAAGCTAAAGATAAAAAGGAGCTGGCCAGGCATCAAGGGTAAGATTACACCAACCAGCACAATGATTTACCTTATTTTATCCTGTGCGTATGCTTTCATGTGCCTGGTCTTAAAATGACCCACATTTACATTTAGAGTCCAAAGTTATTAGCTTGATTGTGTATTTAATTAGTACCAGTTTATTAGAAACGATAGTGCAAACCCTATTTCTGAAAAAAAAAAAAAACCTTGAGATGTTTGTAAAACAGTAAACAGAATAATCTGTGATTTGTTATTTCTCTTAAATCTTTATTTAACTGACAAAAGTAGAAAGAAAAAAATCCATTGTTTTCACTGATTAACTTCATTGTATTTTGTAAATAGAAACACATTTAGAATTTGATGCCTGAAACACACTCCAAAAAAGTTGGGACAGTGGAAAAATAGGGGTAAAAAGTTTATAGAATATTTAAGTTACACCAGCAGGTGAATTGGTTACAGGTGAGGGAATCATGATTGGGTATAAAAGGAGGATCCACCGAAGGTTCAGCAGTAAATGTAGTAGTAAAAGGTTGTGGCTCACCAGTTTGTGCCAAACTTCAGCAAACAATTACCAATCATTTCAAAAGAACATCTCAAAAAAAGATTGCCAATCATGTAGTCGTTTACCATCTACTGCTTATAATATTGTGAAAAGATAGAGGTAATCTGGGGGGATAATGTGTAGGGCAAGGCTAGAAACCACTACTGAATGAATTTGTTGCTATGCCCAATCTGCTCTACTCATTTACTGAAATCAGTGGTAGTCTAGTGGGTAGAGCTTTGGGGTATCAATTGAAAGGTTGAGAGTTTGAATTCAAACTGGGATATGTGAAGAAAGAATTTCCTTGTACCGTTCACCTGTATATGTATAAATGACAGATAAAGGCATTCTATTCTATGATAGGAATTGCTGATCAGATATTATTCAATGGATAGAGCATTTCAGTATGGCAGTGGCTTGGGCTGTGGCATATATAACAATTGTTCGTTTAATTGAATTTAATTTTTATCACCTGCTTTATTCTGGTCAGGGTTGTGGCGGACTCGGTTCACAAGGCAGGAATACCTTGGACAGGGTGCCAGTCCATCACAGAGCTTTGGACATCACAGTCCCTCTGCCCTCAGGCACAACCAATCATGATTGTGTAGATGACTGTATGTCCGATAGCACTGCTGAGATTCGAACCTGGTTCAATGCAGATCTTTAAATATAGACGAGTTTATAATACAAAGATATGACCATATCTGTCAAGTTAACTCTAAAAATAAACCAGTAATCCCTTTGTTTTCCAGATATGATCCTGCACCGTTATGTGGTCTCCCGTGTTATTTGGCCCTACATGTTGTCCATTGCTGTCACATACTTCATCACCCTGTGCCTTTTTCCTGGTCTGGAGTCTGAGATCCGCAATGCCACACTGGGAGAGTGGCTTCCCATTCTCATAATGGCAATCTTCAACATGTCCGACTTTGTGGGCAAAGTGAGCATCCCCTGTGATCTTCACAAGTGCTGTTTTATGACCTACAATATGTAATTATATAGAAAATGAACTTCTGTCTAATTTTTGTCTGTAGATCTTGGCTGCTTTGCCGTATGAGTGGAATGGAGTGCGCTTGTTGTTCTTCTCTTGTGTGAGGGTAGTGTTTATCCCTCTCTTCATCATGTGTGTGTACCCTGTGCCAAAACCAACTCTTTGTCATCCAGCATGGCCCTGCATCTTCTCCCTTCTCATGGGTATAACCAATGGCTACTTCGGCAGTGTGCCCATGATTCAGGCTGCAGGCAAGGTACCACCTGAGCAAAGGGAGCTAGCAGGTAAATCTGATTTCTGGTGCATTCTTTAAAATTAAGTATACCTGGTAAAAGTAGTATAGCATATACTTTTGCTCACTGTCTATTTTATGGTCTTATGCAAAAAAGTGTGAACACCCCTGGTCAGATTCCATCTTTTGTTAATGTTTTAAGTAAAAATAAAATAAAATAATAACCTCTAGTTATTATAAAGTCTTTTTGGCTAATTTAATGAACCTTTTTAATTTAATTGCTGTACTTTTGATGCTAAACCCATGGTATGCACAACTTCTCAGCCCCCATCCTTAAAAGGAATTGGAGCACCACTTATGTGGGTTTTAGACTAAACAACCAACAACAATCCTGTGGTCAAAACTGATCATTTTTAATGAGTGAAAAAACAAGTACAAAACATGGCATGTATTTCTGACTAAGCAATAAATAGCAAAATTACAAGGTTGGTGTATGTTTACTTATTAAATGTACCTATTAAATTAAAGTGAGTGTATGCACCAGTATGCTCAATGGTTTTTTTTCTCATGATGTCTCCTTTATGTCTTTCGTACAGGAAACACCATGACAGTCTCCTATATGGCTGGACTAATGTTGGGGTCTGTGGTTGCCTACGCTGCCTACAGTTTCACTGTCCCAGGCATGAACTTTCACTCAGAGAACTTAAACTATACCCAGGGGTATTAGTGATCTACACTTCATCTCTCTACAATTTACACATACATCCTTTTGTTATTGTAGCAACTGAGATATCTCTACACATTAAAGCCTGGCGTGGCTCTTTCGAATGTATTAAAATGAGGGAAATGTATGCCAGCAGTGTAAAGAGTTGTATGTGTGCTTCATTAAGTCGTTTAGCTTATGAAGAGATGTGTGGAGCGTCTCCTGTGGTGGTCTGCGGCGGGAAACCATTAGCTTTTATGTGTACATGCTGTGGATGTGGACTTATTAAAAGTTTCAGTGGCTATAAAGCCATTTGCATCTAATACCCACAGAAACTGCCTCATTAGTGATTTGGTGAATACAGGGTTAAACCCAAATCTTATAGTAAAAACTGTATTCTTTAAGTGTAAACATTATGAATGTTTGGACATTTTTGCTAAGGAAAATTGAATGTAAACCTTAATAAAAAAGAGTTTTTTGTACATTTTCTTTATGTTATGCCCATTGTTTCTGTATCTGTAAAGTCCTGTATTTTTCCCTACACTATATGGCCAAAAGTATGTGTACACCCATGCTAAGTATTGGATACAGGTGCTTTAGCCACACTCATTGCTAATAGGTGTATAAAAATATTGACAGAAAATAAATTGTGTTCTTTTACCTTTGTAGCAGCAAATTGAGGAAGGCTCTTTCCTGCTCTAATTTAACTGTGCCCCTGTGCACAAAGCGAGGTTAATAAAGACATAATTAAACTTAAAGGTTTAATGAGTTTGGTGTGCAGGAACTGATGGCTTGCTTAAAGCCTCAGGGTTACTGAACCTCCTAGGAAGAAATCAGAAAATCAATTGAGGGCCAAAGCTTTTTGACCAGCTTCAATGCCTGACCTCACAGATGCTCCACACACTTCAAAATGTTGTAAAAGCATTTCTAAAACAGTAGGCTGTGACACCAACAAAGTCGGAGTTATATAACACTATACATAAGCCAACGGTTTTGGAATGGGATGTTTAACTAGCTCATGGTTTTGTGTCTATATTCTTTTGACCATATAGTGTTATGTAAGCAAATTGTAAAATGTATGTTATTTTAACTGATATGACTAAAAGAAATAATATTTACAACCCATAGTGTTTTGTCATGTTATTCAAAAACAGTCATTTGAAACTAACAGTTACAAATGTTAATCATGTCTCATTTAATAGACTACATGAACAAATGTATGTGGACTGCCACATATTAATCACTATGCACAATTTCATTTCAAGACACCTGCCATTGGACTCTGGAGCAGTGAAAATGTCTTTTCTGGAATGATGACTCATGGTTCACCTTCTGCCAGTCTAAATACTGAATTTGGATTAACAAGTGGTAAAGGCTAGTGCCAGCTGTAATGATTTGTGGAGAAGGATGTGATTTTGTTGCTGCAGATGAGGGAATGTTTGTTTCTATTTCAGTTTCATAAAGAAATTGTTTCAGTTGGATGTAGATAGGATTAATTTAAACCTGTTACGCACCTTTAGAACTAATTGAAACCTTTACATTACCTTTTGTAAGGTGAATTACTGTAAGTTTCAAGGTCAAGTGGAAAGCCTTTCAAGAACTTCAGCGGCTGTTGTGCCAACAAAAGGGACACTAACAGCATAATAATGCCTAGTCCGTAAGCAGGTACCTATGGATATGAAATTTGAGTGTCCACATACTTTTACCTATGTCAAAAACCATACAACTATTTATATAGCCAATAACAGCCTCCAGTCTTCTGAAAAGGACTTCCACACATTTGAACACAATGTTTTTAGTATCTTTTGTCCATTTATTTAAAACATTTGTTAGGTCAGACACTGACGTTGAACAAGAAGACCTGGTTTGTTATAGATGTTCCAATTCAACCCAAAGGTCTTCTGTATACTTGAGCACAAAGTTAAAAGCATATTATAATTGCTTTTCTTTGCACCTTTTTGCAATGGGTGTTTCTGAAACACATACAATGGATAATAAGTTGGGGTATTTACCCAGTTTTGACTGTAAAGTGTATTTTTCAGCCTGAATTCTGAATGAAATTTACAGTTGGGAATTGAACACAACGGTCGTTTAAAGCTTAGATGGAAATAATGTATTCTCACCAGCAGATGGTGGAATATCACCATTGCATGTTCCTACCATTCTGCAGGCTAACATTTACAGTGCGTTAAATGGAAGCAGAACATTCATTTATTTTCAGTAACAGCACCAACCTGATCAGGGTCGTGGTGTCCCCGTGCCACCTAAAAGGAACACACACTGTACAGGGTGCCATTTTATTACAGAGTGACACAATTGATCATTCACTCAAATATTTCCATACTCAGACACACATAAAGGCATTTTATAATAGACAATCAACTTTCTGCATCTCTTTGGGAGGTAAATGGAAACCACAGTCACAGGGAAAACATGCAAACCTCTACAAGAAAAGTGTCTGAAAAGAACACATGCCACTTTGTATGTTTAAGCAGCTATGCCACCATAAGCAATGAAATATTATTTCATTAAGCTGAATGGAGGTTTCAAACACTTTGCATTTGCTTCCTCTGCAGTTGCTTCTCCAAACACTCACACTACATTAATTGCTTTAGTCCTTATAATAGCATGCATAAATAATTCATGCAGCCATGGCTTACTTTGTGTGATCCATGAAATAATCATCTAGAAGCAATCAGATTCTCTCAACCTGAAAAGATCTTATTCAAAAGGTTGCAGACAACTTGTAGTTAGCATGTTTGGACAATTGGAAAATATAAATATTACCAATACATATATAGTGTATACTGTGTTTTGAATTGTTTAGATCAAGCCTTACTTACAGTATGATTGCAGTACCAGTAATCTGTGTGGTAGCTAAAACATACCGTCTGTGTTCCCAAGCAAAGGACTGAGAACTAACTGACAGCTATATCATTAAAAAAAACAATGTAACTGATATTACATAATACAGTACACCAGTGTGGTAGGAAAAATATACAAGGCAATATGACCCAGGCTCCCTGTACAGTGTTGCTATGCACTACAATGTGCACAAAAATCTCTTAGGACATTACACACTTACTCACTGACACTCATTGACACTCATTAACACGTAGAAGCAAGTAGCTAGTCCAGGCAAATGGCATAGCTTTTTTTTTTTTTTGTAAATTGGTGAGTCACTGGAGTAAAGATCACAGATTATTTTACTCCAAACATGTATTTGGCAGCTGCTAGATTTATTTATTTTGACACTAGATTGCCCCTAAATGTAAATTAATGTGAATAAGTGAAGTGTGTATTGCCTTGGGGCAGACTGGTTAAAACATATCACATTCTGTGTTTATGCAATTATGTAAAAATATTAGACAGCCCTTTAAACTATGTAGGAATATGTTGCAGTATATCACACACAATCGTTTAATATTTTACTTATAAATCTAAACAAAAGCAACTTTAAGAAATGAGAAATAAGGTTTTTTAGATTTACATTTACGATTGTAAAAATGTCCACCTTCTGTCTAGTTTCTGATAAGATTTAAGTTTTGTCTAATGTACATATCTTCATTTATGTTTTCTATCAGTGACATGTAACACTTAGTACTATATGCAGAAAAGCTGCTCCCACCTCCATATAGTATTGTTCTTGGGTTCATCTGCATACCCAATTAGTTGACTCCAAACTTGATGAGTTGAATACAATAATTGCTAAAGGATTGTTTTATTCGGACTGGTCACAAAAGTGTTCTGATTTATTAATGTTTGTGTGCTGATTATAGACATACATCTGTTATTTTTTTCATTCTTACTTACTTTCTTTTTAATTATTTTTTTTATAGGAGCAAAGATGATTCCAGTGCAGTCCAGTGCAGTTCATTGCTTGTTCTTCACTTTTGCTCCTGCTGTTTGCAGATCATCTGTGTGTGACCATTTAAAAGCGTGGTGCACCTTTTCAGACACAACTATTTGTGGTTTTTCTTCATGGTGTTTCACACACACATTCACAAACACTCACACTTAAAATGGCCTGCACGGTCACCCAACATTTGATATTCTGATACGTAGTTAGTGCTGGAGTGTTTAAGAGAGGAATCAAGACACAGCAAATCACCTCTAACCAGTGCATGGAAAACCAGACTACTTTAAGCAGTGCTGCCACAGCAGGTAATGTTGGTGCAGCACTAAAGTTTAGGGTTTCAATCCACACCTCTAATTACTGTCAGTGTCAAGTTTGATATGTGCTTTCATATCCAAAAGGGTTTGCTCTAAAAACCTTTCTTTCCTCCAATTTTACAGAAACAGACATTGTGTATTGTAATTTGTCCCTAGTGATCTACTGAGTGAATGGGAATAGCATGGTTCTCAATGGCTTGGCACTCTGAATCCACCAACATCCAACCCCAAACAAAATAATACTGTTGATAAGTAATAAGATCACTAACCACTTTCTCAAAGTTAACCTGTTTGGCTTTTGATCAAATTACCACAAAATACAAAAAACATTAAGAGGCAGTGTATACACTGTTTTATTTCTCGGTTGGTCCAGTTTCAGTGAATCCACCGGGAGAGTGAATGGCTTTGAAGTGGGTTCGGTCACAGTGAAAGCTCTAATTCTAGCGTAGCTGCAGGAGCCACTTTGGTGCCTGCTTGTCTTTTTGCCATTCATTTTTCACTTTGCCCCAGTTCTAAAGCAACACATAACAATATAGCCTGCAACACTCAGGGGGAGATGGATCAGCCTAGTGGAAGTGAAGCAAGAACAGGACACTCAATTCATCACCTGCACTTATCTTCCATACCTTCTCCTGCATTAATTGTAGCCTCCTTTCTCCTAGCTCCCACTGGAGCTTACAGATACTGAACTGCTGAAAGCATCTGTAGGGCTTCTAGGTATGACCTTTAGAAAGAGAGTGAGAGCATGTTTTAACAGCAAGATCCTTGTCACTGTTGTTTTTGTGTCTCTCTCACACATTCTTGTTTTATGACCTTAGTTCATGTGCCAGTGTAGGTCTGCATGTTTAGGCTAGCCTGCTGGAAGTGTTTAGTCTTTTTAGTTTGTGTAAGGGAACTCTCACCTAAAGCCAGTTAAAACATTTATGTTACTTATACTGTCCCCAGTCCAACAAGGCTTCTGTTGTCATGGATTTGCCAACTGTTTGGCGCTCCTTATGCTATTCTGACATTTATATTCCAATGAGATTAGTTAATTTAGGTTTGCCTCAAAGAATATCTTATAATTATCACACTAATTGTCTGATTCATGTACTGCATACAATTTGTAGTTACTTCTAGATAACATTTGTGGTAACTGTCTAAATCTTGTGGCTGTCAATCTGTCAGTTATTAAGCTATGTGGTTTCCCTGACCTTTCTAAACCTACCTAAGTAAAGATTGTTGCATGATGTTGATACATTACTGCTGTGGTTCTTTCTACTTGGGCCAGTCACAATCATTCTATATTTATTTTAAGCTAACTGTGAGTTTTAAATCTGTTAATTGCCAGGTTCCACAATTCTACCTTTTTGGTATTGGTACTTAATAATATAGTTCGTTATTAATGACATAATTAATTAAATTAAAATCAGTATACTATTATAATTTAATCATTATTGTCAGCTAGAGCTGTCTGCATGGTGTTCAACAGTCAAGGTGGCATGGAAAGCGGCACTGCCTCACTCTCTAGGACACAGTGGTACAGTCAGCGCAAAAGAGTTTTTGCACGTACCATTGCTCTGAGATCAGATTGTAGCTGCCTCCTGATTGAGCCCAGCATAGACCTCGGACCACTTGGTAAAGTAGTCCATGACAACAACTACATAGCGGTTCCCCTGATCAATCTCCTGAAAGTGGCCCAATACATCAATGGCCACTCGTTCCACTGGGGCTTGCAGCTGCCGAACAGAGCCTATGACTGCCTTACCAAACCTTCCTTGGCTGTGCAGATGTCACACCTCTTGCAACACTACTTTATATTTACACAACTCCCCACTCAGAAGAACCACTCAGCTAATCGGTGCCATGTTTTAGTGACCCCACAGTGCCCTGCCTGATTTTTTCCAGCATCTGTACGAGAGCCTCATTCTGCACTTGTATTGCCATTTATAGTCATTGCATTTCCTCTTTGCAGATTTTAATTCCAGTCACTGCTGGAATGACTGTGGTATGCAGTGCAGCCAAGACATCAAAACCAAGAATGCATGTGTCTCAGAATTCTGCCACAAAGAAGGCTTACTGTTATTACAGTATTACTGCTATTCCTGGCAGTGTAAGTAAGTCACTGACCCAAGCAGCTGACTGAAATACACTCCTTACTCATAAGCCAGGACATTGTCCTAATTTATCAGCTGCAGAGCAGGCACCACTGCACACTTGCTGTCTGAAATCGAAGAAGGAGTCTGTGCCACATGGGACCCATACCTGACAGGAAAGCTTACACTGAGGATCAGATGCAGCTGACTATCAGTCAAGTGCTGAGGACAATCACTGTTGAATATTTAATGATATGTCAGACACCAGGGCAGCAATATTATGACTTTTTGGCTGGTAATAAAAGTACTAGGAAACTGAATTTTTAGCTTATTAGATAGATTTTTAATGATCGTGGTTACTGAAAAATTCTACCATGTTTTACTTATGCAGGCTGTACAGTGTTTCATTAACTCTACAAACACAGTATAATTCTGACTAAGTTTTTTCCTCATATTTGTCTTTCGTATTTTTCCAGACTAGCACACACCTCCACTTTTAAGGAGTACAACTGCTGGCTGTGTTTTCTGCTTTTTCCATCTCTGCCTCTCGTATTATTGCTATAACCAGACAGTAGACTTTGGAGATGTAGAAATGGAGATGATTCCTCATCCGTTCTTTCTTTTCTTAAACACTTTCTCCTGTGTTTGTGGCCCCACTATGACTCAGTTAGACTTAGACCACTTAATTGACAGCACCACTTCTCGGAAATATATTTCTGTGCTACTGGATAGTTAAGACAAGAGCTTTTTTTCAGGCAGAATTGTTATGCTTGGAGGGAAATAAGCCACTGCACAAACAATTAAACATCATACCAACTGTGAAGCATGGTAAAGGGAGGTTCAGATTTGCTGCCTCGGGTCTGTAAAGCTTGCAATTATAACTGGAATAATACATCTAAAATTGTGTTTTACAGAAGAATGTAAAGGTAGCAGGTATATTATTTGAAGACTCAGAAAATCTGAATATTGCAGTGTGACAAAAAAAAAAAACAGCACACGGGAAAATAACAATAGAATTCTTTTTTTTTCATCCATCCATCCGTCCGTCTGTCTGTCTGTCCGTCCGTCCGTCCATCCATCCACCCATCCATCCATCTATCTATCTATCTACCTACCTACCTACCGACCTATCCCTCCATCCATCCATCCATCCATCCATCCATCCATCCATCCATCCATCCATCCATCCATCCATCCATCCATCTATCCATCCATCCATCCATCCATCCATCCATCCATCCATCCATCCATCCATCCATCCATCCATCCACCTACCTACCTACCTACCCACCCATCCATCCATCCATCCATCCATCCATCCATCCATCCATCCATCCATCCATCCATCCATCCATCCATCCATCCATCCATCCATCCATCTATCTATCTATCTATCTATCTATCTATCTATCTATCTATCTATCTATCTATCTATCTATCTATCTATCCATCCATCCATCCAGCTACAGTATCTATCTACCTACCTACCTACCTACCGACCTATCCATCCTTCCATCCATCCATCCATCCATCCATCCATCCATCCATCCATCCATCTATCCATCCATCCATCCATCCATCCATCCATCCAAAATCTTAACTTTCATGATTATGCGGCAGCATTAATTATGAAGTACGTGATTTGTCAGTAAGAATGCCATCTGAAAAACATAATTATGTTTATTTCCTTATTCTATACATTCACAGTGATATAACTGGTTCTCTCTGGTTTTTAAGAGAAACAATGACCTGTTCCCCTTTAAACAATCTATTTATAAAGGTCTTACATAAAAACTGCTGGACAAGCTTTAACTTGGTAAAATATCGTGTCAGACTATTTAAAACTGCCACCAGCAGATGGGGTGCTGAGGTTTCACTATCTCTTGGATGAAGTGAAAGAAATAGAAAATGTTAGTTTGGTGCCTGCTGTGTGAGAAGAGGCTCAACTACTACCAAAAAACCCTACTAACCCTATAGTGACCATAATGGAAGGGAAATGAAATAGAAAGGTAAGTAACTGTGTCATCTAAGCTGAATCAGGACCTAGCTCAAAAACTGTGTAAACACGTCAGCCCTCTGCAGCAGAGCTACTGTACATTTAGTGAATGCAAATGAGAAAATAAAACATAACACTACTATCCATCAAGCTACAGTACATCCCACACACAGTGTGAGTCTAGCTGTTGTGCTGTTCAGCTACAGGGATTGGAAATGAACACCCATTCCAGTAACTGAATGGAAAAAGGTATTTAAAAACATAAAAGAATGTCTGGTAAACAGAAAACCCCCTGTTTGACTAGCTTTATAAACTGCTGACATATGACTGGGTGATATGATGATATATAGAAACATTCACTGGTAGAAATTGGCTCTATGTTTTATAAAAGGTTTTTCATTCTTTTTTTTATTAGCAGTTAGCTGCTAGTTAGTAGCAGCTAATCTGGCGGACTTTACTTGATACCTTTCTGTATGTTTTTTTGTGGGAATTTTACATTTAATAAAACATACATTGTAGGAAAACCAATAATGCATCGTTTTCTGATTTTAAAAAAATCAACCGAACTTGCCATTTAAAAATATGACTAACGACATGCCCATTCATTATGTTTTACTGTCCCCTCAAGCAAAGCAGTCCAGACCCAAGGCTGTCTACAAAATACAATGTGTAAATATGGTTTGTAAAAGGTGTGAGCTATGTAAGCCATTATTATATTAAATTACTACAACCATTATTATATTATGATATATATAATTAATGAACAATCTAATTATATTAACAAATCTAATTAACCTACAAACCCCATTTCTGGGTAAAATGGGATATGTTGTAAAATGCTATAAAAACAAGAATGTATAAAGTCTTTCATTTAACTGACAAAAGTATGAGGTAAAGATTTCCTTTCTGGGGAAAAAGGAAAAATCCCAGAATATGCGTCAGTGTCAATTGTACCTTCACACATACTATATGCTCACTCATGCTATGGACACCATTACAGCTGTCTGTTTCTCTTGAAATCAAGCTGAAACAAAAACAACACATGTTTTTACTGTCCATTTGCAATGAGCTTCGACCTAAAGAACTTTCTGTATAGAATTGCTGTATGGGTTTCTCTTTGAGTGATTACATAATGGCATAAGTAGTTTCAGGTTGCGTTTCTTGATGCAATGACAGACTGTGTTATATAATGATGGTTTTCCAAAGTACTCCCAAGCCCATGTAGCTATATTTATCAGAGGAGTGTGATAGCTTCTCATGCAATGCAGTCAAAAGACTTAGAAAATCACAAAGTACTTGGATTTCTCTGTATTGTCTTTTTACAATATAATAGGGATGTAACGATACACTCTACCCACGATGCGATGCGATTTACGATACGATTTTTCCAGATTTTTTAAAACTAAAATTAAAGCCAAATTATTTCTCTTAAAAAAATAAAATAAAATAGTGTGTTTGTGATTATCTTTTATTTATCTAAATAATGAATGTCCTTTTATTTCTGAGGTAGGTACAAACTATGCACAACAATTTTGAATTAAGCCCAATTTGGCTGAAAAACCCAGAATTTGGCAACCGGGCATATAGCGCCAGTGATGTCAACCAGGCGAGGTGTATAGCGCCAGTGCCCTCTGCTGTTTAAAGTGAATATCAATTCATTTTACATGTCAAATCGATTTGAATAGTGGAATTTTTGAATCGGTTATTAACTGTATTGTGGTGCATCGTTACATCCCTACAATGTAATATACTGTATATGGTATATACCATATTACTACTTCACCAATGACTGATAAGTAGTGTCCCTAAAGTCTGGACATGTAGACAAAATGCATATTTTCAATAATTTTTTCAACAACATATTTCATTAGAATATTATTCAATAACATCTTCAATGTGTTTTTTTTGTGATGCAATATACATATATGTGTGTGTATTTTAGTAAACATATAGTTAGTCGTAGATATAGATATTATGTGTCCAGACTTTAGGGTCACCCTGTGTATATGGAATATCATGCAAATCTTCTCACAGACAGTGACTGGACTCAAGAATCAAACCCTCAGGAGCCTTTGGATTTCTCATTTAATTTTATTTCATTTCATTTTCACCAACCACTTTATCCAAGTCAGAGTCAGTTCTAGCGAATCTACTTCCACAGGAAAACACTGGGTGCTAGGCTGAAATATCCTAGACATAAAAGAAAGATTGTGAATTGGATTATTACTTGGCTGCAGGAAGCATAGATACTGAAAAGTATGACCTGAATTTTAATATTAATTTTAATATGTGTTCATTATAAAACAGAATCTGGGACTCTTTTCAGAGAGAGTGGGGCATGTTACAGCAAGGATCCAATTATTCTTTTCTTTTAATCCAGGCCAAGATAGACACATGTACAGAAGACTGGACTTTGTATTCTTCTAAACATGCCAAAAGTAATTTTAGATAAAGATTTGTTTTATGAGTGTTACGGCTATTAGAAATGATGTGGCCTTACTCATTTAAAAAAAACTTCAGAGTTTTCAGAATTCAAGAGGTTTGTGATGAAATACACTGGGTTTCTTCTTGCATCGTGTTTTACCATGACATTCAACATTCCTTCAACATTAACTTGACTATGTCTATGGTTGTTGTGATGGTTAAGAAATTTATTTGTGTTTGTGTTTTGAACGTTGCTCATTAAATCTACATCTTTTATAGCAACATGGATGTTTAAATTCCCAGTTTAAAGATGAGTAAGTAGTTCATACAGGTTGATACAGTGGTGGCACAGTAGAGTGGCTGCTGCACAGCAACATGGTCTCTGAGGTCCTCAGTTTGTTCCATGCTTTCGGTCACTGCCTTTACTCTAAACAAGTGATAACCTATGAAATGCCCTTTTGTTTACAAGATTTTAAAATAAATAGCTGTAGTTTTATGCTAGTAGTTAATGGTATACCACTGTAACATGAAAATATAGTGTGTTTAGATATACAGTAGAGATAGATAGATAGATACTTTATTAATCCCAAAGGAAATATCAGGACACTTAATTGTAGATTCTTGCAATAACTGATGTAAGTATAGTGATTATCTCATGACCAATTTCCAGAGTTAAATATTAAAGTATTTGCAAATGTTATTTCTAAAAGATATAAATATTCCACACATTGTTGTTTAATAAATCAAATACCTGGCCTCACACACAAATACTACTGTCATTAGTGTTACTATTTGCATTGTTATTTTATTAACACCTGGATTATTCCAAGTGAAAAATTCCAAATGAGAATTTTATACAGCTAGAAAATGCCGGTAAGGAATTATTGGCACCCTCTGTAAAATGATTTTCAGAAAGGTCATAGAACAATAGCTTTATTATTAGTTTGCTTCAGATCAGACAGAAAATATTTAATTTATTTATTTAATTATAGGGTATAAGCATTATGAAAATACAGAAAAAATTTTCTTGATAATTTGGAGTAAGATAAAAGAAAAAAAAAAAAAAAAAAAAAAAGGGTGTGACCTATCTAAATGAGGCAATAACTATAAAATAAGCAACACAGCTAAAATATTTAGAACAATTAATATAAGTTTACCACAATCAGAACTGTAAATTTCAAAATGAACCGGACGGCTCAGTGGGTAGCACTGTTGCCTCACAGCAAGAAGGTTCTGGATTTGATCCCCAGGTGGGGCGGTCCGGGTCCTTTCTGTGTGGAGTTTGCATGTTCTCCCCGTGTCTGCGTGGGTTTTTCCCGGGAGCTTCGGTTTCCTCCCACAGTCTAAAGACATGCAAGTGTGGTGAATTGGAAATACAAAATTGTCTATAATTGTGATTGACATTAATCTTGTAAACAGATGAATCAAACATAACAAGTAACTACCGTTTCTGTCATGAATGTAAGTGTGTAAAACATGACGTTAAAATCCAAATAAAGAAATACAGAAATAAAAATAAACCAAATAGTTCAAATGTAACAATGGTTTTAAGATTTTTCACATTCACAAAGCAAAAGGTAGACATGAAATCTGTTAATTGATATGACACAAGTCATGCACACATCAGTGTTGTTAAACATTCCTTGTTGCAGAGAGTTGGATTGGTTATTGTGAGGATGTCAGTATTGGATCAGTGAAGGGTAACAGGGAAAGTGGGTTTGGGACTGGCTACTCACAAAGAAACAAGATGTTTTTTTCAAATAACTATTGTACAGGGCTTTACTGTCTTGAATCTTTTGCACAAGAGGCTTGGCTTTCATTTTGTTATTTTATCTTCACTTTCAGTATAAAGCAGCTTTACAGATGTCTAGAACTCCTGTGGGAAAATTAAACTATTTAAACAAACACCAATCTGGAAGACTAGTATAAAGAAAAGGGCCTTAGGTCAGGTTTTTCAATGAAGTAAAAGACTGTGTGCAATATTGTGTAAAAGTCTCTCAGGGTGATGTAGACTCTATTTGCCGTGCACCATTTTCTCTACGTTTTGTTAGAGTAAAAGCAAGGTTAGTCTGACCCAGATTTAGACAGCTGTTTCTGTGATTTGAACTCTGTATATACACCCTGGAGAGGACAAGAGAGACAGCCATTTACCTCTGAGAGGCAAAACAATGAGATCAGCTCGTCTGGGACTGAGCTTTGGTGTCAGTCCCCAGAGAGTCCAGTGTGTCTTCCCAGTGCTATATGTGGCTATTAGTTACAACAATGACAATTTAATGTACAGCAAAACAGTGAATCTATTTCTGCTTTGTTAAAATAGCATTGTTTTCTACTGAATGTTAGCTTATAATGTTACAAAATACGCTGTTTGCATTGTAGCATCTAACATTGTGTGAATACTTATAAACTACAAATGAATGTTATGAAAATTAAAAGGTATTTCTACCCAAAGCTTTTAAATATGTTAACACTTATGGTTATGTACATGATTAATTCAACACATATTTTTATTGGTTGAAACATGATCCCTCTGGAGGGCAAAATTGCAGCTGTATTTACGTGCAAATATTTTACCCTTCAAATGTTTGTGTTGCTGCTGAATAACATAAATACAACAAGTTGACATTAAAATCTGTCTATACAAATAAAAAAAGAAATAAAAAGAAAAACCATTTCACGTGTGTAATTACGATTTCTACCTAGTCTAGTTCAGACCACTAGTTTACCACTGCCCTACCTGAGCTTCAGTCCTGAATCTTTTCACAATATAATGTATGGTAGATGGTGAAAGACTTCAATTATTTTTAATCTTGCATTGAGAAGTGTTGTTTGGGAATGGATTGACAATTCTCTTATTAGGTTTGGAAGTGTGAAACCGCAATCCATCATTGCACAGACGTATGATTTAGTAGATTCCCTCACCTGTTACAAATTCACCTGCTTATCATGGGACGTTTCAAACACTGTAACTTAAACATTCTATATACTTTTTTCATCTTATGTTCAGACCATATTATGTGTGCAAAGATGTTTAAATTTTTAAAAGATTGCAGAGTAATCTCATGGTTTCTCGTTAGTATGAACTCATTCGCCAGTCACATTAAAAGTGACCAATAATTAAGCTCAAGTGTGAATAGTTGGATTAATAATTTTAGCTTTCCTTACAACTTCGTTCATCTGTATTTTAATTTGTGCTTTTAAATGAGTTACTTGTGAGTAATGAGTACTAACACATGCACCACATGACAGTGCCCATTGTGGAGAGGCCAAATCCTAAGAGGGGAAAAACACACCGCAGGCACTAATTTAAATAGCTGCTGTGAAATATGTGTGGATGTTCGGATAATAAGCCAAAATTAGATAATGCCTTCTTGAATAAATATAAATAAATGCTGAAGTTGTAACAAGTCCCATTCAAATAAGCTCTACAGCTAGAAATAAAGGGTCTACTGTACAGTACAATGAAATTCTTTCTTTGCATATCCCAGCTTGTTTTTGGAAGCTGGGGTCAGAGCGCAGGTTAGCCATTGCAGAGCCAGGATTCAAACTCTCAACGTTTTGATTGATAGCCCAACGCTCTACCCACTAGGCTACCACTGTCCCAAAAGCTGCTCTGGTTCCTCTTCCTGATGTGGATATTCTTTAATGAACGTTAGTAAACGCGACGTGTTATAAAGTTGTTCATGGTGATGCATGACCCCTCTCTGACCAACAGCAGCAAACATGGTGACATTTCTGAGACACCGCCCAGGGACATTGATGATAACATGACCAATTATGATGCCTAATGGCCAATGATATTCCTTTCCTGCTGCCTGGTCTTCTGCATGTTGTACTCATCAGTGAGAATATATTCATAAAGAACACCACTGGCATTAAGTTAAAGCACTCTTTAAAAAATAGAGAATATTAGACAACAGGCCTACATACAGAAACGCTGAAGTAAATAGTAACATGTCTATTAAGAGTACAGAGAGGATGCTGTACTTATTTGCATATATTGGTCAGAGTGGCGCTCAAATGGAACACTATATACCTGTTTCATCCTCAGTTGGTGTTATTCAAGGAACAATTAATTGTGGACAGGCTGACAGGCGGACAGGCTGTTTGTAAAATGGACATTTTCTTCCAGAACTCTGTCTGTGATTTCCCCGAGGGTGATGATATTTTCCAAAACCGTGTTGACTACAGTTGTTCTCTTGCTTGCCTGTAAATTTCTGACATCTGTCACCTCTTGCTGACTGTCTTTCTGTTCCATGAAAAGTGTATACACACATTATATGATACACATTTTTCTGTATAGCTACATAAATGTAAAAACATTACACTATAGGGTACATTTCTCATTCTCAACGGCCCCTGTGGCCTGCTGGGCCTCCTCTTTTTCTCACTCCTGCTTTTCCTCTGTGTTCTTGCTGCTCCATCTTCTTTCCTAACACCTGTATAGGTCACTTGACACCTCTTTTATACTCTGACAAATGAAGTGTTCTTCCAGTTGAGTTTGCACAGGTGCAACATAAGCGAGACTAATTACTAATCTAGGTGTTGCATTTTGAAGGCTGGTGTTTCTGTATGAACAAAGTGTGCTTAATGATGCAAGTGTTCTGAGATTTGAAAACTGTGATTTAGAATGACATTTAAGTGATGACTAATGTAATTCTATTTGGAGTTTAACAGTTTTTCAGTAATATGTGCATAGTTCCATTTTTGTGTTTATCAAATGGGGAAAAACTGTAAACATGTGATTTTTATGCTTGGAAAAATAAATAAATAAAAATAAATATATCATTTGTAGCATATAACTTTTTCTCTTACCCTTTCCCACTGTATATAAATAAGGGTAAACTTAAAACAGAGTTACAATAAGATTTAATCTTAGTACCAGCACGACTGTTAAAGAGATGTGTTGTTTGAAGTATTCTAACCTAACAAAACCACAACAAAGTAATATGTCACGTCAAAAACTGGTACAATTTGCAGCAATACAACAAACCACATGTTCTGCACATTTTGCTAAGCTCTGCACCGTTAACACAACTGCAGCATGCATACAGGGTTGTGTTTAGCATATTTAGAAGAATTCTCTACATTAACAGACCATGGTACTCAAGATTCACGATTCAAGAGGCTTTATTTTTATTTCAGCTTTATAGAAACACAAGTACATATTAAAATGAAACAATGTTTTTCCAGGACCAAGGTGCAGTACAGAACACAAGTAAAAACAACACAATACAATATACACAGTGCGGATAAAAACAGTGTAATACAATATTAATCTACAATAAATACAAGTGACATTTTCTAATCAAAAAAGGGGGTACGGGACCAAAACACATTACCGGACCAAAAGACACAAATTTAGTTCACATAGTTTGGGGTGGTGACACTATGGGTCATTCTTTGATAGGTGCTGCAAATGGCTAGGACAAAGTCAATAAAGAAACTATATATACAGTGTATCACAAAAGTGAGTACACCCCTCACATTTCTGCAGATATTTAAGTATATCTTTTCATGGGACAACACTGACAAAATGACACTTTGACACAATTAAAAGTAGTCTGTGTGCAGCTTATATAACAGTGTAAATTTATTCTTCCCTCAAAATAACTCAATATACAGTCAATAATGTCTAAACCACCGGCAACAAAAGTGAGTACACCCCTAAGAGACTACACCCCTAAATGTCCAAATTGAGCACTGCTTGTCATTTTCCCTCCAAAATGTCATGTGATTTGTTAGTGTTACTAGGTCTCAGGTGTGCATAGGGAGCAGGTGTGTTCAGTTTAGTAGTACAGCTCTCACACTCTCTCATACTGGTCACTGAAAGTTCCAACATGGCACCTCATGGCAAAGAACTCTCTGAGGATCTTAAAAGACGAATTGTTGCGCTACATGAAGATGGCCAAGGCTACAAGAAGATTGCCAACACCCTGAAACTGAGCTGCAGCACAGTGGCCAAGATCATCCAGCGTTTTAAAAGAGCAGGGTCCACTCAGAACAGACCTCGCGTTGGTCGTCCAAAGAAGCTGAGTGCACGTGCTCAGCGTCACATCCAACTGCTGTCTTTGAAAGATAGGCGCAGGAGTGCTGTCAGCATTGCTGCAGAGATTGAAAAGGTGGGGGTCAGTCTGTCAGTGCTCAGACCATACGCCGCACACTACATCAAATTGGTCTGCATGGCTGTCACCCCAGAAGGAAGCCTCTTCTGAAGTCTCTACACAAGAAAGCCCGCAAACAGTTTGCTGAAGACATGTCAACAAAGGACATGGATTACTGGAACCATGTCCTATGGTCTGATGAGACCAAGATTAATTTGTTTGGTTCAGATGGTCTCAAGCATGTGTGGCGGCAATCAGGTGAGGAGTACAAAGATAAGTGTGTCATGCCTACAGTCAAGCATGGTGGTGGGAATGCCATGGTCTGGGGCTGCATGAGTGCAGCAGGTGTTGGGGAGTTACATTTCATTGAGGGACACATGAACTCCAATATGTACTGTGAAATACTGAAGCAGAGCATGATCCCCTCCCTCCGGAAACTGGGTCGCAGGGCAGTGTTCCAGCATGATAATGACCCCAAACACACCTCTAAGACGACCACTGCTTTATTGAAGAGGCTGAGGGTAAAGGTGATGGACTGGCCAAGCATGTCTCCAGACCTAAACCCAATAGAACATCTTTGGGGCATCCTCAAGCGGAAGGTGGAGGAGCGCAAAGTCTCGAATATCCGCCAGCTCCGTGATGTCGTCATGGAGGAGTGGAAAAGCATTCCAGTGGCAACCTGTGAAGCTCTGGTAAACTCCATGCCCAGGAGAGTTAAGGCAGTTCTGGGAAATAATGGTGGCCACACAAAATATTGACACTTCAGGAACTTTCACTAAGGGGTGTACTCACTTTTGTTGCCGGTGGTTTAGACATTAATGGCTGTATATTGAGTTATTTTGAGGGAAGAATAAATTTACACTGTTATATAAGCTGCACACAGACTACTTTTCATTGTGTCAAAGTGTCATTTTGTCAGTGTTGTCCCATGAAAAGATATACTTAAATATCTGCAGAAATGTGAGGGGTGTACTCACTTTTGTGATACACTGTATATATACTGTATATATACACAACCCTAAATCAGAAAAAGTTGGGACAGTATGGAAAATGCAAATAAAATAAAAATGAAGCGTTTCTTACACAAAACCACATGCTGTACACATTACAACGACATGGCTGTGGAAAAAAGGGGGAACAGGTACTGAACTGGCCTGCCTGCAGTCCTGACCTGTCCCCAATAAAGAGTATGTGGAGAATTTTGAAACGAAAAATGCGACAATGACCCTGTACTGTTGTACATCTTAAGACGTGTTTGCAGGAAGAACGGGACAAAATAAAAGCTGAAACACTAAATCACTTGGTTTCCTCGGTGCCAAAACGTCTTAAGTTGGGTGAAAAGGAATGTCAACATTACAAAATTATAAATGCTTTACTGTCCCAACTTTTTTTGGAATGTGTTGCAGGCCTGAAATGCAGGAATGGATGTGTATTAATAAATGAAATGAAGCTGAGCAGCCAAAACATGAAATATCTCAGGTTCATCCTGTCTGCAATCAAATAAAAGTCAAAGTAAATGTAAGAAACTCTTTTTTTATTATTTGCATTTTCCATGCTGTCCCAACTTTTTCTGATTTGGGGTTGTATATTGCAAGAACTACACACATACTAACGGCAGGGTTTAAACCCACATCATCAGGACTCTGGTGTTGTGTGGCACCCACATTCACCTGCTGCACCACTGTGCCACCAATTTATTCTCAACTTTTATTTTAATTAATTTATATAAATTTGTCTATTTTTAATTCATTCATTTGTTTTCCTTTTTCAAAATTTCCCCAATTAACTATACTGGTCATGCTGCCACAGACTATCACATTCCTCCTCTGGCCAGTGGTGCATTCTTACAGAGGGTAGCACTGTCGCCTCACAGCAAGAAGGTCCTGGGTCCTGGTTCGATCCCCAGGTGGGGCGGTCTGGGTCCTTTCTGTGTGGAGTTTGCATGTTCTCCCAATCAACAATCCAAAAAAATGCAAGTGAGGTGAATTGGAGATGCAAAATTGTCCAGGACTCTGTTTGACGTTAAACTTGTGAACTGATGAATCTTGTGTGATGAGTAACTACTGTTCCTGTCATGAATGTAACCAAAGAGTGTAAAACATGATGTTAAAATCCTAATAAATAAACATTCTCACAGATCCATTTTGCATCCCATGACAAACTGAATAAAATCTAAAAATTTCATTTCATTAAAACCCTTTATCCTGGTTAATATGTAGTGATTTATTTGATTTGTTTGTGATAAAAATTTTATTGTTTTGTTATTTAACAAAAGGTTATTAAATTAATCAACATTTTAATATGAAGTTTTTCTTTATTCTGTATACTGCATTATATCAAACATGGTTTGCAAAGCTCTAAAAGATCAACCCCAGTGTTCTAGTTTCTCTGTTGGACAAAAACCGTTATGTTTACTCTGTGAAACTACAATGTAATTTTAGGTGTACTGAGTGTTTTGTAATGAATTCATCAGTGTATATAAAATTAAATGTTAATACACTGTTGTCTCCCTCTGCCTTTACATTTTCTCTTTAAAATATTCCATGAAGCTAATTCTAATTCTAATTTGCATATTTATTAGTTTTGTAGATGCTAATTTATGACAGTAAAAGTGTTCCAAGTGCTTTTTTTCTTACACATTACAAAACAAAAGCATAACTAATTTACATTTAAAATTACATATTTAGGAACCTGTTTTAATAATGAGAAACAGTAATCATCCAATAATCAGAAAGAATTGAGTGGGAAAGGTCAAATGTAAAAGCAAGATGCTTTTAAAAAATGTGTTTGAATAATATTAATCAGACTGACCATGCCAACTCCACACAGAAAGGACCTGGACTGCTCTACCTGGGGATCAAACCTAGGACCTTCTTGCTGTGAGGCCCCTATTATGGGGATGAAATCACATAAATAGGTTCGTTAAAAACAATACAAATTATGTTATTTTAACATGTGTGTCTAGTCAACTCAGGTTGTGTGACATTTAACACAGCCAGTGTCTCATTTAAAGTAAATGGATTACTCATTTTACTTACACATTATAATCTTATAATGTTTTGTTTTTGTCTAACAGTACCATGCAAGTTTAAAAAATGAAATTATGAGAAAATAGTATTTTTATATTTTTTCTTTTATTATAACCAAATATGTGTTAATGCCACATGAAAACACTTGAATAGGGTTAATAAATTAAAGAAAAACCAGAGTGTTGCAGTTTTTTTAACAGAACCCATGTTTAGTTGGCTGCATGTAATTACAGATACATGAAAACACAAGTTCAAATGCTGGTATTATGCTCTAAGGGCGGCACAGTGGCTAAGTGGGTAGCACTGTCGCCTCACAACAAGAAGGTCCTGGGTTCGATCCCCAGGTAGGGGTGGTCTGGGTCCTTTTTGTGTGGAGTTTGCATGTTCTCCCCGTGTCTGCGTTAGTTTACGCCGGGTGCTCCGGTTTCCTCCCACAGTCCAAAGACATGCAAGTGAGATGAATTGGAGACACTAAATTGTCCATGACTGTGTTCAATATAACCTCGTGAACTGAAGAACCTTGTGTAACGAAGTGTAAAACATGATGTTAAAATCCTAATAAACAAACAATTATGATCTAAAATGCTGTATTTGGTTTTTAACAGACATGATGAGAATTTTAATGTCCAAAACCGAGTCTGTTTAAACAACATTCCAGAAGTTTTGGGATCATTCAGGAGCTTTTTTTGCAGTTGTCAGCAACCGGGTTTTTCTTAGTGCTCTCTCAGTATTCTAGCCTTGTGTCTTTTATCTTGTGGATATACTCAATGTGTGTGTGTGTGTGTGTATGTATGATTTGCATTTTCTACCCCACTGAGCCATATATACTAACTGGGAACAGTTAGATAACTTTGGAGTTTAGCTACCAAGACTTGAAATTAAGTATCCACACTGGCTGATAAGCTATACAGTTGATTTTGGTCCCTTAAATGAACCAGTATTAACTATGGCATTACTTGATATTGAATTGTGGGAGATTTAGCTATTAATATGATTTATTGGCCTTGGAATGTGTCCTTAATGTAGATACTGTTGCAGTGGGGTAGGTAGGCCTACTAAGAGCTTAGAATATTTCTTTTCACCCTTGATCAGACTTAAAAGAAAACAAGCGCCAATAAAGAAAAGACAGCAACAAACATTTTCAATTGACGCATCTAAGCTCCAACAATGACAGTTTCATTAGAGATTTCATACATTTGTCTTTCAGCTGTGTGCACTTGTATATTTTTATAGAGTGACAACAGCAGCTGGGTCTGGGTACATTTTCTGGCGGAGGAGTAGCTGATGTCATGATTAGAAGAATGCTGGGAAGGAAAAAGTGTAACTGAAGGGTATTGTTTTCCATAGTTGGACTTGTGACTCCTGTGGTGAGCGGTGGTTTTTATGCCCAGAAATGGCATGCATGTTGTGGTTTGAAAGAGAGGTCGACACGCCCGCTCTCCAGAGGCTTCTGACTCTCTGACTCACTACAAGAAACCACAAAGCCTGAAAAGAAAAAAAAGGGGTACATTACGAGTGTGTGTGCAAGTGTATGTAGCACACACTCGACTTGAGCATGCTAAATACCGCTTGTCCTTTTCTCAAATGTTTTTTTTGCACCATAGATTGAATGGAACGAGCAGTTTTTTCTGCTTTTAACACATACAAATACACAGAGGAAATCAAACACGTTGCCAGTTTTTAATCATAAAACAAACACGTTAGCAACCCTGTAACCTCAACAACATAGATTACATATTTTAAAGTTTAGACTATGATATACACCGATCAGTCATAACATTAAAACCACCTCATTGTTTCTACACTCACTGTCCATTTTATCAGCTCCACTTACCACATAGAAGCACTTTGTAGTCCTACAATTATTGACTGTAGTCCATCTGTTTCTCTGCATGCTTTGTTAGCCCCCTTTCATGCTGTTCTTCAATGGTCAGGACTCTCCCAGGACCACTACAGTGCAGGTATTATTTGGGTGGTGGATCATTCTCAGCACTGCAGTGACACTGACATGGTGGTGGTGTGTTAGTGTGTGTTGTGCTGGTAAAAGTGGATCAGATACAGCAATGCTGATGGAGTTTTTAAACACCTCACTGTCACTGCTGGACTGAGAATAGTCCACCAACCAAAAATATATCCAGCCACAGCACCCCGTGGGCAGCGTCCTGTGACCACTGATGAAGGTCTAGAAGATGACCAACTCAAACAGCAGCAATAGATGAGCGATCGTCTCTGACCTTACATCTACAAGGTGGACCAACTAGGTAGGAGTGTCTAATAGAGTGGACAGTGAGTGGACACGGTATTTAAAAACTCCATCAGTGCTGCTGTGTCTGATCCACTCATACCAGCACAACACACATTAACACACCACCACCATGTTATCGTCACTGCAGTGCTGAGAATCATCCACCACCTAAATAATACCTGCTCTGTGGTGGTCCTGTGGGGTCCTGACCATTGAAGAACAGGGTGAAAGCAAGCTAAAAAGTATGTAGAGAAACAGATGGACTACAGTCAGTAATTGTAGAACTACAAAGTGCTTCTATATGGTAAGTGGAGCTGATAAAATGGACAGTGAGTGTAGAACAAGGAGTTTTCATGTTATGGCTGATCAGTGTATTTTTTAAATTCTATTTCAGTAATTTTAGTATAGTTTTATACTATTTACACGTTCATTTTGCCTTGTTGACATTTTTATGATTTGCATTTACTTGATTCTTCATCATCTTCTAATTCTTTTTTACACTCCTAGACATTACTGCACATTTTTCTACTCAGTTGAACTATTTACTGTTGAATACAAATGTTACAAACATACACTTGTAAGGAATATGTATTTTACAGCAGTCTTAAGATTTCAATGCTATTTGTAACTTTTTTGTGAATTAATTATTGCATCACTTTTTGCCCAAAAAATAAGCTTTTCATAAAAAACCTTCTCAAAAAATGCATTAACAGGAATTATTAATATGGAGCAAAAAGTTGAATTATGTCCTTTAATGTACAATGTCTTATGAGTGAATATGATCTCTGTTCTTATTTAAATAGGGCTATTTTTTCTGCATCAAATAAAATGTACAAGAAACTGGAAACTAGCCCTGTTTTATACTGCAGTAAAGAAGTCAGCTATAGTCCTAATCACTACTGTGGAATTGGGCATTGCCACAAAGTTAAATAACTTTATAAGACTTTTTACACCACCACAATGAAATCAAATAAATCTAAATCTTTTATTTTATGAAAATGGAATGTTGGGTTCAGGGTTTAGCACAAAGTTCACATTGAAAATTCCTGCAATATTTACAATGTTATTCTGTAATAAGCAAGGAATTCGTTGCAAGAAGAAAAACTTGTGTAAGCATAACATGTTTCATACAAAATTTCAAGGGATGTTGGATCTCAAGCTTATTTGTGATGTACTGGTGCGAAGTAAACATGTTTGCTGTGGTTTGACAATTCCATCTTTTATAGTTGTTTTTTTAAATAATAAACACCATGTGCTTTGGGCCAAAGGCAAAATGAAACACCCCAATATCCGATTCTTGTTACTAATGCAATTTTTAACGTGGGTTTCCTCCGGGTGCTCCGGTTTCCTCCCACAGTCCAAAGACATGCAAGTGAGGTGAATTGGAGATACTAAATTGTCCAGGACTGTGTTTGATATAACCTTGTGAACTGATGAACCTTGTGTAATGAGTAACTATCGTTTCTGTCATGAATGAAACCAAAGTGTAAAACATGACGTTAAAATCCTAATAAACAAACAAACAAACACACCTGTCTAGGGTTTATATGCATTTTTGAGAACAATTGCTTCTATCTAGATCTTATAATTTTTATGGACAACTCTGCTTGTTTCAGCAAGACAATGCCACACCATATTCTGCATGTTTAACAGTAACCGATTATAGGTGCTAGACTGGCCTGTCTGCAGTCCAGATCTTTCTCCCATTGAAGATGTGTAAAGCATTGTGAAGTGCGATATATGACAATGGTGACCCAGAACAAGCACAAATAGGGGGCAAAAATGTACTTTTAAACTACAAGAATGGATATCCTCAGTAGGCAAAAGATTACAGACATTGTTTAAATTTTCCCATTTTATACTACTACTTTCTACTAGTAGTAGTAGTAGTAATACTGGTAGTATTGTTGTTGTTACTAAATATTAATGTGGGCTATATACACTGTGTAAATGGACTAAAAAATCATTAAAACTTCATCATTTGAAACTGTCTCGTCAGGAAGTTTAGAAAGTCCCAGAAGAATCAATAAGCTAAGATTATTTGTTCTCCAAATAACAGATTATTATCATCTTGTATTGTATGTGATGTGCCTTGATGACTAAGCAGCAGAACACAAATACTTTTCTAAAAGTATTGTATGTTTATCGATCCAAAGAGAAAGGCACAAATGACTGTCATTAAGGGCTTTGTTGTTACACTGCTTTAGTCCTGCTGATTTCTACTCATTGTGCTTGATGTTATCATTGAAACCCCAGAACAATGATTTGGTTTGATTTATTTACTTTTATACTTGGAAATGTTTAAAGAAACCATTTCTGAAAAACCACATAAAGTTATGGTAAACACAGCTTAAAGTAGTCAGCTACAGATGCTTATAAAAAGTATCTTTTCCTCCCATATTTAACTACCAGCACAATTCTTATCTTCTTTCTTCTCCCATATTTATCCCAGTCTAATCATTGCCAGTTCCCAGACTGCAATTCTCTTGCCACTTGTGCCACTTCTGTGTTGGCTAAGGAGCGCTGAGACTCCTGACACATTTTTTTCACCTCACAGAGGAACCCAAGACAGCAAGGGTCATGATTGTACAGCAACAGTGAAGCCTATTCGACCTTCCTTCCTCTTTTACTGTTTTAGGGCCCAGCCAGGTCAACCAGCACAATTTCTGGTGACTGAGCACCAAATCTGGATGCATAAGCATAAGTACAACACAGCTCTGGTAGGTGGTGGGTTAGTTTGTAATGTTTTTTCATGGCTTCAGGTTAAATTGTTATCCTCTATGGAAAGAAACAAGAATTTGAAATAAACATTGCCAGAGAAACATGATATTCCTCTTGGGGATGTAAAATACAAGCTAGAAGTAACATAGCAGACTTCTATGTGAAACATAGTGACTCAGAACTAAACGGTAAAAGGCCTGGATGTGAATTCTGGGAAACATTATGTGTTGATGTGCTTCAACTGTTTGCCATTAACTCAGTGACACCTACAGCAATAAGGTCGCCTCCTTTTGTTCATGTTAAACGATAGACTGGTGCTATTCATAAAATAGTTAGACGAAGGGCAGAATTGCTTTTGCACAGCGTGAGTGTATAGCACCATGCTACAGTGACCTGCAAAGCTAATGATTTATAATCCAGGGTTTTATTTGGTAATAAAAGCTCCCGTGATGGAAGGTGACAGCTCCTACCTCAGCACTAAATCACAGAAAATAGAATGCTTTTGCCTAGAGCTTAAATATAAAAAGTGTTACTTTGCACAATTGACCGCCTGAAAGCTAGGATTAAAAAAGGGACTTTTTGATTCTTTGTAAAGCTAGTTCATTTAAAAGCTAATAAATTAAGGTTTATTCTTATCAGGGTTGCAAAAGCATGTTGCAACCAGAACTTAGTGCAGGAGCCCTTTATTCTCTTACACCTAGTATTTAAAACTAAGTGTACATTCTGCATATTTCAGGAGTTAAAGAGTCTGTGAAGAGTTTCATGTGCGCAAGGTAAATGGGTTTTCTTTTACATCATACAGAAGTTAGATTTGCCACTCAGTAATGCTTGTAGACGTGAGTGATTGAATATGCCAGTGTGAGGTGCCTTGCGATGGATTGGCACCCTATACAGGGAGTGGTTTTTTTTGCATCCAGTGTTGGGGGCACTGGAGACACCACGACCATGTTTAGCTGTTAGTACGTATAAATTAATTTAGAATGCTTTAAGTACAACACTGGCAATAGTAAAATGCAATCTAATTTACTTTTTGACCAAAATGAGGTTGCTAAAATGTTGGTAAAAATATTATGTTATATTATATATATATATATATCAGCCATAACATTAAAACCACCTCCTTGTTTCTCACGCACTGTCCATTTTATCAGCTACACTTAACATATAGAAGCACTTTGTAGTTCTGTAGTGCTGGTATGAGAGGATAAGTCACAGCAATGCTGCTGGAGTTTTTAAACACCTCACTGTCACTGCTGGACTGAGAATAGTCCACCAACCAAAAATATAACCAGTCAACAGCGCCCCATGGGCAGCGTCCTGTGACCACTGATGAAGGTCTAGAAGATGACCAACTCAAAACGTAGCAATAGATGAGCGATCGTCTCTGACTTTACATTTACAAGGTGGACCAACTAGGTAGGAGTGTCTAACAGAGTGGACAGTGAGTGGACATGGTATTTAACAACTCCATCAGCGCTGCTGTGTCTGATCCACTCATACCAGCACAACACACACTAACACACCACCACCATGTCAGTGTCACTGCAGTGATGAGAATGATCCACCACCTAAATAATACCTGCTCTGTGGGGGTCCTGTGGGGGTCCTGACCATTGAAGAACAGCATGAAAGGGGGCTAACAAAGCATGCAGAGAAACAGATGGACTACAGTCAGTAATTGTAGAACTACAAAGTGCTTCTATATGGTAAGTGGAGCTGATAAAATAAACAGTGAGTGTAGAAACAAGGAGGTGGTTTTAATGTTATGGTTGATCGGTGTATATAATTGCATTTTAAATTGTACAAGCAAAACACAATGCAATTTTTGCATGCAATTAATGAGATAGTAAGGCATTGAGAAACTTTTTAAAGATCAAAAGTCATGCTGTCCTATAATATAATAGGTCATTAGATAATAGATCAATTAACCATATCACTAAAAATGTTTAGAAAGAAATTTAGCAGTAGTTTGGAAAATAGGAAATAGGGGAAAAAAAGGAAATTTAAAAACACTGTACTCAGTCGTCTGATTTCATCTTGAAGTCTCATCTTTAATAACCCATATAAGAAGTTAAATTGGACTTTGTCTTGAAAAGAAGATTTATATGCACCTCTGTTATAAAAGTATGAACCACTACCAGGTCACCACTGTTGGGCCCTTGAGCAAGGCCCTTAACCCAAAATTGCTCAGACTGTATATTGTAAGTCGCTTTGGATAAAAGCATCTGCTAAATGCTGAAAATGAAAACGAAATGAAGTATGATGTGCAAATAGCACATATATACATAAAATAAAGTTTAAAATAATGTATACTAAAAATGCCTTTTATGGAACATCAGTATTTTGTAACCCATGTTTTTAAAAATGCCTCAATGATGGATCCGTTTTTTCCATTTAGAGCTCAAATGAATGCATTTTAGTGTGTGCTTTGAAGGGCTTGCTCAAAAGGTGGCATTATCTTGTCAGTAAGTAAGGGTTGTCATAAATCAGAGCCTATTAAAACAGTGGTCGATGCGAGTAGCATGCCAAGGCACGTCTGCGATGAGGCTATTTTTGCCTTTTTTTTGAGGAGGTGGTGGAAGATATGGCTTCTTCACACCCCTCTGAGTGTGTGTGCGACTGTAAATATGTGTGAGTTTGTGCGGAGCGTATGGATCACTGGACTGATGCCTTTGGGGACAAGTAGGGATTTGAATTCTGATGTGGTCACAGAAAGCTTTGTTGGATGACACTTGATGACCAGGAGTCAGTGGAGGAGAGCAGAACACGAGAAAGACTCAGGGGGTTTAGTCATGCAGCCGTGCAGTGTTGCAGAGGCAGCCTGCTCACTTCTGTCAATGTGAAATCTGCCCTGGGGTAAGAATTTTTTTAACTGAAAGTCTCTGTTAATTAAAACAAATCAATACACATTGTAAATCACCTTTTACAGTTATGTTCTGCCAGAATACGACTAGTGTTAGCATCTTGCAATTATTCCTAGATTTCAATCTCAAGTCTGCTGAAGTCCAGTTAAATGTATGCTATTTACTCATATGCAATGCTTTATTCACTAATCATTTTTTTTCTAACATTTACCACTCATATATTTTATTTAAATAACAAAAAAATCCCACGTGGCACAACAGAAAAAGTGGCTCAAGCCCTGCAAGTGTTCAGTGTTTCCTGGTGGAACTGGGTCTATTGTGACTCTGACCACAATATTCTGCCTGTATGCCCAGACACCTGTACTAAGTGTTATTTTTATTCATTCTTATAATTTATAAAATGTTATAAATAATTATAAGTTGTTAAGTTATAATCATTTATAACATTTTACTTTTTTATATGCAGTGAATAATGTTCCATTAATGTGGTACAAAGCATAATTTATTTTAAAATTATTTTAAACTCTACTAAAATACAACTCTAGAAATACATGTCAAGTAACCTACCAGTTGCTGTTTTTAGTTCTTTGGGTAAATAACTGTAGATGTGTATATTTATAGTGTTTAACATACAGTACACTGTTGTTGTATAGTAATATAGCCAGTTCTGTATTTCACTTGCTATCTGTTTTTTGGATTCATATTGATAATGTTTATAGCTAAACATTTTGTATCTGGCTACCCTTACAAATACGAAAAAGAGACTACAGTCTAATAAACAGAAATATGACATACTACAGACATCAAGTCTCTAAGGAACAGTATGTTCCCAGTACATTCCCAGTACATAAAAGGCTCTAATGGTCTCATATTCCCCTGTTCAAAGTTATTAAAAAATTATGATAAAACATGCTGAATGCAATATTTTTGTAATGTACTGGTCGATATTTAACATGCTCAACATTTAACTTCTTAATTTATTGTACATTGTAGACAACCTAAATATCTACAAAACACCATAAAAAAGAACAGTTGAAACAATGAGATTAAAGTGTAATAAAAAAAAACAAGTTTATCAAAGTAACTATAAAATAGAATGTGAAATACACATTGCCAGGACAATCTCTTTACATTGCTCCTGTCATGTCTATTTTCCACTGCACAGTAACCTATGATACAGTATTACGTTTTTAAATATGTGATCCCACATTTAATAGTTGTTTGTATTGTCATTTAGCAGAATCCATGCTAAACTGCTGCAATGTTTGCAGCATTGCCATTTTATCTTACGAGCCACTGCAACACAGTACAGAACTGAAATGAGCCCTGGGTTATTCATACAGCCAGAGATAATTAAAATGTGAAACACTCCTCCACCCCCACAATCAGCAGCTCCAGTGGACCTCTCAATTCAATTGTCCTTCATTTTTATTGAGGTTATATTCATTCTCTTTAAGTTTTCAAGATGTACAAGCAAGATTGTAAAAACAAACAAGAAGGATGTGATAATCATGGATAATGTTATGGTTAATTTATTCCCAGATTATATTCATATGGATTCTTTAAAAAACATTGGTATACGTAAGTTGGTATACAGTTGATCTATTTATATATGTAAAATATATGAAAATGTAATACATGATATGCTTCACTCTTACAATATACGAAAATACTAAAATGTTTATATAATTAAACTATTATACATTATGCAGACAATAGCAGTGTTATCCAGTACAATATTTATTAAAAATAAGTAAAATATGATGTATTTAAAACTAGGTCTACTAGAATAGACCTGGATGGGAAAAGACTGAATATTTAAAAAGATGTTAATAGATAATGTGGGTATTGCAAATATTTTGTGGGTATAACAAAATATTGGACTACATTGTCAAACTGTTTCTATCTCAGATTTTTATAATGGTTACATTTTGTCAAATACGCATAACACACCCTACAAAAATATGTAATATTGGCAAACATCTTACATTTGTCATTATATGATTACCATACAAACAGTAAAGTTTAATTCTAAAATATCTATATAACATAATACATTATTTAATAGCAATTGACATGACAACCCTAAAATGGCAAAATACTGTATATGTATTACTGATTTGTGGTGGAAAGGAATTTATTAAGAAGAAACATCTATATTTTAAAGGTTGAATTATGTTATTAAAACATAAATCTCAATATTGGAAATCTAACATATGTTTGATAAGTACATTATACAGCATATATATATATATATATATATATATATATATATATATATATATATATATATATACGTATATATATATATATATATCATCATTCTCAGCACTGCAGTGACATTGACATGGTGGTAGTGTGTTAGTGTGTGTTGGTATGAGTGGATCAGATACAGCAGCGCTGCTGGAGTTTTTAAACACCTCACTGTCACTGCTGGACTGAGAATAGTCCACCAACCAAAAATATCCAGCCAAGAGCGCCCCGTGGGCAGCGTCCTGTGACCACTGATGAAGGTCTAGAAGATGACTAACTAAAACAGCAGCAATAGATGAGCGATCGTCTCTGACTTTACATCTACAAGGTGGACCAACTAGGTAGGAGTGTCTAATAGAGTAGACAGTGAGTGGACACAGTATTTAAAAACTCCAGCAGCGCTGCTGTGTCTGATCCACTCATACCAGCACAACACACACTAACACACCACCACCATGTCATTGTCACTGCAGTGCTGAGAATGATCCACCACCTAAATAATGCCTACTCTGTGGTGGTTCTGTGGGGGGTGCTGACCATTGAAAAACAGGGTGAAAGCAGGCTAAAAAAGTATGTAGAGAAACAGATGGACTACAGTCAGTAATTGTAGAACTACAAAGTGCTTCTATATGGTAAGTGGAGCTGATAAAATGGGCAGTGCGTGTAGAAACCAGGAGGTGGTCATAATGTTATGGCTATATGTATTTGAATTATAGGTTTGGAATTATAGGTTTGGAATTCCAATACAAAGAACAGGGATTCAGGTGGTTTATGATTTTTTCATTTTCATATGGAAATAAAAACATTTAATAATGTAATGTAAATGCATTAAATGTAAGTACAGCTATTTTAGCAGTTTTATTACTTTTAGAATTGTAGAGACGTTGTATATTTGTAACATACTGGCTGATTTTTTGTATTAGAAACAATGTATTCTAACATCTATTTAATGTTTAATGTTGTTGCATAAGAACTGCACCATGTGTTATAGTGCAAATACCATGATCCTGTCAATCACTGAGAGACACAGCACAGGCTAGAACGACCTAACATGAAAGGCAAACAAACTCATGAATAAATAAAGTATGAATATATGTGATGGTGTAAAGTGGGCCTGGGCAGTTTGGCCCACTATGTGAGTGTCCTGCAGTACATTTGATTAAAGGCCCATGACAGACAGTGCATGATGAATGGTGCCCAGAGAGAATTAAATTCTGTCAGGAGAATGGGCTGCCACACTGAGATTAAACCCCAGCAGGACCCTTCTTCCTGGGAGGGGCTGTGTGCGCAGTGGCAGCTTGTCTGGCCTGCCTGTCAAGTGAAGAGCTGTCAGACGAGAGACTAAAGGTGGGGTGGGACTGCAAGTCAGATTCCCCCAGGATTATTTCTAAGCTTTCCTTTGAGATGATTGGTTAGAGAAAAAGTTTCTGTAAAAATCAGTCTTCTGCAGTTGCTATTTTACCTAAGTGATGTACATAAAAAGTCATAAACATTCATATGACAAGATGATTTGTGGACTGTTTAGAGAAGTAAAGGGGAGGATTGGTCTTGGCTGTAAAGGCGACCTCACTGTGTAAAGTGCAGAAAGGCCAGTAAAGCAGATTGCATCTGATCCATGTGATTGCAGTGAAGGATTTGTGTAATGCATGTGGTGGGTAATATAAATAATAATGATTAAACAAAACATCCATTCAATTTACAGAGGAGACCCTGACTTGTGGGTTGAACTTTTGTACTAATATAAGAGAGTTCATCATAATTTAGACTTAAATGAAATAGAAAATCATTTAAAAATTAAATTTTTTTTAAATTATTAGTCACTTACAGGCTCTACAGCTAATGGTAGCTCAGTGGTTCACATACTGGAGTATGAATCAGAAGACTGCTGGTTCAAGTCGCCCCAACACCAAGTTTCCACTGTTGGGCCCTTGAGCAAAACCCTTAAAGCTTAATTGCTTGCACTGTCTTTGTCTTTGAAAAAAAACAACTAATGAATAAAAATGTTTGCTTAATGCTGTAAATGTAAAAATACAATTGCTCATTAACAGCATACACAGTTCTCAACAGACTCTAGTCTCTTCAGCTTTTATTCTGTCTTGCCATTTTATTTGAGGAAGAAATTACAACCTGTTTCAAAATGCTTTCACATTTAATTTTAGTATCAGATCTGTCTCCTAGTGAGTATGTATGGCCCTTCTTGAAGTATCAGAAAATTACAACCATGGACAATTAAAGTCTTAAATCAAGCAAGAATGGAGAAAATGTCCACTTGTAAACTGCATCAATCAGTGTCCTTACTTCCCAAACCATTAAAAAGTCTCATTAAAAGGAAAGCTGATAAAACACAGGGGTAAACATGCGTCTGTACCAATTTTTTAGTGTTGCAGGCATCAAATAAAAAAAACGCATTCTTATTTTTATTGCATTTCACAAAATGTCCCAACTTTGCCTGCTTGCCTGCTTGCTATTTTAAGGTCTGGACTTTAGATTTTTTGATATAAGCTTTTAATGTAAGCACCCACACTTCCTCTGTTAGTACTGTATAAAATGTTCTTACTAAACCCACCATAAAAGCTTTTTACTTTTTTTTGAAAGAACAGTAAACAAATGCAATAACAAGCCTCACTGTTGCTAACGGAGAGCAAAAGCTTCTAATACAGTGTTCCAAAGTGCTGTGTTTTTCACCTCACATGCACAGTAAGCAATGTGAGGTTGCTGGGCAGATGTGAGTGTTTCGCTTATTTTCTCTCTGACATTGTCATACAAGGGTACAATATCGTACATGCTCCCTCTGTTTCTTGGTCTGTTTCAAATTAGTACTGTTATTAGCCAATTATTAAAGTTTTAATATCAAAATTGTATAACTGTTTTTTTTCTGCATAAAAAGAAAGAAAACAGTAGTATTAAGGTTGTGTGTGTAAAAGTTTATTCAGGTGGGTCAGGGCATTTGCTCTTCGTTAAAACAAGCAACAAAATCAAACAACCCACCAAATTAGAAAGGCCAGTTGGCTGGTCATCAAGTAATGCTTCACATCATTAAAAAGAAGCAAACAAGCAAAACAAAATAAAATAAAACACAACACCAAAACTGTTAGTTGTATAAGAATTTAATTAGAAAAGGCTGTTTAATAAAAATGTAAGTTGATTTTACACTGTTGGACTGCTAGGGCTGAGGGCAACATAGTCTCCTGGTGTTTATCTGTGTGAACACAGTAATTCAGGTGTGTGAAGAACAATGTTTTAACTGTACATTTTCTTATTGTCAAAATAAACATATTTTAAAGATAACATTTGTTTTCATTTTTAAAACCACCTCAAATGATTGTTTTGCTTTTTAAAGGTAATTCAAAAGGCTGAAGATGATACAGGCAAATACACTTAATACAGTCACATAATATATGCAAAACAGTGTGAAAACACACTTTTAGCCATAATAATAGATTAAACAATATTTTGTATGACTGCAAGAGCCAGGAACACTTTAGTCTAATAATGGCTGTCCGTGTGAACATAGTAAGTCAGGATTATGTCATCTTATGTGAAAATGCAGTTTTTGTCTTCACCCAAACTATAATAATACCACAAGTGAGTGATAAAAGCAGCTATTAGAGACTTACTAAGCAATTTAGATGGTTCATCCAATACAATATTTCGGTTCACATTTGCATTTGTAAGTGGACCATATCTGTCATTAGTGTAAACAGATCTATGCACTCAACTGTCCGGCATGCACACTGTAGGGCAGTGATAGCTCAGTGGTTAAGGTACTGGATTAGTAAACAGAAGGTTGCCGGTTCAAGCCCCGCCACCACCAAGTTGCCACTGTTGGGTCCCTGAGCAAGGCCCTTAACCCTCAATTGCTCATTGTGTAAGTCGCTTTGGATGAAAGCGTCTGCTGTAAATGCACACATTTTAAAAATCAATAATGTAATTTGCACAATCTAAATGCGTCATAAAAAAATTAATAAAACATTTGCAAAACAATCCATTATTGATAGCAAAGAAAAAGAAACAAAGGAAGCATCAATCTAGATGAATTTAGAACAGATCAAATCTGTCACATTTGTTAATTTAGCAGATTGACTAAATACAATTTCAGCAATTTAGGATTAAGGGTTTTGCTCAGGGACCCAGCACTGACAGCAGTGGAGCTTAAACCAGCAACATTCTGGTTACTAGACCAGTACCCTAACTGCTGAGCTACCACTGCCCTAAAAGAAAAAAACCCACACATAACACAGCCTGTACGGATATGTGGTGTGTTTTGCCAGTAACTCATTGCAAACTCTGACATTATGAGAGTATAGTAACACTGACTACATTTGAATTTTACTTTACGTGCTTTTTTTTTTCTTTTTTTTTTTTACATATCATTGAACAGAAATGTTAAAAACATCTATAACTCTGCCTTAAATAAACTTATATTTCTATTAAACCCTCTGGGAATTGGAGGAAAAGATGATATTTTCTTACGCTGACCTTTTAGTTACACTGAATAGCTAAATGTACTTTAACTGTGTTGTTGCAGAAAACCGAAATGTCACGCAATAACTCATTTCCGCCCTATAATTATGGGATCTTTTTTCACAAGACATTGGTACAGCTTGTTTAATCATCCAAAAACTATCCTTTACTCAAGACATTCAGTATTATGCCAAAACACTCATAACACAGCAGAACCAAGCCAAATGTATCCAGCAAAATAACATTTAGAAATGCTCAATATTTCATCATTATTAGATCTGTGATTTTAGGCTTTTTGGGGTATTTTTAATGCCCACATAATGCATGTCAGCTGTCCAAATCAATATCATTGTTTGTGACTACTGGTTTGTCTAGAAAATGCTCTGCCAAAATCAAGAACACAGAATAATCCATATTATTTTATATTTAAAATAATATTTTAATCACTATTCACTAACCACATACAGACACACAAGCTCTTAAAAAGAATGGTTATGTCCCAAATTTTAAGGAACTAAAACCAATGCATTTCACATACTCCATTTTAAGCCAGTTGAATGATAAAGGACTGCAATTTTGCAATAGTATACTGCTGGCAGGGCCATGTGTCATGAATATTACAAAATATGTTTATTAAGCATTTTTCAAGCCACTAAAGCATAATGTCTAACTTGACCCATTTAAGGCAGACCAATTAAGTACAGAGAGAGAAAACAAAAATATGCCACAATACACAATCTGTAACTACTAACTGCTAAAATTCCTAAACTCTTGTGACATAGAAAACATAGCATGTACCATTTCATGATTGAGTTTTTACATACACAACACCATTCAGTCCAACCAAGACAACATGACCTTTCCGTTGATCTTCAGATGGCCTGCAGAATACTACGTTGTTTGTTTAATGCAGAACTATGGGTTATGAGGCAAGAACAGTAAATGTGCCTGGTCTCAGCATTAAGCTAGTTACAGCCAAAACTATGTTGCAAGCTATTAAAATAGTTAGTAGGTCTGGTTGCCATCTATTACTGGAAGAACCCACCAATTGACCCACAACACTGTGAGGAAACAATTTAATAAAGACCATTTGCACTTTTACTTAAAACAAAACTGTAAAAATATGTAACAACAGCCCTAAATTTGTATACAAATTGCAAGTTTTCTTCAACACTTAAACAATTACAGTTTTGTTTCACAACGTTCATGCTAATTCTCACATCCTGTTAGATACTTTGAGAACATCCATAATTATTTCACTGTAAAATACTTCATATTTCAGTTGACTTCTTCAATTTAAAATTGTTAAACCATAGAAGCCTATTTCAAACATTATTCTCATTTTCAGTCACCTTTTCAAGTGGAATTTACAGAAGTTTCCTCTTTAAATAAACAAATGTACAAGTGCATGTATCTGCTAATATAGCAAACTAACATCACATAAAATAAGTAACACACTTTCAGAAAATCAGATGTATACCTGTTTAATCTGTTAAAATAATTTGCATATTTTTGAGATATTTATATTAGTGTAGTGTAGACAAATAAACAAATGAAGTAACTTATTGACTCATTCTGGTCAGACATTTAAAAAGAAGATACATTTCACTTTTAGTCAGACATCAGAAAATCTTACAAAAAAAAAAAAAACTTTCCCAGTATAAAAATACAGTAACTTCACTTTTAGTTCTGTATTGAATCATGAAGGGGAAATTTCACTGTCATACTGTGGTCTATATAAAGATTTTCAGTGTGTCTAGTATTGTCGGTGAAAGACACATTGCATTTAAAGACTTAGGGCCTTAACACACTAAAATACTACTGTATAACTAAACATTTTAAGGCTAAAGGATTCTGTCCTTACAACGTCTGTAGATTTGCACATATAGGCTTTCAAACACATTTTGAAGTGTTCTGTAATTAAACCTAATCATCTGTACACTAGATCCTCTACATGAAACAAACTTAAATGACATTTTCCTACATTTTAATGTATTATTTTAATTTAATTTCACATACCCACACACACACATTATATTAAATGTAACATAATTTAAGCAATAGAAAATTATTAAAACACTGAATTAAGACTTGCAGAAGACTGTACACTGTTGGTGTGTACAGTATATTGAACATGTTTCAAATACATGTTAGACTCTAAAAGGTGTAGGAGCAATTTTAGACATGCTTTAGCTTACACACATAATAATCATGTATCTTTTTTCTTCTTATTAAGGGATATAATTCTATTAAGCAGATAACGACTGCTTAAAAACACGTTTTTCCACATCTAGTGCTTAATTAATTTCCACAGGACAAATTATTGAGTAATTTAGAAATTAAATTCAGGACAGAAATGAAAAAGAGAAGTAAAGAGTCAGCACAGCTAAATGTAGCTGTCTGAAGCTAATCAAAACTAGGTTATATCGTATAGGTTATATTAAATGAAGGTCATTTTTGCGCTTATTTATTTTAATTTACGTGCCATTATTTACCTCTATTCCAACTGTATGTAATTTTAATTGAAATTCACACCACACCTAAAACTGAAACATAACTGAAGTAAACAAACAAAAGGACACGATCATGTTGATAATGTTTATTGGTATGAAACGCGTTTCAGCACCCACCTTAACCAGCGCAGTGATTGTAATGGTGAACAATGGGCTAAAGTGTCAACATTAACCATCCAAAAGCGCTCAGCTCGGTCATTAGAACAAAGGCGTCTATCTCCGCGTCCAGCAAAAACAAAACATGCGTCTTTGTACGGCTTTCTGACTCACAGTTACATAAACAAATCAGTGAGTAGTAGTTTATTGTTGTTCCGTAGGTCATTAATAACTTGCGCAGACAGGCGTGAAGCTTCAAGACAGCCGCGAGTTTTAGCTAATCATTTCCAAAACAAAGTAGCGCGCCATTCCTTACTGAAAAAATGACAACAATCCGATACCATAGTGGTTATATTTCATTAGACGCGTACAAGTCGTTCATGAGGAAGTGAAGCGTTTGTAGAAAAGCGAAAGCTGTTCTGCAGAACCTGGAATTGCACTCATAGCAGTCGGGTCGTTTTGTTGCTTTTGCCCTAAACGCTGCCTTCCACAGAAGGAGGGGGAGAGGGGGAGAGGAGGAGATGGAGGGCTTGAAACCGACTCTCTGTGGTGCGACGGGGGCAGTTTGAAACCGAACCACACTGTCTTTTTAAAAACCAATATTTTAACCAACGTGAAACGTCCTTATACCTTGATCATCTTAATGTAACCACTATTTACATAGACGATCCGTGCGATTTTCAGATCACAGCAGTTCTGGTCATTGCCATATTGCCTAACCCTAGACTAGAAACCTGATTTATAAGCGTAAAATTGTAAAATTGTCACGGTTTGTTGAAAAATCATACAAAAGCTAACTTACTTCACTGACTACTGTTGGCTACACTAAGTACATACTCAGTTTATTTAGTTTTTGGCCAGTCACAAAATAAACTGAGTCTGTACATAATGTAGCTAGAAAAACATGGCATTTTGCATTTAGAAATACTGGGCTCTTTTCATTATATATACATTATTTCCAAGACTGTTTCCTGAAAAAAATTGTTTATGACACCATGTAGATTCTTAGGAATTAAGTTGTCCTTCACTTGAAATAATTACATCTCAGAGCACTTAAAACCAACTGGTTCAGGGGGTTAATACTGTGTTTGTTTTAAAGCCCTGGAATTATGCTGCATTTCACACTGTGTAAGTAAATAAGTGACAGCAGATCAGTCAAACCTCGTCTTGCTATCTCATGTTTTTTTTTCCATGTGTTTTCTCATGTCAGTTTTATTACCATAAGGAATTTATAATGTTTGGAATTTTATGGCACCACACACACACAGACTTTTGTAATCAACAGTAATGTTGTACAGACATCAAATTCTTAGTCAATAGGCCTGATATTTACTCATTGTATTTATTAAACAGATTTGAATGTAAAATGATATATGTGTATGAACTTAAAATGTTATGTAGGTAATGACAACCCTCTAAAACCTAGACTTGTGATACCATCACAACAATTTTGCACAACCAACAAAATGTATTTGCCATTAGGCCTTATACTATTTGCACAGTTCTTCTGTAGTTATATGCACTCATATGTTTATGCTTTTGTGCTGATGTGTATTGAGTGGCACACCCTAACTCATTCAATCACTAACTCACACCTAGAAAAGAAAGACACTTTGAAGTGGCATGATAATACAAAAAAAGAGCATAATAACTAGTAAAACCTGATATCCATACACTAGTCATTGTGTTGCCTAAACAGGTTTTTTGTTTTACACTTTTCATGCAACATACATTTCGCCATGTGCCTTGGGAAAATTTCAATCATATGAATCTTTTGTATAGAGCCAAGTCTTGTGAAATAGTGCTGGTAATCTGTGATTATGCATTGTTTTTCCTTTAACAATCAATGAGAAAAAGTAAAAAAAAAAAGTAACATTACTGTGTATTAAGCAGGGAAAGAAGTCAACCATACTTCCTATACTGCCTTTTTACTAATAAAGTTTGAACCTCCTAGTTGATGCCACTACTTTTACTACTTTTCCCCCTGTAGACATGGGAGTGTCATTGTTCTAGTTGTCTGAGACTTTTTCTTGCTAATATTTAGGGGAAATTTCATGGATTTTTCAAATCGTTTGCTTTTGTAAAAGTAAAATATAGCTACTTTGACAGCCCCCCTTTAATTGCCAGAACTTGAGCGGCCTTGAAACTGCCCTCTACAAATTCCCTGCTTGTTTTGATCACTGAAGGAGAGGAGAGGAGAGGAGAGGCGGCTTGAAACAGTTCGCCCTCCTTAGTCCATAATTGGTTTTATAGAACTGGCCGAGAGCCAAAGTGTTTACATGAGATGATTGACAGTCGCGGCGGCCAATCACAGGGCTGGCTGTAGAATTTGTCACGTACGGTTCGAGGGGGCGGGGCGTGTTAAACAATGCTTGTTTCATTGCAGAAGAGTTTAGTGAGATCTACAGTGGTTTGTGCAAGAGGCCTTCATTTCCCTTCCCCTGTACAAGCGAACCTCTGTCTCTGCCTACCTACATACGGATGGTCTGTAAATGGAGTATAGGAACTATTACAACTCGAGACTGGATTTTTTTTTGAAGGAACGGAATTTTATGAACTGAGTCGCCATTACAAGTAAGACGCAGTTGCCCGCTATACGCGGTTCGGTTGTGCGTCTGAAGCAAAACTGGATTGTTTGTGATATATTTAACGTTAGTTTGTCTTCGTCGCAGGGATGGATCTACTTTAATGTGGATAGATGGGTGTAAGAGTGCTTGAGTATAAATCCATCCGCGGACTACTTTAGCAAAACAATAATGTTTCCGTAAAGCGATACTTTGGTCGTTTAAACATGGAAACGCGTAGGCTAAAAGTTTGAAACGTGGCCGCCGCAGAGTCTCCCATAAAACATAGGTGCTAAAATATAGGAACAACTTTCAGTAGGATATTATTGAGCCGAGGCTTTAATAAGCGTAGTCATGGCGTTCTTTAAACTTTAAACCGGCGTTACTACAAACGTTTAAATGCTGTCGTTAGGGCAACATTGTTACTACTTGGCTATATAAACGTTAGCACCTATATTAACACTGATATCAATGCGCTGTGTTTACAAACGTAGATTTAATAGCATATATCGACTTCGAAAAACAAGTAATGGACAAGAGCATAAGTTAGAATTGAACGGATTTTAATATTTCAGTGTTGAGATTAGACTAGTGGTATGTACTCCGATCTATTTGATACAACATTGTCTGCTTTTATTACAGAAAACTGTATAAAATTGATATCAAACCGCTCAACGATTTATAGTAGACGTTATGCTTAGACTTGGGGACTGCTTTTGCTTTTAATGACTTTAATTGAGGCAGTCAATGCAGTGCTTTGCAAGTGTAAATGTTATGTACAATGCTCTAGTCTCAACGTTTTAGATTTAACTTTTATTATTAAGTTTGTGGTCAGCAATACGAATAAATAGCACTACAATATGTTTTTTCTCCTCGCTCGCCACCACCCGAGAGGGACTAAACACGTTAGCTTGTGAATAGTGAGTAAATATATAAGAAGTCTCAATGAGCCGTACAAAACAATTGAACGTTTATTTATTTTGACGATGCATGAAGTAATACACGGAACAAAATTACTCAAGTTACACATTAGTCGTCCATGAAAGTAGCAAATGACAAATAGTGTGAAATATTTAGCGCATTGATGGTGTAATGGAAAGTGTAGGATAAAAGGCATGTAAGTCGAGCTTATTCGGTGCAACTTTGTAATGCTCGTTGGACAAACGGTTAAGGCTTAAAATTAATAATAAATTAAACCACCAAGCAATTTAGCACGGTTTACTGTATGTAGACTTACGTGTATCACATAACATAACAGTTTTCAGACTCGGAGACTCTTAATTCATTCTAATGATTTGTTTATCCGCTCGAAACTAGTGTCCTACAAATGTAAAGTGAAGGTCGTGGTTTTGAGTACAGTGTGCAGGCGCCTCAGCGTTTATTTAGCGTTGAGTTTTATGTTAATTACACGCGGCTCAGTAAAATAAATACCACATATCTCTTGTTGGGTTTTCCATTACGTAAGGACTCTTTATAAGTAATAAAAGCAGCAGCAAGTGAGGTTTTTAATAGGAGAATAATAATTTTAGGTAAAGCTAAACAAGCGGTGTTTAATAAGAAAGCCACTGGCTGAAACGTTGTATCAGTATTTATCTTAAGTTCGCCAACGTTCAAAACCATTAGTCTGCAACTGCGTCGACACTAGTAGAAAAACAACAGTGATAAAATGTACGCACTACGACGACCTTGGTTATGCATTAAAGCCAAGTCCGAAATTAGCAGCTGATACTAAAACAAGCGGAACTGCCAACACATTGGTGTAATGGTAACAGTAATCGTATACTTACTGAGTGTACGCCGAGCATATTTGATCAATGTCTTACAACGTTGGGTTTGCACTTATGCTTCTGGGACAAACTGTTAATATGGTCTTTCGCACAATTAACCAGAGATTTTGGTTTAACAGCACATTAAACTGGATTTATTGTGGCTTTTTTTGTTAGCTGTCTAGTTGAAAATGTAAGTACCACAGTCCGTGTGTTAGGATTATAGTACAGCCCCAACAGCCTACTTTAAACTCATTCCCATATTTAGATTTGCGTCTTCTAATGATAGATGGTCTCAAACGTAATAAGGAATAATATTCGGTATAACCAGAACATTCTGTGAACAACCACGTGAGATGCATTAAAATAATAAACTAAACATCTAAACTTAATTGTGCGTAGACGTTTTAACTGAGCTCCTCGCACTAACTGTTAGAACAGAGCTGAAACACTGAACGGTTATTTTAGCCCTCTGTAACAGTGAGTCACCGCTTTGCATGTGGAAGCCGAAGTACAAACACTGGATCTCCTCTTTTCTCCGTACTGCGGTTAAGAGCAAACCAAAATGCCAAGTGTGTACATTGGGAAGGACAGCAAACTGAATTTTAGTGAGAGATTGTTTAGAATAGCAACGTTTCGCCGATATTCGTAATACATTTCCTGTTCGATTGCTGTAGGTATGTAACACAGCTTGAACTTGGAAGGCTACTTTCCCCCCTCATGTTTAATAGTTTGAATCAAACTGCGTCATAAACTGCCCCATATTCACGGTGGTTTTTTTAATCCAATTATTTCCCTTTTTATTAATTTAAGTCTTAATTTGTCTTTCTGTAGGTCGGCACAATGCCGGATAAGGACGCTGATTTACCTAGCGATATATGGACAGTATAGGGCTTTTTCAGAATAGCCGATCGAAGCAGTTTCTTTCCTCGAGTTTGCCAGTGGGTGGATGATGGATGGCCGAGATTTCGGGCCCCCCAGATCCGTGCATGTTCCCCCGCCACTGCTCTCAGGACTCGCCATGGAGTCGCACCGACTCGGAGCTTCCGCCGCGCCCGGGAGGATCCCATCGTCTCCCGGCCACCTCGGCGCGGGCCACCCGGCGACTTTACACTCGGGAAAATTCCTCTCTCCGGCCATAAGCATGCAGTCTCACCACAGTAAGTACAGCGCTTTCATTCTATTCCAGCAGTGCTTGTGTGGCATAAGAACAGCTGATTTTGTTGACGTGAAACTTCTTAAGGGCTCGACGTGTTGTTAACGTCTTCTAAATGTGCAATTAATTGTCTGTTTTCTTAAACTTATAGTATGCATTAATTTACATGTGTAATATAAAGTAAGCGGTTTATGCGATCGAGTTCTCGATTTAGTTTGTGCAGTATGTCTGTTTCAGCGCTAAACGTACACAATCAGATGATATAAAATATACTACTGTATGTAGCCTGTTCGTTTTATTATGTAGACCTGTAATATATAGACATTACGCCACATGGATTAGGTATGTCAAGTCAGAAACGAGGCAGCGAAAGTGTACATTTTACACACAAAATGAGAAGCGCAGATTTTTCGAGCAGTGTTCTCGATGGAAGAAATGAACCATTGCTCGATCTCAGCAGCAAACAGTGACCGAGGAAATGTGCTCGTACTCACTTAATCACTGAACACTGCCGGCGAGAATACATTTGATCTTTTATATGGGTAGCCCCACTGTTACATTCAAAGTTGTCTGTAGAAAATCAACCCTGGTAAAATTGCTTTGAGGCTGAAATTGTCCCTATTTTTCTTGTTCCCTTTACGATCCAAGCAAACCATTATAATCACTGTTTTACCATTCTCTTACTTATACTTATGGTAAAATTAGGGTTCACATTGAGAGCAGTATTTGCATTTTTAATATTTCTTTAATGGTTCCCTGTTCTCTGAAGTTACTATGATGCACTGATCTGTAATTTTTTTATATGAAATAAAAATATATCCTAGTCAGGTAGAAAGGTCATGCTTAAAAAAAGACTAGTGCACTAGATCGTATATGTAATACAGTATTTTGCTTTTGAGGCAAAGTTGTTGCTCAGACCATAAATGGTCAGTTTGGGAAATTTTACTGTAAGACTATTCTGAAATATTACAAAAATAAATGCATTTAAGATTACAGATTCAGACTGAAATACAAAAGAATCCTTTAAAAGTGTCTACAAACTTGAATTAAATCCTAGTGAATATGGGCCAGTTAGTTAAAATGGGCCAGGAAAAAAAAAAAGACTGTCGACTGAATCTGAAGTCTTGGCTTAAAAATAGGATAATCCTCATTTTGTGTTTTGCCAGGAGCTGTAGAGAGTTTTATGTTCTGTCTGATCATTATGCATGTTATCATTTTACTATTTTTGAATTGAGTATTTGCCTGCTGTGAAGTGTACTTTGGTGATAAGGTTGGTATTGTTTCTGTTTTCAGGCAGAATGAATTGAATGCATTTTTGTATTTATTCATTAGATATGCACATTCTTACTTATACAACTGTATGCAGATTGTGGTTTTAATACAAAACTGTAGTGCGGGTAGACGACAGAGGCTTTAACTGAGTGTTTATAGTTGACAGACCCTAATTGACTAAACCTAATATTGACAGGTGCTATCTAGGACTGCACCAAGTTGTGTTCAATACCATTGATTGTCTTTTGTAAAAGTGAGGTAATCTTAGGAAACTGGCATGCTGGTGAATTTAACTTGGTATTTTATTAGTTAAAGAATTAAGATATGTATTATTATCTTAGATCTATTCCAGCTTTTGCTAGATTTAGTTATTTTAAAATAGATGAAGGATAATGTACAGGACATGTGTGAGAGTGAGACTAACTTGTATTATTTGCTGCTTCTGTGCTTTGACTTGATGGGTGTGTACTGTTGAAAATGTAACTACATGTAGCTGTTCTGACATGTTATCTTAGTACTGTATGCTTATCCTGTATTTAGCTTTCCTTAAACAAACATTTGCACAATTGTTCAGTTGTTTTTGTAGCTGTCCATGAAAGGGCAGTTTAAAGTTCCATTTTCTAACTTATAGTTTAATAAAAGAGCCCTTCTAATTTAAATAATACATAAATTAACTTAAATATATATAATGGTCTCTGTACTTGCTTTACAACAAAATGCTTTATATGTTTGCTTAATGACTCATTTTTTAGAACTGCAAGAATTTTTTTTCACTTATAGCTATCCAAAAGAGAAGCAGATTTATTCTGTCATGTTCTTTCTTCAGGAACAAACCCATGATTATATTATTAAATATGTAATATCTCTGACACATTGGAAAGCACCAATCTGTTATTTTCCATGCGTTTTATGACTGTTTGATAAACATGGGTAAATCTGTAGTATTTAGGAAGAGAGGGAGCACTTGACTGTTATTACCTAAAACTGGGGGAAATGTTGAAATGGCACTTTGTAATTAGAAATTTAGAGAAGCTGTAAAAGCAGCCTTTCAAAGCCCTGCTGTGTAGGGCAGAAAAAAACCTTATGTTTGGAGTTGGATTAAAGCCAAGTTGTGTGCTAAAATAGTTGAGGGACAGGTAACTTTCTCAACTTTTAGATGAAGTTGAACTTTCTTGCATTTTATATTGCGTGTACTCAGTTGCCTGTGTTTTTCTCTTCTTTAGATACAAAAGTTTCTCTGTATAGTCTATTAACATGTTTTAGTGATTCATTACCATTTGAAAGGGGGTGGATGGCTGTACCTTTTATTGCCAAGACAGCTTATTCAGCCTGTAGGTAACATACTAGGCTCACTTTTTTGAACTGTAATCAGCAACATTTAGATTAATGATTTTTTTCATTTAAAATAGAGTTCTGAAAGAGATTTAAGTTGAGCATGAGGCAAATGTAAATTGTGGTAATTGCAGAGTTTTTATACATCATGGCTTTTATGATTTTAGTTTGTGACAAACAACCTACAACCTCACATCCCTGAGCTCTGCATTACCTAGTAGAGCAGAATGCATAAGCTGGCATGTTGTAGCTTCTCAAATAACCATCTCAAATAATATGCTCATGCAAATGTTCATGCATCTGCTCGTGCTACTGTGTAACTAGTTTTGTTGAACAGCTCATGAAAATGACTTGCTGCTGTTTCCTACTTTTGTTTTCCATGCCTGGCTGCTATTCACACAGTTGCTGAGATTTTTGTTTGTTCAGGGCTGAAGTGTTTATCCTGCTTCATAGAGTTCAGTGTTTTCTTTTTGTTCATTTCGGAAAAGATGTGTGTTTCAGGTAGGGATGCATCGATACCATTTTTTCCCAACCGAGTACGAGTACAAGTACATGTATTTTTGTACTTGCCGATACCGATACCGATACCAATACCTATTTAGAATACCGTTTTTTTTTAAACAAAAACACACGTGAGAAGTGACGAGAAGTTTATTGATACCACGTCCAAAAATGCACGTCAACAAGTAGCGAGTGATCAAAGTGTTTGTGTGCTGACGTGATGAAATCAAGGAGGAAAAATAAAGGAATCTGAGTGGATTTGGCAACACGAATAGCATGGATTGTTCTGTAGTGAGTTGGAGGTTAATAAATATTTTTGCAATGTTGGTGTTTTGTTGTTATGTTTTGTAGAGAACGATCAGGTCAGAAATACTGTAAAACGTGTGTGTGCCGGTGTATTCTGATATAAACTAGATTATCCCCCTGTCCCACCTGTTTACACTCCTCTCCTGTGTTTCCCCTCACACCGTATCCTGCGTTCTCATTGGCTGTTCGACATGTCACTCATTCCCAGTCGCACAGCTGAGATCAGATATCTGACGTGCTAGAAAACTTGTTGTTGGATAGTTCACACTTAGCGATGGAGAGCCGAGTTTTGATCGCCGAACGAACGCCGAGTTGCTCCCGGGCCGGCAAATCTAGCGCCGACCAGTCGCCGAGCGAAAATCAGGGCAAAAATCGTGTAGTGTGAACTAGGCATAACGCAGCAACGTGCACTAGGCACACGGTATCGGATGTTTAGTATCGGAGCCTCGTTTGCGGTACGAGTACAAGTTAATGAGCGCGGTATCGGGCAAATACCCGATACTAGTATCAGTACTCATGCATCTCTAGTTTCAGGCTCAGCTGCAGTGGTGCAGCTTTAGTAGAAATGTGCTTAATAATGGTAGTTTGAAAGTAACACTCAGTGATTGTAGGCCAGTGATTTGAAGAGAAAGTAAAAATACTGAGGTTGTATGTGAGTTCTCTGATGTTGTTTTCGGTGTAGCTGGGTCTACTGTCTGATTTGTGTTTTATTTAAAGATTTATTTTATTGACATGACTTTTATTTAGGACTTTTTGGTTTAGCTGTTTAGTTTGCATACATAACTGATGATAATTGTTTTAACCATTTTCCTAGTTCTTTTCATTATTTTTATATTTAGCCTTGCTAAAATTAATGACTGTTGGGAGATATGTGCTTAATAAATGTGTTTTGGAGCACATGAAAGTGCAACAAAGCACATTAATTTACCAGGTGTTCATGAAAGCTTCTACAAGCAAAAATATTGCAGTGCAGAGTGTAAATCTTATCTAAATATGCTTTTACAATAAAGTGCCTCTGGGAGTTGGCAATTGATCAGTTTTCATATGGAGCCTTAAGTGCCCTGCATTTCTTAGGAGGCATGTGCATAAGTACATACTTTGAGACTGAGTAGCTGGTGGGTTTACATACAGCTAGTTCAATAATAAGCCCTGAAAAGCTTTGTATGATGAGGATGCTTTAGAGCCATGTTCATTCAACACCAATTTAACATGTTTTTTGGCATTTAGAGAGACAGCACACTGACACGGATAGGCCTACTCAACTGTTAAGTAAATTACTAGCGAATATTTAGTCCCTTCTAAAAATGAGTGGTCTGGGTTTGGCTTCAAGTACTCTTGTGTTGAGACAGCACCATGTACAAAAACAAGTCTTTAAGTTTCATGTCAAGGAGTGGGACTTGCTATCATATTTCACACATATATGAAGAAAGCATTAAACAAAAGCAGCCACCACTCAAACATGAGTGGTTAATGTAGGGAATCATTAGGTAAATGTGTTATGCATATGTGTAGTAAGAACATTGCAACTAAGAATGCTTCAGAAATATTTAACACAGTGTTGGTGGTGATTTAGGATCTGGTTTCTATTTGAGGATCTGGGAGTTTGGCCTGCAGATAGTGCTGATGGATGACACCTTGCTTCTTTCCTTTCTATTCTCTTATTGAGTCCTGCACACTCCCTCCAAATCTCTGTTTGCCTTCCCTTGCCCAGACTATTTCTGGCTATATTCAGAATGTTATGTTTACCAAAGTAGTGTATTATCTATTTATTCTTTTGATTCTTTTGAGGCCATGGCTGTGACATTATGGTTTGTTGTGTAACCTTCACTGACACTAGAGACAAGCTTGCCCAAGGGCAGACTAGCATATTGGCAGACTAGCAGGCTGCCAGGATCAAGGCTTCACTTCCCATGAATCTGTTGGCATTGAATTTGTACTGCAGCTTTTTGTGACGGCCTGTTGTTAAATCTATTGAAAGCACTGGAGTGTTTGGAATAGTGCTCTACCCAGAGCACACATTAATACCTGGCTCTTTTCTATCCATTTTGTTTTTGCTTTGTAATTTATTATGCTGGCTTTTCATTCTAAAACATTTGAACTCTCCTAACAAACCAGAATTGCTACTGGGAAAAGGGGATAGATATTTGTAAAAATGAGCCCTGTAGTCCAGTGTTTGCTCTTGTCCCAGAGCAATGTCCTGAGGGTTAAATGCACCTTCTTATAAGGTGCAGGATGTAGGTGCTGAACTAAATGATTTGTTTGCGTTCATTAAGAAGTCAAAATAGAAAGTGATAAACATCTGGCCTGTCGGTTTTTGCTCTTAAAAGCACTGCTGTCTCTCCCAGCATGAGTCCTGCTATTGTATTAGATAGAAGATGAGTCTCTCATTGTGACAGACAGAGGGACTTTTTAGGCTCTTTACCCTATCCCATGTGGTAGAGAGAGTGAGAGAGAACACGGATGGGGGATGGTGCATCTCCAGTAGCCTTTATTTTCCTCTGAATTAGGTTTTGGTGTACACACACCAATTGGTCATCCTTCATTTGTTAAGTAAAATGAATCGCTTACTTGAATGTGTGCTTACGTAAATGTCATTTTGTGAATGGTGTCATCCCAGAGGGTATTTAAAACTATTCTGCTCATCTTGCTTTTGTTTTTCTGAATACATATCTATAATTATTAAGAATTGAGAGAGACACATTAATCATAATCTTTTACTTTTTTTAGTCTGTCCAAATGAATATAATTATTTTCCTCCTCCAAGTTTTAATCTTGACGTCACCCAGTTAAACTCGCTCAATGTGCAATATGTTGGAGATTGCAAGAAAAATGCTACATTTTTAAAACATGATTCCAGAATAGTATCTTGGCTTGATCTGTTATAGATTGCTAGAGAAAATCACTTGAACTTGCAATATGAACTTTAGTCAGCAGAAGGTGAATACGATCAGGATTCTGTGTTTTTACACAGCCCTGTAATGAAAAAAAGCCACAAAATGCTAGTACTTAATAACACTATTATATTGATATGATTTCTAAAAACTATAGTTTTTAGAAGCGTTAAATCAGCTACAGATTAAATGTTTGGCCCCGCAATATACATTAATCCAGCATGTTTTATGTTGTACGTAAAATTATAGTTTAACTTTTACCTTGTAGCCAGTATAACCCTCAGGATAATATTGATGCTTAGCAATAATTCCTGCAACTGCTGTTTCTCATGGTAAAATCTTGTAAATTTGTGTTTTTAGTAATCGATTAGTAATTTAGGACCAAATGCTGTGAGACACATGAACTGAACAGCAGGAATAATGTATGCCTTATTAAAAGTAAGGTAATTAGTACTGTATAAAGCAATCTGCATATTTTTGGAATTGATGGGACACAGTGGATGCATAATTAATTACTAATGACCACATGAAGGACAAGTTCAGTTTCAGATAATTTTTTTACTTGATTTATAGTTCTTAAAAGGCCACTTTACAGCAGATGTAATGTTTTTTTGGCTAAGTGTTGTGATGTCCTGCGCCCTATCAAAATGGCCAATTGGGAAATTGTGCTAAAGGATAGTTAGCAATGCCATCAACATGTGTATCTAAACTAAGCTACACGATAGGTCTGATAGCTTTTATTGTTTCATGTCTGCAACCCAAAGTACATATAAGTCAATCTCCCAAAGACAATTACCATTAAGAGCAGTGGACTAACGCCTATCCTGCCTTGACTAAACCTATAAATGTAAACATTATTCCCAGGTAAATAAAGAGGTTTGAAACAATAAGCTAGCACTCACAATGTTCTATTTAATACTGTATAAAATGAATATGATGCAAATTAAATAATGTCAGCCATTCACATGCTAATTTGTACCTGGCTGTGCTTAGCTTGATTCTTAAAGGGGAGTCAACACTTAAATAATAGTAAAACACTAGATTCTAGCTAGGAAATGCTTTTACTGCAGGTCACTACTGGTTACATCTCAGTGACAAGGCTTTTTCATTGAAAAAAGTGGCTCATACAAGAACTAAGGCAAAGCGTCTCATTGAAGAATATACAGATTCTTTATGTTCTGCCCTTTTTATTGTTTAAACAGTGTAAATTTTCCTGACCTGACGTTCCTAAACGATGGCTTTTCATTCTAACGTAAACTGAATACAAAGAAGTCATAAATTACAGCAGCATAAGTTCAGAGTTGCAAAATGACTGGGACTACACATAATGACATTTAGGCCACCAAACCCTGTGCAGAGTTGAACTGATGCAGGAGCTGCCTTTCCGCATGCTTTCATGTTTAAAAACAAATGAAGACATGTGCGGTTATGTAGGTTTTCAGCGACTGTTCTTCTAGAGCTTTCTAGAGGTCTGTGGAGATTTTGAGTAAATTTTCTGTAAATGTTAGCTAGCTCATTGGATTTTCAGTACAAACATATTTAAATTTATCTTAAAACATCTTACGAATTAGGGGATGGTCAGATAAATGCTTGGAAAAAGCACTTGGATAAACCAACAGGCCCTTTCTGAACTATCTAATTACAATGTGTCTGCTAATTGCATGAAAGTGCTGGAAAGACAACTGGAAATCCAGTTTAAAGATCCATGTTTGTACTACAAATGTAATTTTAGGTCCTAATACTCAACTATTAGTGTTTAATGACCAACTGAGTGTTAGAGGAAGGCAGAGAGCATATTTTAGCTGTGAAATGGTAATTAAGGGTAATGATCTTGTGACACCAGAACCCCCTCACCCCACAAATTTACTAAACAAAACAGGTTAAAAATACAATAAGAAGGAGAATTCAGTGTGGCAGCATAAACTAGTAGATGCATGTATGCAGCAAAGGCAGTCTGGAAAATGAAGGGATTTACAGTATCCAGTAGTTCTGTCTTATCCTAGTAGATTTAGAACTACCACGAAATATGAAACATTTAGAGGAGTAGACAACCAATAAAAATCTACTTTTTCAATCGAATGCCATTTGTCTGATGTGTGTCTGTGTCCAGAAAAGCCTTCCACATGAATGAGCAGTGACCTGGCTAATGAGTTTCACAAGTCATTCTTAGGCTAATGATAATGGAGGAGAGAGACCAGCTATTACTATTACTACAGTATAAGAGTCGCAGGTTCGACCTGAAAAGAGCAGAAATAGTTAAACGGTTAAATTGCTATTTTTTTTGTTACTACACCCCATATTAAACTCTTCTAAAAATGAAGTCCATAATATGAAGTAAGGAGGTGTGGCAGTGAGAATGGTTGATCTTGGAAGAAAGGTTTGGTCTTAACATCATCCCCACTATATTGAGTACTGAGCTTGAGGCTACATGACATGGGGCTGATTTTTTTGCAACTGGCACCGGAGCTTTACAAATCTTGTATTGGGACACATCACAAAAGAATTTAATCAACCAAATGGCCATGGCCTGGCTAAAGAGAATTCCACTTTTATGTAAAGAACATTGTTACATAACAGGCTGGCAACTATCAGCTAATAAATTAGCCTTTTTAAGTTTTTAGAGACCATGCCATCCTCAAATAATGTGAATGTTGGACGTGTACAGTCCTACTTAAATGCATTATTTTTATTTTGGGTCAGTTCATAATGAAAAAGTCTTATCTGTTATTTAGGCACTTGATCATTTTTATGGCTGTTTGCTTGTCCCTTTCTGTACATGTAGAAGCTGGCAACAAACAACAACATGTTTGTTATCATAATTTTAGATGGTGATGTGAAATGATTTTCAATTGAGTGATTTATCATGCAACTTGCAAAAAATAACTGTAGTTAGCCAGATGTTAGTTTATCAAGTATTGAATATGAGGAGTTATGGTATGAAAGGTTTACAAAAAACAGTGTTATGGTATTACCTTATTTTAGCGGTCATGGTACGGTTAAGCATTTAAGGCTGATGTGGCTTTTCAGTTTTTTGTACTGTACTTGATGCATCTCCCATCAGTGACAGTGTTTCTAGTAAGCTGCTCGTGAGGCCTGTTAAAATAAGAAGTAGTATCATTTGTTATTGTTAGGTCTCTTTGCTAGCATTTGCATTTGTCATCATATGACAATTATGCAGATGGGAGGGTCAGGTGAACTCGCAGCTGCCTGGCTGTCATGTATGCACAGGCCTGTATGAACACAGGCCGTTATTTACTGAGATTTAGCTCATCTAGACGTGCGTTCTGGGTGGAGAATGAAAAGGTGGTGAAAAGCATTTTCAGTCTAGTTATTATTGCTAGAAGGGCCTCATACAGTGTGCAGCTGTGGTTCAAAATTGATTTCTATAGCAGAGTGAGCTGACGAAAACATAAATCTAAGTCTGTATGTACTTCTTTCATGCCACACGTCGTTAAGCTTGGTCACATAATTGCAATTCAGGGCAGAAAATGTAAGTACCGTCCGTCTGTCCGTGTGTTTGTCGCTTGCTCTCTTACTCTCAGGCATTATATAACCATGTCTTGGCATCCCATAAAACACAGGACCATGGCAAATACAGCAGCAAAGCCTTGAGTAGACAGACTCTGCTGACATGCTTCTTTAGAACAAATCCACAATCCAGGATGTTCAGACTGGGGACAAATGATCAGGCATACACACGTGGCTTAAAAACCCTGATTAATTGTCCATTGTGTCAGGGAATTTGTGATTGCAAAATAAATGCAATGCAGTCCTTGTAATAATTGCTATTTTGTCTGTGCAGTATTTCTGCACTATATGAACAAGTAGGCTAAATGCTTTTACAAATAGTCTTTATGTAAATTACATGTAAATAGCATTACAAGTGTACCGCTACACATGTCAGAAAAAAATATAATATAATAAATTCTAGGTTAAAGCAAAGTAAATCCGTTTCTTAACATTACATATAAATGGCTTCCTCCGTATTATTTTACCCCCATTATTTTTGAACCACAAATGGAAGCTGATTTTGGACTTTTATGTTAGGACAAACATGCAGATTGTATGCTTTATATGTTTTACTATCCTAGGCTTTGTGGAATAATCCTTTGTTTATTAGAATCATTTTTGGTTTTGTAAATAAATTTAAAGGTTACTTTACAAATATTTTTCTTATTTTAAACTCCATCAAGCTTAAAAAAGATCTTAAGATCCTGCTGGTGATCTGTGATCTATGTTTAAGAAATAGGTCAGTGATAGTTTTCCTTTGTTCTAAGGCATGCATAGCTTACTTTGGTAAGCAGGAACTACAGTTGTATTATAGGTTTGTTTTGGCTCTGTCTGTTATTAGAGTGCAACAAAAGTTGCAGTTTGTGGCCTGCAGTGCTTAGAGAGGTGTGGAAAATTGACTTAATGTATGATGCACAGGTCAACGTGTTGGAAAGGTTATGTTTAACATGTTTACATCTCCTCTTTTTATCCTTATTGCATTGGTGTAATAAACCTAAGTGTATTCCCATGAATGGAAACACTGGCACAAACAATGATGCAGTGATCTTCTTTTTGCAGCGGCAGTAAGCCACCTTTATCCGGAGGTTATCTCTACAATCAAATTGTGGCAAGGCATGTATGAAAGCAAGGATACAGAACAATATCTAAGGCTTTGAGTGTTTTCAGGACAGGAGTAGCCCCAGTTTTAAAATGTAAGAGGCATGGTGCACACTTAAACCTTCCCAGAGTTGGCAGCCAGTTCAAATTGGGCATCCAGCCAAGAAGGTCTGGGAGGTAAGAACCCAACGGTCACTCTAAATAAGCTCAAAAAGTCTGGCCAGTCATCTCACTCTATAAATCAGGTCTTTGATTAAAGATTATCATTACAACTTTGCAATAAAGTTATTTAATTTACAGGAATAAGGAATTAATAGTAAGGCAATTAAATTATCACTGAGTTTGCATCTTCCTATCTTGTAGCATGAAGTTTATATATACATGGGTGCATATTCATTACTTCCAACCTTCTCTAGGAATCTCCTGTGAACCCCAATTGTTCCTGACGGATGTTCTAAATCTGCCTAATTCAGTTTTTCTTTAAATGTTTTTTTTTTCTTTTTTTTACATTTAGTAAATCTAGTAGACATCGTACACTGCTCTCTTTACTTCAGGTCTGAAGATCAAGAGAGTCTTAGCTGAAGGAATTGTCTCCTTTAAATCAGTAATAAAAAACGGTTGCCAGTTTATGTTGAATTTCCAGTAATGTGATTGCTATGCAGTGAGGAGAAAAAAAAAGAACTGAACTACTAGTAGTTATACCCCCAGTGCATTTTTTTCCTATTAAGACAGCTGTCTTTTGCCCAAACAGTTGCAGAATGAGCTAAACGATAGGCAAAACAAACAAAAATAAAACTTGCTCATGTAAAAGAAGCAAGGTTTGTATATTATCTCAAGAACAGCATACCTACAGTAAAATATAAATTATGATGTGACTGCTTCTCTGCAAATTGTATTGGGGACTTACATTACATTGAAAGAAACATGAATGAAGTACATCTAAGTAAGCATATTTTACACTTATATTTTAGGTAGGGTCCCCAGAGCTCGACTGAACAGGGTTTGATTATCACTGCTTGCCTCTGAGTTTGACATGATTTGTTCTGGTCAGCATGGGCTTCTTGGGGGTTTTCATGTGAATGTGTGTGGTGATTAGAAGTGATCATCGGTCTATGGTGTTTCCCACCTTGTGACTGTCTGGTCTGGGCCCACCTAATCCTTATTTTAGGTTAAATAAGTACTGAAGATGATAATAGAACATGTTCTTAATTTTGCATCACCTTTTCTGTCCACTAGTTGCCAGTAACTTTTGCGCTTACCCAAAGTATTTAAAGACACTCTCAAAGTGTGAGGAAAAATATATTCTCATGTGTAATTCCACATTATAAATACTTCTTGTAGAAGGATGAATGCCTTTATTTGTCATATATACATATACACATGTACAGTATAATAATTCTTTTTCCGCATATCCCAGTATGTCATTGTATGGCACCCCTGGAGCAGACAGGGTTAAGGGCCTTGCTCAAGGCCCAAACAGTGGCTGCATAGCAAAGGCTGAATCTGAACTGACGATGTTCCAATTGATAGCCCAAAGCTCTACCTACTAGGCTACCACTTTTCCAACCTACAGTAGATCCCTAGCTTTACTGAAGGTACATGAACACTCACCTCTCATACATATTCACTGGTTTATACTGCCTCACTCAAGCATGAGGTTTTCTCTCTTATCGTATCTCAATATACGTAACTGTTAATGTATTTTTCTTATCAATGTTTGATTTGCCATGGTAGTTGTGGTTTAGCTTGGTATTTTATAATTGCCTTTTATATTGGTAGCCTTTGTTGCATAGTACTGTTTGGAGCAGGTGTTATCTTTTGTAGAATCAGCTATGAGTGGGCTTGAGTTTTATTCCCTCAAACCCCACGCTTTGGTGTAAGGTCTTGAATTCTAATTAGTGTCTCTCTTTTGTCTAATTTACAACAGTTCCTTTGTAATTGTTTTAAGAGTCTGGCTTTAATTATAGGGGGGTGTGTGGCGGGGGGATTGCGAAAGCTTACTACTGGGTCTGTGGGTTGCAGGCGAGTTGAGCAACGTTAGCAATTAGGAAATTCCTGAGCCCTGTTCAGCATGTCTGACAGTGCTCTTGTAGCTCCAACACCCTCCCCCCCTCCCCTTCCCCCCAAAGTCCTCATGTTTAAGAAGCTGAACTGCTTGTGACCTGCTGAACTCCTCACTCTTTCTTATGTGGCCAAGACAACAACTGTGTCTGGTCAAAGACAGACTGATAGAAAAAGACAAAAGTGTGCTGGCTCTAGGGCAAGTGCAAAACATGTGCAAATGGGTTTTGAATATTTCAGAAGTCAGGCGAAACAAACACAAGTGGAAATTCTTTGCGAGGTATGTTTGGCTGTATATGTGTATAAATTATCCCAGCAAGCAGACTTACAAGCACAGGCTTAAAATAGGTTTTGTTCTTGCTGGGAAGGTGTTTTCAGGAGTGCCTGCTTTACGGGTTTGTTTCCATGATCAGTGCTACTACTCCTGCTTCAGACTGTGGAATGGTCACTGCTGTTGATGGGGTATTTAATTGGAAGCACTTTGGATTCAGACAAAAATGGCTTGTAGTGTGATGGTGAAAGAAAAATAAATAGCAAGAAGCTAAAATGGATCCTGAGTCGTTGTAGAGCTGTATGTTGGAGGAGGTGTCCCCCTGGTGTTCTGCTGTATAAAACATGGACCTATTCCTTATTTTGTAGATATTTGCAGTTTGGTCTAAGTTAAAGCACATGGCTGTGCTATCTGAGTATTCATCCCCCCTCTCAGGTAAAACGAAATGCTGTCCAGATTTGCTGTTTTCCCTCTAGGCCTGTGTGGGTAAAATAGAAAAGAAAAACATGCTTGTGGGAGAAGTGGGGTTAGAAATGCACTGCTGGGTTTTTATCATAACGCTGGGCCAGTCCAGCATGTGTGTTGACCAGTTGTGCCTTTAACTAATATGCTGCTGATGTGTGGTAGCTTTTTGTCAGGTATGTCAGGCAATGCTTATGTTCATGTGTGTGGATCAGACTCAGTTCAGCGACGACCAAGCTACCAGAAGTGGATTTCCTCTGAATCTTTTTTTTCTTCTTTGCTCCCACCGCGCCCTAATCTTACCCCGTGGTTAATGTTTAGATGCAGCCCTAAAGGTTCACATCTGCTGGCAGCAATAGCCTCTGCCCATGTGACCCAGGGGCTCGTCAGCGGAGCAGGACCTCTCCTACGGCAGGTTAATCACATGCTAACCTCTGCTACAAAGGCTTCATGTTGCTCTTGATGTCTTGTAGTCCTTCCTCCTCTTCTCATGCTAATGGACTGTTTACACATGCAGGGAAAAAAACAAGGCCATTGTGAAAAGCAGCCGTGTGTGTGTGTGTGTGTGTGTGTGTGTGTGTGTGTGTGTGTGTAAGAAGTGTAAATGCTCCTCCCACGCTCGAGGAGCTATGTGGAATAAGAGAGAAGCTACATCACAGCAAATAGGAGAAAGCCTCATTAATTTAGACCATGCTTCTTGTTCATTCGTCATGATCCAGCGCTTATAGCCACATATGGACCCAAGGGATTTAATTCACTGATAAAAATGCAGTGAATGTATTTTTGCTGAGCCTAGATATACTGTGTCCTTCTGCCCCATCACATACATTTAGCTGGGAAAAAAACATTCTCATCACAAGGCGCAGACACCTCCATCCCCAGTGTGTAAATGCCTTTCTTGTATTTTTAAAAGCTTTCCCATATCTCAGTGGAGTAAGCTGCTGTTTTTTTCATTTGTTGCTTTAAAAGCCTATAAACGGGGAGGGGGTGTAAACAGAATTGTCAATGAAAATATAAACTATAAAAGTTGATACTGCACATCTGCTGGCTATATTGAGTTAACATAACGTCCAGTATGGTTAATTATTGTTCATAGCATTTGTTAACAAGCAAAAGCCAATTTCTGCCTGTGGTCTCTTCATGCTTTTTGGCATTCTTCTTTGACAAAAAGACGAGGTTGCAGCCATTGGCTAATTATGTCCACACTGTTTGTGTTCTCACTGGAATCTTATCACACGGCAACAAAAAGTAATATAAAAAGTTGTATACAGTATTCCCAAAATACATCACTTTATTTTTTTATTTTTTTTTACTTTTTCTGCAATGGGGCTTTTACAGTTACTTTAATTACCCTATTGCAGCCTTGAGATTGCTAATACATTTGGTGTTCAATAGTGCATGAAAATGTTTTCTGGTGTAATCAATTTAATGTGCCATCATATTAAAATCCGTCGGTACAAGCCTTTCAACTGAAGATTATTTGTAACTTTTTTTTTAATTTGTTTATTTTTTTATATAGCACTTTATGATATCTAACAATGCATCATTATGTATTAATGTTATTATATGTCCAATTTGATGCAGTTCATCTTAAATTTATAAATAAAGCAATCTTTACATAACATACATACATAAGCCCTAAACCTAGTGAAAATGCTAGTGTGTTTCTACATTAAGCCATGTAACATGTGGCACCGTGTTAGTGATAAAGGATTTTGTGTGAATACTATCACAAGGACAGAATAGATCTGAACATGATTTTAATCTCCTGCAGGTGATGCTTTCCCTGGTGCCTCTAGCTTCCTTGGCGGCTACATAAATCCATCCAACTCACATGTAGGGCCCAGCGCTTTGACTTCTGACCCTGCTTTCAGAGCCCCCAACTCATCCGGCTTGCAAATGGCTCAGCTCTGGACATCAAACTCTCACGAAGGTAAGATTAAATCCCATTTTTCTACTTGGCACTGAGTGTGTTTACATGCACACTAATAATCTGATTAGGACAGGTTCTGGCAGTAATCTGATTACTCAAGTGGTCATGTGTACAGCATACATTGATCTTAAATCTTATTTGGGGGATGAGTAATCTGATTAAGCTACCTGGTTTTCTGGCCAATAATTGGTTCATTTAAATCTTGCTGTCGATTTTCTATATCTGCCCATGTCCTGCTGGAGACACGATTTCTCAGAAATAGTAAACACTACATAAGGTGTAAAAATAATCACAGACCCAATCACTATGTTCATTTGTATTATAATGTCTGAATACAATGCAGTCAGCACAGTCATACATCATGCAAACCAGCACCATTACCACCATCGTTAGTCATCGGTTAACCATTTAACCAACAAGCTTCCAGCATCCCATTAAAATACCAACAGGTCACATGTTTTATTGATAAAAAAAACTGAACAGTGAACGTAGCAGTAATGTAGAACAGTAAGATGAACAAATACTGACCTAAACAAGTTCAGCTTCATGAATATAGATTTTATATAGAGTCTATGGCGAACAGTTTATTACAAGTGCTAAATAACCATGCTTATAAAAAACTAAGAATGTAGTCAATGTTTTACAGCATTTTTACAAACATGAATGTAAGGATTATAAGATGATAAACTGATTTAAACTTTTATGCTGGAATGTTGCAAAGTGTCCATATTTTAGTAAAAAATTTTGCACACATTCACATGTGCAAAGTTGTGAAAATGCACTCAGATGTTACACTGATGCATAACAGCTCCTTGTTTGGAAACTTAATGTGTTCTAGTTTTAAGCAGAGCTGCTGCATAAGCACTTGGGTATGGTTCAGATTAGTGCATTTTCTCTGGAGATCTTTCTGTTTTGCTCTTATTGACATTATGTTGATGGGCCAGAATTGCTTTATAATGTCTGTATGCACTGTGTGTATGACCGTTACATAGCTACAGACTGAAATGTTTTATTTTAAAAAGTACTGCGGTGTAAGTTTAAGGATCCAGATTTATTCTTACTGGTAATAAATAACGTCCTACATGTTCAGTGTACACTGTTTTATTAAAACATTGAAATGGTACATGTATATTAAAATAGAAGTGCTTTGGCAAACAAGTGCTATGAAACAGTGGTACAGCTTGAAGAACAATCACTTCTTTGGTGTTCAGGACATTCATCAGGTCACAAAAGTTCACAAATGCTTTGCCACACTAACACAAATGCTGTTCCCTCCACTATCAGACAAGTCCTTGAGCACTGTTCTTTCCCCCCAGTTTTTACCCTAAATGCATATCTAACAGGCGCTGTTTCTTGTTTAGTGTAGAAAAAAAGAATTCCGTGTCCAAAAGAGAATGTCCACTCTATTAAAGCTAGTCTTTGTCTGTGGGTTATAACCAAGAACAACTGGATAATGCTTTTGACAAACTGTCTGTATTTTTACCTACCTCTTTGTTTACCCAATAATCTGGTTGGCTCATGTAAACTCTGAGGTTTTCCATAATCGGTTTACTAAAGTGCATGTAAACACAATTGTTGGATTATTGTCATTATCTGACTTTTTTGCAGTAATGGGACTTTGGTGTGCATGTGCACTCATGCTCACTGCATGTTAAAATAGTGAGTTGGAGCATTCTTTACATGAGCTTACTTACACATATTGATTTCAACTATTGGTTTTGTTGTAAGATTACTAGGCTTACACAAAGTCTGAGTCTGTACTAGGTGACTGGCTGGGAATGAAGACCCATGGGTATTTTTAAAAATAAATAAATCTTAAGCTGTTTTTGGTTTAAATTCACCAGAGTGGAAGGGTAATGTAAAAGTGAATGTATGGGAAGCTGTGTTGTTACTGAACACTTGATATAGCATTTGATGAAATGGGAGCAAAAATATCTGCTTGTGCATCCAGAAACTATCTTTCCCACTCTGGTATAAAATACGTATAAACTACATTGTGAGTGGTTTTCAACCGCCACAGCTGTTGCAATAAAATGGTCTGTACTATCCCCATAATTCCAATACATGTAGCCAGAATGACTGTTGTTCAGAAGTCCATTTGTAACCTTTACTTCTAGAAGCAGCTCTAAGGCGGTGAGAAATACTCAAGAAATAAGCACTGGAGTAGCCTCTGGTGGGAATAGTCTGACAATTTAGCTAAAACTGTTTTCACATTCACCTGAAAAGGCCATCTCCTGCAGTGTGTGACAAATCCACCATTATGTTTGAAGTAGTGTGCTGTGCCAAAATCACTTCTTCAAACCATAGAGGTCTCACTGCCATTTTAAGCAGACTGTGATTTAAGCTTCCCTATTGTAAGAGATGCTATGATAAAGGGTGTAGCAACTCAGCATAAGGAAGTGACTGCTATATAATGTTTCTTCAGTCACGGCCTTGTAACTCATATTGTTTAGGAACTAATGTCAAGCAGATTTTAAGGTTTTATGAAGCCAGTCAGCTGATAAAACACATTTGAATGGCATCTCTTTAAATGTATTATGCAATAAAATGCATTTATGTATTTGCTGCTATTTTGAGCAACAACCAAAAATGAATCCTGATGTCCCTAATACAAATACCTATACTCATCCTCATGTAATTCTATAACTAGTATAATTAGTTAAAACCTAAATATCTGTGAATTTGCATAGTGTACAACATAACATTAAAGTACAGTATCTGTGTAGCGAGTGTTGTACCTTCACAGTTATTCTGACACAAGCAGTTGTTTGTCATTGCTTGCTAGTTGCAAATATACAAAACATCATAATTCAATTCTACTGAAAATATGAGCTTACTAGCTTACAATGACTTACTACATTTTATACAACTTGCAAGTTTCTATGAATAAAAGAAAACATGGGTTGGATGTTACATTAAGGTCCTTGGGACCTAGGTATATTCTTGCCTACTACCACTCTCTATAATAGGTTTGTAAGTATGTTTTTCCTCCGTCCATGTGGGTTTCCTTAGGCTACTGTGGTTACTTTCCACCTTCCAAAAACAGACAAAAGGTTGATTGGCTGCCTTGATGAGAGTAGAGTTTTGTTTTAAATATAAATGAATAAGATGTAACTGGCTCGAATATGTAAATCCTGAATAAGGCAGTGGTAGGTCACCAGGTACTGGACTATTAATTGGATGGTTGCTAGTTCAAGCCCCACCACTACCAGATTGCCACTGTTGGGCCCTTGAGTTAGGACCTTAACCCTCAATTGCTTGGACTGTGCTGTTTATTTCTTTATTTGGAGAAGTATTTTAAAAATTGACCATAATGCTGTTTTGGTTACATTGACTCAACAAAAGTTCATAATGAAAAAATGTATCTTTGAGTTACTGTTATTCCTCTCAAGGTAAAAAATGATTAAAGAAAGAATCAAATTAATTCAATACGATAATACAATCATGAATAAGCCACTAATAATAAGTTGTTGAGAAACTGAGATTGAGTTTAGCCACTAACAAAATCCAAATGTTAAGTCTGTGCAAAAGACACCGTACCAACAGAGACTTGTCATATTAGAGTTGCAGTAAACTCTGAAATATGCATTGTTAATTAAAGAAAAGTTTTGCTTTGTGTTTGATAATAAGATATAAGATAAGATAATCCTTTATTAGTCCCACAGTGGGGAAATTCACATTGTTGCAACAGCGAAGGGACAGTAAAGCACTCAGTACAGCCAGTAGTGTTGCATAACTGCAAAACAGTGCCCATGGCAACCTATGTGTTGTACTCCTATTTGTATGCTGCTATGACAGCAGGTATTGCCCCCTCTATCTGCATGTGATTCCAAAGGTAATGCTGCTTCTATTTCTAGAGTAGTAATTAATGCTGATAGTTTAGTAACTGTTTGCCAAGTGCACCACACAAGATAGTTAGTCGGTAATCAGGCTGTTATGTGATGTTCACTTTTGAACCTTTGCTTTTACATTTTTTAGTTTTTAGTTTTTTTTTTAAAAACAATTATAAAACATAATTTGTAATTGTGATGTGCTTCCCTGATTGATATAAAAGTTCTGGTGCATCAAGTTAGTAAGTTTACTAGGGTCCAGTTGTGTGCAGTATATAGTATATACAGGGGTTGGACAAAATAACTGAAACACCTGTCATTTTAGTGTGGGAGGTTTCATGGCTAAATTGGACCAGTCTGGTGGCCAATCTTCATTAATTGCACATTGCACCAGTAAGAGCAGAGTGTGAAGGTTCAATTAGCAGGGTAAGAGCACAGTTTTGCTCAAAATATTGCAATGCACACAACATTATGGGTGACATACCAGAGTTCATAAGAGGACAAATTGTTGGTGCACGTCTTGCTGGCGCATCTGTGACCAAGACAGCAAGTCTTTGTGATGTATCAAGAGCCACGGTATCCAGGGTAATGTCAGCATACCACCAAGAAGGACAAACCACATCCAACAGGATTAACTGTGGACGCAAGAGGAAGCTGTCTGAAAGGGATGTTCGGGTGCTAACCCGGATTGTATCCAAAAAACATAAAACCACGGCTGCCCAAATCACGGCAGAATTAAATGTGCACCTCAACTCTCCTGTTTCCACCAGAACTGTCCGTCGGGAGCTCCACAGGGTCAATATACACGGCCGGGCTGCTATAGCCAAACCTTTGGTCACTCGTGCCAATGCCAAACGTCGGTTTCAATGGTGCAAGGAGCGCAAATCTTGGGCTGTGGACAATGTGAAACATGTATTGTTCTCTGATGAGTCCACCTTTACTGTTTTCCCCACATCCGGGAGAGTTACGGTGTGGAGAAGCCCCAAAGAAGCGTACCACCCAGACTGTTGCATGCCCAGAGTGAAGCATGGGGGTGGATCAGTGATGGTTTGGGCTGCCATATCATGGCATTCCCTTGGTCCAATACTTGTGCTAGATGGGCGCGTCACTGCCAAGGACTACCGAACCATTCTGGAGGACCATGTGCATCCAATGGCGGTGCCGTGTATCAGGATGACAATGCACCAATACACACAGCAAGACTGGTGAAAGATTGGTTTGATGAACATGAAAGTGAAGTTGAACATCTCCCATGGCCTGCACAGTCACCAGATCTAAATATTATTGAGCCACTTTGGGGTGTTTTGGAGAAGCGAGTCAGGAAACGTTTTCCTCCACCAGCATCACGTAGTGACCTGGCCACTATCCTGCAAGAAGAATGGCTTAAAATCCCTCTGACCACTGTGCAGGACTTGTATATGTCATTTCCAAGACGAATTGACGCTGTATTGGCCGCAAAAGGAGGCCCTACACCATACTAATAAATTATTGTGGTCTAAAACCAGGTGTTTCAGTTATTTTGTCCAACCCCTGTATAGTATAGTGATCTTATTGTAAAAGATGCTTATCATGGAAGATACTAGTTTGTTATCTAAAAATAAAAACATTATCATTAAGACCAAGGACAAATGTTTCATTGCCATTGGACCAAATAGGCTTGTTCGGCCTTTATTATAACAGAGGGAGACTGAACCTTGAAAGACTATAGTGGCAAAAATTAAGTGTCTTTCAAATGTTCCTACTTTAGCATGGATGATGACTTGTTGATGACTGTCCTCACTGTGTTTAATGGTGTACCATTCTCCTGATGGATATCTTTCAACAATGGGATCCATTTGATATTTTGCAAGCTCTTTGAGGACCATGGCTTTTGCTTTAAAATACAACTTAGTAAATGACAGGAAAATCTTACCAGATGAGCTGAACTGGTTAACTGTGGTTAATCAGAGTCACTTTTATTGATAGCAGGTACTGGCTACTATTTAATGTTTGAATGTGATTGGTTCATTCTGAACACATCCACATCTCCAATTATTAGAGGGATGTGCACACTTCCCTCTTAATGATTTCAGTTTGTTTGTTAAATGAAATGCACAGATGAGGTCACATTAAAGGTGGAAATAAATCTGAAATAATCTGTGTTGGTCTAATTATTTTTTAAAAACACAAAACCTGGCAGTGTATTAGGGGCTTTTTGTGTCCATTGTAGATCTTTAATTTACTGGCTAGTCAGACATTTAATAAGATGTTTGCTATTGTGCATGACGAAATGGTAATTGCAGTCATTTTAAACAAAATGCTGTTAATGGCAATGAAAACTAAATATCCTGCAAATATTTCAAAGACAAAGATTTTCTTTTCTTAATTGAGCAGAGTGAATGGAGAAGTGGAACTGCTTTGCGTGCTTGTACTTCACTCCTTAAAAGGAATATGGCAGAACACAGAAATAAACAGGATGGTTTACACTTTTGTCCCTGTTACTAGGGACAGGCTATCTTTTAATCTTTCCTTGGTATGGTGTCAGAATACCATCAACAGTGTAGCGCCATCGTGTCATTTGAAACGGGCTATAAAAAGAGACGGCCTTTAAACTCGTGTGCATGTTAGAGCTGAAACAGCTTGGGTGTCATTTTACAGTGCAGTATCTCGGTCAGATCTGGAATCAATTAATTGGCTACGGTCAAACCTTTAATGATATGTTTGTTGTTGTGCGTGACGAAATAGCAATCACAGTATTTTTAAATGAAATGCCATTAATGGTCATTTTAACAGTCACTGGATTACTGGATTTAGCAGGCTGTCTGATCAACTTTGGCCTAAGGGTACACAAACATGATTAGGCAGCACATTCATTAGATGACTATCATACTACATCCCAATCATAAATTCATAGTAATAAAACTACACACATTGATAGCTCCACAAGTAATCCTATGTAACTTGGCCTGTGTAAATAATGTAACCTGATATTAAAAGACTGACACCTGATCTCCCACTATTCTTGCTGGTCTAGCCCTGATTTTTAATGTTTAAATTATTTACTACCCAATAATTACAACATAACTGTGTACCTGATACATAGTGCGCACTGCACAACTTAAAAACAACACATGGCATTAATTACAAAATCATGACCAAAAAAAAAACCCCACAAACAACTGTGCACCACATGATGTCAGTAATGTTTTATGCCTAAATTAAAATAAACAATGCTTAACATAGCAGTACTGGAGAACAGTTACATGAATAATAAGGCCTTAACTTTAACTAGTTCAATGTTCGGAATATAGATATAGTTTTCTGGTGAAGATAAAGCAAGGTGTTCACTTGTGTCCTACTGCTGGGACACATAATAGTTTTTATTGGTGGGCAGACTTTATAATGCATACAAATCTACACAAGCTGTGTTTATCGCAATATCAGGTCTGACTGCATGGTGGAGTAATTAATAGTTTTCCTGTTTATGATTTAATGATATCAATGATTAAAGGAACTGCAGTTCTAATACCTACACAACTCCAGAGTTGTTGTGAACACATCATATTTCACAGACACATTTCAGCATTGCTTGCACTTTGGCACTGCTGATTGTGTGTGTATGTGATTAGCAGCTCAGTTTTAAATTCTAATCAACCGTCGGCAGTTGAAAATGAATTAAACTGACCTTTTTATCTGACAGTCTAAATGAAATAATGACTTTCTCGGTTATCCATTAATTATTAACATTGCTACTCCCTGGCTAATCTCTTCACCATGTATATTTTATTAATGCTTTTTCACTTGGGCATAGCTAGACATAGGCTAGTGATAGCTTAGTGGATATCAGGCGGAGGGTTGAGAGTTCAGATCCCAGCTCCACCATGCAGCCTCTGTTGGACCCTTGAGCAAAGCTCTTAACTAGCTTGGAATATGCAAAGAAAATAATTCTGTTGTACTGTTCCTGTTAAAATATGACAAAACAGCACAGAAAAAATAATCCTAAAAATAAACATGGTATAAAGCATCCAGGACAATTAATTACTGTTATTTACATTACAGTTGTCACCTGCTTCATAATGACAGACCTTTAAGATTTCATAAAATAAAGGCAGAAATGCAGTAGAGAAATGTTTCTTATTATACTGCTGTGTGCTAGGAACAAGAGTGTTTGATGCTTGCACCATACTGTCAAGTTTCTTTATAAATGGTTTTGGTCAGGGGGTTCTTTCCTTTCTGTGTGTTAAGCCTTTTATTCCTGTCAATAGACACCCACGTCACACAGTGACGTTTACACTGCGGCCTTACTTATTAGTACCCTGACCCCTTTCAGTTATTCATTTTGAAACTAACTGTTTAGGTCAATAAGAGATCAAGGTTTCTGGGTTGTATTTAACTGAGAGTTAAGTTTGAACACCATGCTGCTTCATCTTTTTCTAAAAGGTTTCTCCCCTGTCCTTAAGTCTTGAAATTTATGAGTGCAAGTGTAAACATGTCAAGAGCTGTTGGAAGCGAGTTTTTTCTGCTTTCCTTGTGGTGTCCATAATTTAGTTCTATGCTTCAGCCAAGGCGACATGTCACTCCAAGTTTAAAGCAGATTTTATTGCGGATTACTGCATCACCCCTGAGTAGAGGAGAGTGGTTGGGTCCCCCCCCCCTTCTAATTGTGGTTTTTCTTTATATTTTTTTCTTTTCTTTTTATTTATTTACTTATTTTTTATATGTGGTTGCTTTATTTTCTTACAATTTCTGTTGTTGAATGAACATGTCAATCTGTCTCTTATCTCTTGAAATGTACTGTATGCTTTGGTTTGACATAAGAAAATCTTAATAAAGAAAATGGTTATAAAAAAAGTTTAAAGCAGATTCATGAGTAGAGATTTAATCTTCAAATGTTCTCGTTTAAAAAAACAAAAAAATATCCTTATCGACAGGGTAGCAGATTCAGATAAAATATTTTAAGCTCTGTAGTCTATTAGTAGCTTTAAAGAAATATTTTTTGTTCTTTTTCTCTGTTTTTTTTAAGAAGCTCAGTGTACTTCCACTTACAGGGGTTGGACAATGAAACTGAAACACCTGTCATTTTAGTGTGGGAGGTTTCATGGCTAAATTGGACCAGTCTGGTGGCCAATCTTCATTAATTGCACATTGCACCAGTAAGAGCAGAGTGTGAAGGTTCAATTAGCAGGGTAAGAGCACAGTTTTGCTCAAAATATTGCAATGCACACAACATTATGGGAGACATACCAGAGTTCAAAAGAGGACAAATTGTTGGTGCACGTCTTGCTGGCGCATCCTTGACCAAGACAGCAAGTCTTTGTGATGTATCAAGAGCCACGGTATCCAGGGTAATGTCAGCATACCACCAAGAAGGACAAACCACATCCAACAGGATTAACTGTGGACGCAAGAGGAAGCTGTCTGAAAGGGATGTTCGGGTGCTAACCCGGATTGTATCCAAAAAACATAAAACCACGGCTGCCCAAATCACGGCAGAATTAAATGTGCACCTCGACTCTCCTGTTTCCACCAGAACTGTCCGTCGGGAGCTCCACAGGGTCAATATACACGGCCGGGCTGCTATAGCCAAACCTTTGGTCACTCGTGCCAATGGCAAACGTCGGTTTCAATGGTGCAAGGAGCGCAAATCTTGGGCTGTGGACAATGTGAAACATGTATTGTTCTCTGATGAGTCCACCTTTACTGTTTTCCCCACATCCGGGAGAGTTACGGTGTGGAGAAGCCCCAAAGACTGTTGCATGCCCAGAGTGAAGCATGGTGGTTTGGGCTGCCATATCATGGCATTCCCTTGGCCCAATACTTGTGCTAGATGGGCGCGTCACTGCCAAGGACTACCGAACCATTCTGGAGGACCATGTGCATCCAATGGTTCAAACATTGTATCCTGAAGGCGGTGCCGTGTATCAGGATGACAATGCACCAATACACACAGCAAGACTGGTGAAAGATTGGTTTGATGAACATGAAAGTGAAGTTGAACATCTCCCATGGCCTGCACAGTCACCAGATCTAAATATTATTGAGCCACTTTGGGGTGTTTTGGAGAAGCGAGTCAGGAAACGTTTTCCTCCACCAGCATCACGTAGTGACCTGGCCACTATCCTGCAAGAAGAATGGCTTAAAATCCCTCTGACCACTGTGCAGGACTTGTATATGTCATTTCCAAGACGAATTGACGCTGTATTGGCCGCAAAAGGAGGCCCTAGACCATACTAATAAATTATTGTGGTCTAAAACCAGGTGTTTCAGTTTCATTGTCCAACCCCTGTATATTTCAGTGTAAATGTTAATGCGTCTCTGGATAACTGATGCCAAAAAATGTGTTCTCTTCATTCTACCCAACAGTTTTTCCTCCCTTTCCCGGTGGTTTGTACCCCAGTCCCTACCTTCCCCTGGGTCATCTGGAGCATTCACAACTAGGCCAGCATTCACTGTTTGACTGCCAGAAAGGTATGCTTTCCGGTAAGTCATGTTGGTCCGTTAAGTCATTTAGTCTGCTCTTAAATTCTCTGGTATTTGCAGTGTTACATTTTCAGTGATCTTAAATGAATTTTACTGTATTAAAATGTTAAGAAATTTTGTGTTTAAATTAGGAAAAACGTTGTTGCACATGTTGGTTGGATTGAATTACATCTTAATACTTAAGCCTGAAGCTATAAGATATAAAGCTTTTCTCTTTTTCTCCTAACGGAATGTAAAATTTGCCAACTTCTGTTAACTGGCAAGGTTATAGCGCTCTGTTTTATACAAACAAATCATGCTTTATTTAATGAAAAAAACCACTGAACAGAAAAGCAAAAAACATTATGAGCAGCACTAGTATATTATTCTATATGTAAATTTTTAAGTCGGTAGGATGCAGTAGGATACAAAGGCTAAGTATCATGCTAATCAAAAAATATAGAAGCAGTCGGTATTGTAAATCTTTTCCTGACAACATTAGTGTGGATATTGTTTCTAATAATTCATTCTGGAGCTCAATAAATATCCACAATTTCTGCTGGGAAAAATGGTATACAAAGATCCAGTTGTGCAGAGTTTAACATGCAATCAGACTGCTTTCTTTTATGAGTGAGATATAATTAGGTTTAGTTATGTTTTTTTATCAATTAAAGAATGTAAATACATAAAGTAATGCATGCATTAATGTTGGGTAAGGGTGGGTCTTAATACTGCTCCTGCACTGTAGTGAATTCACCTTTTATATCCCTAATACTACTAAAACCTGAATTTTCTCAATGTTTCCCAGTGCTGTTTTAGCTGTTAAATATTCTTTGTTTCCATTACAATGAAAAAGTAAAATCTGTGTGTAATATTTGAGTAAATTACTGGCCATTTTTAATCATTAAGTTCAGTCTTAATTATTTTGACTTTCATTTTCAGAGGGGTTTTACCTGCCTGACTCGGTACACTCCCAGTCTGCCATAGCACGGAGCCTTGTGGCTCATATACCAGGCTCTCTCTCCAGGGAGAAGGAGGTCCTGCCTCCACACAAGAGCTCCAAAGACTTAGGCAGAGAGTTGGTGAAAGACAAGCCATGCAAGAACGAACCAGGCCACTTTGTCCATCGCAGGGAGCGAGTACGTGAGGATCCACATCCCCAAAGTGTGGTCGACCTCACCCAGGACACGAAGGCAGACGAAGAGCGGCGATTCCTTCAGCAGCATTCACCTGCAGCTGATGTTAAACCCAGATACCCATCCCAGTCCTTGCTTAGCAATTCCAGGAGCAGCAGTGGCACACAAGCCAGGCATCCAAGTGCAGAGCAGGACAAAAGAGAACGAGATGAGGAAAATGGGCGCCACGCAGCCTCCTTCTCTGCAGAGAAGCCAAAACGATGCGACTCGGTGGCACTTGGCACTTTACATGTTTCTTATGCCAGCCCCTCCTCCCTTCAGAGCAGCTCAGCACCCCTTCCTCCCAGGCTGGTGTCTTCTGCCACTTACCCTCCCCCTCACCACATGCCACCCAGCTTGTACCCACTTTACTCTTCCCCCAAAGAGCCATCCAAGGAACACAGAGTGACCGCTCCCACTTATGTGCCTTCTGTTGAGGTCTATGATGAGCGGAAAGGGCCCATACAGATTGCTTCACAAGCTAGAGATAACAATAAAACAGAAAAGAACAGGGACATGCACAGAGCACCCCTGCAGGTGGGGGGTGAGAAGACACCTGCATCCTCGGTCAGGAGTGAATCACCGGGTTATATTGATAGTAAGAGAGACATTTTGCGGGAAGAAGGCTCTGTAATCAGGACCAACAGTATGGCTGTAAAAAGGCAGCTTTCTTCGGATGTGGCTGCAATCAAATCCAGCCACAGCCCGAATCACAGAGAATTACCCAGCAGCAAACACACAATCAAAATGGGTCTGGAACAAGAGACCTGGTGTTTAGAGCGTGAAAATTCTCAAAGATCTGGTTCTTCATCTTCTAGTCTGGAATCCAGTGCACTACACTCGGCTGAGACCAAATGGAAGCCCTTCGAGATCAGCAACTACGCTACTAGCCACATGGCTGCTTTGGCAGCTCAGCATGCCCAAGGTCCAAGAGGAGAAGAGGAGAGTAAGCGTATGTACTTGGATCGCAGGGGCAGCCCAGGAAGCCTTCGTGATAGAGAACACAATGAGGTGTCCGCAATGCAGAACCTTATCAAATACAGTGGCAACTTTTCTGGTGATATGATGTCTAAGCATGGCGCCGACAGCCGCACTCCATTTGGGGGACTGGGCAGCTTAAAGCTGGAGGCTGCTCATCATGCAGGCTCCAAAGCTCAGCACCTGCTGGGCAAGCAGCTGAAGAGGGAGCCGGAAAGGCCCGAGAGTGCCAAGTCTTTCAGCCGGGATGGAAGCTCCTCTCAAGGGGAGGGTGAGGTTCGACACCCCCCAGTGGGCATTGCCGTGGCTGTAGCACGTCGAAGAGATAACAACAACAAGCTCAGCTCTGTATCAGAAAGAGACAGGCCAATTCTGGGAGGAGGCATCAAAGGTAAATTACTTGATTCTTATTAAAGCAAAGCTTCCACTGTGAGATGTCAATTGTCTCAAGATATAGTTCTGTTTGAGGCATGATTTAATGTTTAAGGTAGTTTCGCTTGGATTTTTTTTTTTTAGATATATTTTACACTTGGTCCAGGTGCGCTCTGGTCTACATACAGTAGACACGAGCTTGTTTTGGGGATGATGCTTCAAATCAACTGCAGCCTTAGTAAACCAATGTGCCGTGTGCCTAAAAGAGTGAACCACTTACTACTGTTGTTCATGAATCCTTGGCATAAATACATTTAGGACAGTACAGGACAAACTTGGGGGAAATAGGATTGGTTTTAATACTGGGAAGCTTACTGCAAGTTAGGGATTAAAATTTTGCCAGTTTCTTGAAATCAATAATTTGCATTAATGCTTTAATGCTTAATGCTTTAATTAATAAAAAAAACAGCTTAATGTAGTAAAGCCCATACCACTGTGAGCTAAAATAGTTTATGATATGAAGTTGGTAGAGAATGGTCACAAGGCCTAAACAATATACTTTTCATAAACAGATGCTTTTTTGGGCAATCTGGGAATTTGAAATGCGGACCTGGATTTTACATTTGGTCAAACTTTAGCTTTAAATGAACTTAAAAAAAACCATTATAAATGACTACATAAAAAATAAATGCCAACTTTGATGGAACACACAATCAAACAAACTGCAAGACATTCACCCCAACATCAGGAATAGATCAAAATACATTATGGAAAACATACAGACCAAGTTATATACACTAGCTGTAGAATAGGTCATTCCAGATTTACTCACCAACCTTAATACTAGGAGAAGACCCCACACTTTGCGAAGACTGTCACAGACCAATCACCATAAAACACATCTGAACAAATGCCCAAAGTACAACAGTGAAAGACAAAGTCTACATATGTCCAATACGTTAAAAGAAACTCTCACGCAACATAATATAGAAATAATAATAAATTACCTTAATAATATAAAACCTAAAACATTAAAAGAACTTAAACGCAGCTGTAAAAACACCTTGAAATCAGATTTCTATGATTAATATTGCGACCTCCATTGGTCTATTGGTTTATCTGTATGTAATGAGCCTGTTATCTTGGACATGCTTAGCAGCAAGGTCATGTTGCCCTTTTGAGTGGTGGTGGGGGAGAAGGAGTGGAACTGTTGTGTTCTCATTCATTAAGCCACTCAGCAGAAAATTCATGCCAAAAACACTGCGCGGGAGCTGGCCACGAGCCCCGCGGTTACTTTGGCCCAGAGCGTTTCTGCTAACACACAGTGTGTTAAATCTTTCAGTAGGACACCACCTGTCTGTCTGTATTAGAAATGTAATTTACAGGCCTGGACTAAAAGCTGTAAACAAGCACTGAATTCTAATAAGACTTTTGGATTTGTTGCTAAGCAATAGAATCATCTGAGAGAGAGAACAGGGCATGAAACAGAAGCATTAATATTTGTCTCCTGTGTGCTAAGAGATTGCAGTAATATTAATTTAGCTCTTTGACTCTATAAAATTTGAATTTACATGTTGCTATAAACAGGACAATACTGCATTCCTCTAATCTGCTTTATTTTTTTAGTTTTTTTGTTGAAGTAAACTGATCAGTTGAACAGGCTTTTGGTATCCATGGAAACAAGCTAAAACCTTTCCCCTCAGATATGAGAACACAGAGCTCTCTATGGTGCTAAGGTCAAGGAATGTGTTTTCCTTAAAGGCATGCTATTAAAATCACAAAAATCAACACACTCATGCTGAATCACTAGCAAAGAAGTCATGGCTGTTTACATTCTAAAGTAAAAAGAATCTGCATCTTCTTCAGTTATGTAAAGGCTTCTTGTTGGTTAGTAATTGGAAAGTGCTTTAATTATTGATTAATGATTAACCACTGTTGTTGCTTATTTAAACTGTAGTGTGCAGCCGTAGAACTTGTTTGAGGTCAATTTTTCTATTTTAGAGAAGCTTAACACTACTAATGACTCAATCTGACTCAAATAATAAATGTTAAAACTGTGTATCTACTTAGACAAAATATTGCAAAAGCAAGAATGTATTATTAATTCCTTTAAAGGAGAGATTATTGGCAGTATGCACAATTAAAGCTTGAACATAGTTTGCAGTCTAAGCCAAGAAATAAAATGATCAGAAGTGTTCCATACCATATGGCTAAGGAAAACCTAACATTACAGGTACTGCCAGTGCAGTTGCAAGTAAAAAATAGCTAATTAATCCATGCTGTTTTAGTACTGGTACCATGGTGGCTATCAGATGCCTTCATGACTTTTGACTAGTGGCCCTCACTCTGATCTTCATTAAATGCTTTGAGTCACTGGTACAATTGTACCTCAAAAGCACCTTACCTACCACCCTGGATACACATTGATATGTGTATTGATATCAGGCCAGTGTGTCTACGGGGGATTCAATTACCACTATATACAACTCTACTGCATCTTAAACATTGTGAAACCTACGTCTACATGCTCTTCATCGATTACATGCAGACCAGCAACTTTGACTGACTCAATCTGTCAAATGTCCAGTTCCTAAGTTACAGACAGGCTTGGAACACACAGGTCCTCATACTGTTGGTCAACATCATTGCTTCACAGGGTTGTGTGCTGAGCCCAATTATGATACTGTTGAGTTGTATATAGGAGAACAAAGTATGGAGACAGCACTATAGGGCTAGATGCTAACACAGACCTCACAGAGAGGAGTTGCAGTCCCTGTGGTGCTTAGAAAACAGCTTGCCTCAAAAATGGTCTAGACCAAAGAACTACAACCAAACAAAAAAACTGATCCAATCTTCATCAATGGAGAACAGGTAGAGGAACAGCTAGAGTGACGTGTCCATATCCATCATGGAGAATTGACCTTGGACAATCAATTTCACATCCTTGTTTAAAAATGGCACACCAGTGTTTATACTCCTTGAGATCACTCAAAGTTGTCCAGTAAAGTCAGGCTCACCACCTCCTACTCTTGCACTGTTGAGAGCATAATTAAATAACTCCTGCATCTCAACATAGTGCATCAGCTGCACTGGTACATGCTTTGTCAGCAGTGCTCAGGGGAAAAAACTTTTGTTGAAATGTTTACAGCTTGCTGCCTATGTGGAGTGACCACCATGTCTACAGATACCACCCACTCTTACAATCATCTCTTCAAACTTACCATCTGGAAAATGGTATACATACTTCATTGCCCACACTAGAATAGCTTTTTGCACAGAGCTATTATATCCTTGACAAATCAAAGTCCAATTCCCATACCTATGCACGTCTACCTTACTCAGTATACAGTTTACATAGACACTAAATTAGAATAAGTAGTAGTGCCCTACCTGGATTGCATAATTGCATTATATGTAGTCATACAGCTCTGCTTCATATTATTATTATACACCCACACATTTTTTCTCTGACATAACTTATGTATAGAATAGTTTGAATAGGAAATTGCACAGGCCTATCAGTCAGTCAGGTTGGTCTTATTCTTGAATGCTTATCTCAGTTTTATGGGTTAAGTTTGCGTTCTGTTATTCAAAACTGCTGCCTTTGCCATATAGGCCCAGGCCAAGAGGATGAGGAACAAGACGAGCGGGCACGGCACCATGATTGCAGACTCCTAGCTGGCCGTTTGGATCAGGAGAAAGTTTTAAGGTGAGCTATAAAATTGTAACAGCTGAAGTAAAGCTTCCAAAACTAAAAAATGGCAGGTACTGTAAGTGAGTTTAATGTAATAATGTAGCCCTGTGGTTTTAGATTGTGTCCTGTACTTTTTTATCATCAATTTTTATTTGGATAATTTTCCAAACACAATTAGAGTGTAATAGAAATACTTCCTGAGGAAGATTAATGGCTAGTTCACACTACACGATTTTTGCCCTGATTTTCGCTCGGTGACTGGTCGGCGCTAGATTTGCCGGCTCGGGAGCAACTCTGCGTTCGCTCAGCGATCAAAACTCGGCTCTCAGTCGCTATGTGTGAACTACTCAACAACTCGATCCGACCGGCTCGCCGAGCGCTCGGTGACCAGATCGAGATTTCTAACATGTCAGATATCTGATCTCAGTTGCCCGACTGGCAATGAGTGCTATGTCGAACAGCCAAAGAGAACGCAAGATACGGTGTGAGGGGAAACGCAGGAGAGGAGTGTAAACAGGTGGGACAGGGGGATAATATAGTTTATATCAGAATACACCGGCACACACGTCTTACAGTATTTCTGACTTGATCGTCCTCTACAAAACACCAACGTTGCATTGCAAAAATATTTATTAACCTCCAACTCTCAATAGAACAATCCATACTGTTCGTGTTGCCAAATCCACTCATATTCATTTATTTTTTTCTCTTTGATTTTACGCTGCACATAAGCGCACAAACTTTGATCACTCGCTACTTGTTGACGTGCATTTTTGGACGTGGTATCATTAAACCCCTCGTCACTTCTCACGTGTGTTTTTGTAAAAAAAAAAAAAAAAACAACGTAGTTTGGGAGATCAGAGAAGCTCGCCTGAGATTCCAGTTGGTGATAGATCGTGTAGTGTGAAACCCCCCTATCGCCGATCAGTCGTGTTGTGTGAAATATACACCGACTTAAAGACTCCCGAGTGCAAAAGATTCAGTCGTGTAGTGTGAACTGTACAGCGACCCGGCAAATCAGAAAGTTGTGTAGTGTGAACTTATATATATATACAGGGGTTGGACAATGAAACTGAAACACCTGTCATTTTAGTGTGGGAGGTTTCATGGCTAAATTGGACCAGTCTGGTGGCCAATCTTTATTAATTGCACATTGCACCAGTAAGAGCAGAGTGTGAAGGTTCAATTAGCAGGGTAAGAGCACAGTTTTGCTCAAAATATTGCAATGCACACAACATTATGGGTGACATACCAGAGTTCAAAAGAGGACAAATTGTTGGTGCACGTCTTGCTGGCGCATCTGTGACCAAGACAGCAAGTCTTTGTGATGTATCAAGAGCCACGGTATCCAGGGTAATGTCAGCATACCACCAAGAAGGACAAACCACATCCAACAGGATTAACTGTGGACGCAAGAGGAAGCTGTCTGAAAGGGATGTTCGGGTGCTAACCCGGATTGTATCCAAAAAACATAAAACCACGGCTGCCCAAATCACGGCAGAATTAAATGTGCACCTCAACTCTCTTGTTTCCACCAGAACTGTCCGTCGGGAGCTCCACAGGGTCAATATACACGGCCGGGCTGCTATAGCCAAACCTTTGGTCACTCGTGCCAATGCCAAACGTCGGTTTCAATGGTGCAAGGAGCGCAAATCTTGGGCTGTGGACAATGTGAAACATGTATTGTTCTCTGATGAGTCCACCTTTACTGTTTTCCCCACATCCGGGAGAGTTACGGTGTGGAGAAGCCCCAAAGAAGCGTACCACCCAGACTGTTGCATGCCCAGAGTGAAGCATGGGGGTGGATCAGTGATGGTTTGGGCTGCCATATCATGGCATTCCCTTGGCCCAATACTTGTGCTAGATGGGCGCGTCACTGCCAAGGACTACTGAACCATTCTGGAGGACCATGTGCATCCAATGGTTCAAACATTGTATCCTGAAGGCGGTGCCGTGTATCAGGATGACAATGCACCAATACACACAGCAAGACTGGTGAAAGATTGGTTTGATGAACATGAAAGTGAAGTTGAACATCTCCCATGGCCTGCACAGTCACCAGATCTAAATATTATTGAGCCACTTTGGGGGGTTTTGGAGAAGCGAGTCAGGAAACGTTTTCCTCCACCAGCATCACGTAGTGACCTGGCCACTATCCTGCAAGAAGAATGACTTAAAATCCCTCTGACCACTGTGCAGGACTTGTATATGTCATTTCCAAGACGAATTGACGCTGTATTGGCCGCAAAAGGAGGCCCTACACCATACTAATAAATTATTGTGGTCTAAAACCAGGTGTTTCAGTTTCATTGTCCAACCCCTGTATATATAAATAACTTATTATATATATATAATAACATTAACAGTAAAATTGTGCATTTACTTGTGGGAGACCAGACACAACTTAAAGGTAAAAACTGAGTTAAAAAGCTAATGCTATTTATGTACATTCTTTGTTTGGTTTCTCATATATGTATTTGTTTTTCCTTTCTGCTTTTGTTTATACCTTCCAATTTTGCCTATTTGAGTTTGACTTATGATTTTCCTTGTCATGTCAATATGAAAGATGACTGGTTCTTATGTATCTGAGTTTTGTCTGAGTTTTTGTGCCTCTTGGTTTTTGTAAATTGTCAAACATCAAATACATACAATAACCTCACTTTTTATTATGCTGTTTATTTATACTTACTCATTAGAAAAGATTTTACCCACTGCTAAAAACCTCAGTTGACAACTTCTTATAGGAGTCTTATAGGAAGTTTTACTCATCTAGGATGCATTATTTTCTCCCTAACAGAACCAAATCCCAGTCGACACAAATATTATGCATTTGAATTATGTTTAGGGTGGAAATCTGACCAAGAACCATATTTGTATTTTTCTTGCATTTTGTTAGTCTCTTTCAAATCTCTGCTTGAGCTCTGTCCTACATTTTAACATACAAAATGAAATGCATGCATTCATGTAATAGAAGGTGTAAATGGTACATAACATCTTGAGTGTTTTATACTGCTGATACAGATGCAAAAGCTTTGCTTAGTAAAGGTGTGAATGAGGCAGATGTTTTAAAAAACCGAACAAGCAAACAAGCTTTTCTTAAACTGAGTAGACTGTTTGTTAAAGATGGTATAATTATGTTTAATTTTTATTGCACAGATTTCTCTAATGAGGAGATGGATTTAGGGGTTTAAGCGTAGATATATGAGCCCGCTACAATTTCTTGTGGGATTGTGCCTGATGTTGCAGTTTACCTTAAAAGTAATTTACATCAAAAAGACCTGATTGTGTGTGCTTCTTGCCATATGTAGTCTAGTTAAGCTAAAAGTCAATTTAAAATATGTGCCACATTGTAAGGCAGTTTTATTTTATGTTGGTTAAGTCAGTCTAATGCACAGGTTTCTAATTCAAGGTAGACTTCTCAACCTTGATAGACCACCAAATGACATTACTGATTATTAATTTGGTTGGGTCAAAAGTTCTAAGTTGCTGTATTTATATACCAGGCATATTTAAACCCACAATAAACTTTTGAAAACTTTAATTTATTTTTTAAAGTAAGTAGTATTATGTTCCAATTGTTGCCCAAAAGAGTACAGGCTAATAGAGCTTATAATTAGATGTCCAACAAACCTATGGTCAGATGTCCACATACTTTTGGCTGTTTTTTTGTTTATTAGGATTTTAATGTCATGTTTTACACTTTGGTTACATTCATGACAGGAAACGGTAGTTACTCATTACACAAGGTTCATCAGTTCACAAGGTTATATCAAACACAGCCTTGGACAATTTTGTATCTCCAATTCACCTCACCTGCATGTCTTTGGACTGTGGGAGGAAACCGGAGCACCCGGAGTAAACCCACGCAGACACGGGGAGAACATGCAAACTCCACACAGAAAGGACCCGGACCGCCCCACCTGGGGATCAAACCCAGGACCTTCTTGCTGTGAGGCAACAGTGCTACCCACTTAGCCACCGTGCCGCCTACTTTTGGCTGTAAAGTGTACATGTCCCTTACAGGTCTTCGTAAACTTATATGTGCCTTATTGACCTAATATCCATATTTGATTTGCTTAATTCCCAGGGAGAGTAAAGACTTGGCAGATTACACTCAGATGCATCATCCCATGGTATCTGTAAATGGACTCAACCCAAACCTGATGGTGACTGGAGGTTCTGCACTGACTGGAGCAGGCCGCTGGCCTGCTGACCATACCTCCCATCTTGCCTCCCATCCCTGGCTGCCTCGCTCTGGAGCCCCATCCATGTGGATGCCTGGTTCTCCATATGGTACCCGCTTAAGCTTATGAATCTTACATGCTAGTTAAGGAAAAATATGGACCTATAGCTGTAAATGTGTAAATTCTGAGGAGGGAGTTTATAATGGTGTATTTCATATAAATCTCTATTGGAATGGCAAGCAGCTCAGGCCTTTTTGTATGGCAAATGGCACCACTATAGTGCCAGTAATGGCACCGCTATAGTGTCAATAATAATATGTTTAGGGCAGCTATAGCCTAATGGTTAAGGTAATCAAAAGGTTGCCGGTTCAAGCCCCACCACTGCAACTGTTGGGCCCTTGAGCAAGGCCCTTAACCCTCAGTTGCTTAGATTGTATACTGTCACAACTGTAAGTCACTTTGGATAAAAGCATCTACTAAATGCCAAACATGTAAATTGTGCAGTTTGGCAAAGTTCATCCTTATAACCAAACCATCTCTTTTCTCTATGCGGTTTGCAGGGCTGGGGGCCCACTCTCTCCACCAGACGCTGCCTCCTGGTTACCCTCCTACCTTACCCGGCTCCATCCCTCCTTCCTACCAGTTTGCTCGAGACCCACAGACTGGACAGCTGATCATCATTCCCACCGAACATCTTCCACACTACAGTATGTTTTCCCATCTTTGCTTTGAAACACACTACACAACATGCAGATTCTTTAAACAAACATTATTGTCTGCCAGCCGATGTACATCTAATGCACAGAACAGTATGTGTGATTACACAGTCCACGCCAGGTGTATGATGGGCATGCTGGCCTGTTCTTGTATTCTGTGCAGTATTGTGGCATATTGCTGGTACAGCCTTTACCATGTTCGTCAAGTGTTTTTTGGTGCTGATGTCTACCTTTCCCCTTTAGCGGCAGAGATGTTGGAGCACGGCCCCCAGCTGTGGCCGACTGTGTACCCACCAGCAGGCACCTCTTTGCAGCACGCCCACCAGCTGCAGCTCCTCTCGCACCAGCAGCTCGTACACCAACAGGAGCTCTACATGATTCAGCAGCAGGCTGCCCAGGTCATGGAGCTGCAGAGAAATGCGCAGCTTGTGGTAAGGGTTACCTCCTTCTTTTCCACCATATCCTTCGAAAATTTAATGGGCTCTGACATAGTGCCTTGATGTTCCCCTAATCTACATTTTGTGATTTATTTCTTTTGATTTACGAGACTAAAATGATTAAAAGTGGAAAACGGGTAAACAAGCTTGGCGGCAAGCTATATGAAACATAGATGTAAATGTAAAAGTTAATGCATAGTTACTTTTTATTTGACAAAATAGAGCTTTCTTTATTGTGATGTGCACAAGTTTGTCAAATGGGAGAAGTATGTAGGAAATTAGTAAGGTGCACAAATATTACAACGTGCTAATGCTTTTTGTAGCCGTTTAGGGAATCATTAATTTCTTATTTTAGGAATTTCTACCCACTCATCCTTGCAGAATGTTCTGGGGTAATCTTTGGTCAGTCTGCTTACACAGCATGTTTAACCTCTACCTAAAGATTTTTTATTGAAGTCTAAAGTTATATTGGGACTGTGTGAGCCAATCCAAAAGCTTCAGATTTTTTTTCTTAAAGAGGTTATGTTGTCATGTTGTCAGTGTCATGTTGTAAAAAACAGCATTTTTTAACGTTGTTTTTACTTCTTTCACCTCCTTGCCAAGCGTTACCACCCCAAAGCCTAATAGATTCACTCCTGCTTATTTATCAAATGCTGATCATTTTTTTTCTTCAAACATATGTTTGGTGATTGTTCCAAATAGTTACATTTTGAATTTTGAAATACAGTCTATAGCACGTTTCCATCATCTTTGTGAAAGCAATGCCATATATATATATGTGTGTATGTATACACTGTCTAGGCATAACATTATGACCACTGACATGTGAAGTGAATAACACTGATTATCTCTTGGCACCCGTTAGTGGGTGGGATATATCAGGCAGCAAGAGAACATTTTATCCTCAAAGTTGATGTATCAGAAGAAGTTTGACAAGGGCCAATTTGTGATGGCTAGACGACTAGGTCAGAGCATCTCCAAAACTGCAGCTCTTGTGGGGTTTTCCCGGTCTGCAGTGGTCAGTATCTATCAAAAGAGGTCCAAGAAAGGAACAGTGGTAAATAGGTGACAGGGTCATGGGTGGCCAAATCTCATTGATGCACTTGTGGAGTGAAGGCTGGCCCGTGTCGTACGATCCAACAGACGAGCTACTGCAGCTCAAATTGCTGAAGAAGTTATTGTTGGTTCTGATAGAAAGGTGTCAGAATACACAGTGCGTCGCAGTTGCAAGGCTGTTTTGGCAGCAAAAGGGGACCAACACAATATTGGGAAGGTGGTCATAATGTTATGCCTGATTGGTGTACACACACACACACACACACACACACACACACATACATTTTCACTTTAGTTGTGGATTAGTTTTTATACATTGCATATGCAGAGGACAGAGATTTGGTATAAAAACCTTGAAGTGTTTTTGTCCCCCTTAACTCGTCTCTTGTCTATAATCCGCTCTTACAGGAAAGACTAAAAGAACATAGGGCAGACCTGGAGGACAAGGCAGAAAAGCGAGGTAGCGAGGGCACCAAGTCCAGCCTTTCAGGTGTGCCTGTTCCTGTTCCTGTTATGCACTCACGCAAGCCCCCTGCACCCTCCCCGACCCCGTCCACCTCCTACAGGAAGGCGGTGACGCCAGTGCCTGTGACACCGCTGCCTTCTTCTGTCACTGCTCTTAAGACTGAGGAGAGACCCAAAATGGAGAGCACACTGCGTCAGCAGTCCTATTCCCATTCATCTACCCCAGTCCCACAGCAACTCAGCCCTGTATCCGCCTCACCTCTGCCCTCACCTGTTCGTCCCAAACAGGAGTCTGTGGAGGTGTCTGACAAAGAGGAGCTTGACCTGAGGAAACCAGCTCATTGTCCATCAATGTACCCTGGTGTGTAAATATACCTTAGTACTATACTTTCAAAGTTCAATGCAATTGAAAAACAAACTGAAATCTTTATTGAACAAATACAATAATGTGTATGAATAAATATAAACACCCTTAAACTAATACTTCGTAGAAGCCCCTTTATTTTATGACTGCATTTAGATTTTGGGTAGTTGTCTATTTAGCACGCACATTTTGACAGTCTTTGCCCACTCTTCCTTGCAAAAGCACTCCAAATCTGTCAGTGTGTAAGGATATCTGTGCACAGCTTTAATAAGGTCACTCCACAGACTTTCATTTGGATTCAGGTCTTGGCTCTGGCTGGGCCATTCTTTTCTTATCTTTTGTTAAAGCCATTTTTGTTGATGTGGGTGTGCTTTAGGTTCAGAAGCTAGAATTTTGTTTATAATTTTCTCCACCCTGACTAAAGCAGAACAGACCCAAGGCCATATTGCTGGTGTTTCTTTGGTGATGGAATACTACTAGAAGAGCAGAACTTTATATGGGGTTAATCAGATTCACTTTAATTGATGGCAGGTACTGACTACTATTTAATGTGAGTTTGAATTTGATTGGTTTATTCTAAACACAGCCACATTACTATAATATAGTGTGCACACAATTTTTTTTATTCTTATTTCCCCCATGTCAGTTTGTTTTTCAATTAAATTGTACAGATTATAGGTCACATTAAAGGTGGAAATAAATCTTTATTTATGGTTTGAAAGTGGTGAGTCTTAATGAGCAGGCTCCAAATATTTCCACAAATAGGATTACCAGCTGCCACTACTTAGATAGAAAGACTTGTGATAGCAGCACTTTTGTGCCCATTTCCCATGGTGCTTCTCCACACATGGGATGAAAATATTTATGCACTCTGTGCAGTACAAAGCTTATGAGTATGCATAAACCTATTGAACTGTGGGATGTGTATACATAAGGGCTTTTTGAATGCTTGTACTGGGACCATTTGGCTCATGAAAGTTTCATAAACCTAACAAAGCTTGGGAGATGATTAATCACTTTGTCACTGTCATGGTCAAGTAAGCTTCTCTGCTGCCTTCTAGACAAATCTTAAAAATAGACAAATAGAAATGAGAAATAATAAAAAAGAGCTGAACATAACACAGATCATGCCACAAATGACACTATCATGTGTTTAAAGTGGCATAAAACTCAGTAATCAATAAATAGACACATCTTTTACAGTTTTTTCTTGTTTTGACAGAAATGCCTCCTGGCTACGCGTACCAATCTATAACCACAGCATTCAGCAGTCATTACCCGTTCCTTCTTCAGCCAGCCGCTGCCACTGATGCAGAAGGACTGGCTCCAGCTGTGCCACTGCCCCCTGTCGAGAACTCAGACCATCTGGCCAGACCGGGCGACGTCAAGCCCAGCCACAACTGCTCCCCGGTTTCAGGAGAGGCTATGCAGACTTCCAGGCAGCCCAAGCACATGAACAAGAGGATTATTCCATTCAAAGAGGAGCCTGGCCTGGTGGACAGCGGAGAAGCTTTAAACCAAGACAGTCTTGGAGAGTCCCTCCATTCTTCTGGTCCTGTTTGCAGCCAAGAATCAAACAGTCCTGCTGATGCAGAGCTTCGCATCAGAGCTACAGCCTCACCACTACCAGAGGTGAATGAAGATCAGGATAAAAAAGCAGACCTTGCCTCCTCCAGCCAGTTAGAGTTGTATCAAGTATTACGACTGGAATCTGACAGGAACCCTGCAGTGGAAGCTGCAAATCGTTCCCATAGTCTTTTAGAGTCAGCCTACACACCTGTCTTAGATTACACAGATGTACAACCCATAGACTGCAGCATTCGTTCCTTAGACTTACCCTCAGCTTCCACAGAGAGACTTATCCCAGCATGTGAGGTTAAAGTATCCATTGTTGACACTCAAGAATCAATGTGTGACCAGGCTGTCACTTGCAGTGCTTCTCCTGTACTCCATCCTGTTCCTGTGCCAGCTACCATCCTGTCCGAAGACCCCATGGCAGGCATGCTTGCCTTAGTAAAAGCTAGTGAGATGCCTCAGGCTGGAGCCAGTCGCACTGTGGAGATCAGCCTTTTGGAGTCCAGCGCAGCTGAGGGTATGGCCCTGCTCAGCCAGATGGCTGAGCTGGAGATGCAGAGCCATCAGAAAGACTACACACTGGGTAAGGCTTATAACCAAAAAGCCCCAGGGGTTTGTACTTTAGTATACTCTGGCAGCACAGCTTTGTGGGAAGATTGGAGGGTGAAAAAAAGCATAGATTTGTCCACTCTAAAGAAGCTAGAAAGTACAGTGTGTAGAGCACAGTAGGGAGGCTTTCAGGCTCTAGTGAGTAAGCATAACACTCACTAGAGCAGAGGTTCGAAACAACTTGATTACTGGGAATTACTGACCCCCTCCTTAACAAAAACACATTGGGCAAAAGGAAATTAGGTTATTACTACAGTATGATGCATAGATATGAAATTATTAAACAAATACTTGAAACTGAAAATGAAACACTTGATCAACAACATCTAAAATTAGAACACTTGCGTGTGCAGTGGTCTAACATGGTGGCACACCACTGCAGAGTCTGAATCTCAGTAGAGCCACACAAACCCAATTGATTGTGTTTGGAAAAGGGAAAGGTTAACCTTTTGAAGCACATTTTGGAAACACTCTTCTACCAGCAGGCTGAGTGCCTACACGAACAACGATTGGCTTGTTCGCAACGACCTCTGCTGGTTGATCGATGGCGTCTGCACAGAGATGGGATAATGTGTGATCAGGGTGTGTCTCTCGGTGCACAAAGCTGATCCACATGTGAACTCACCTTGTGCAGGTGAAAAGATGCAGTCGGCTACTGCACAGGTGTTAGTCACCGCTCTCCTCAGTCGGAGTGGAGGTCAACATCAGTAGAGAGGAAGCATAATGCAATCGGGCAGTTGGATACGACTAGATTGTGAGGAAATTTAATGGAAAAATGCAAAAAAAAAACTGGGTGGAAATAACTCCTTGACAGAGCACAAATACATGGCAGTGCATAGCAATATAAATTGTGTTACATGTTTTACAGTTTAGAGTGACCCACTGATGACCATTTTTATAGGTCATTGTAAAACTATAGCTAAACAGTAATAAACAGTAATTTTAGTGGTGCAGTGGTAGGACAGTACTGGACTAAAAATCAGAAGTTTGCTGATTTAAGCCCCACCACTGTTAAGTTGCCACTGTTGGTCCTTTGAACAAGGCCCTCAACCCTCAGCCTGTATTTATTTGGTCACAGTTGCAAGTTGGTTTGGTTAAATGTATTTGCTAAATTCCATTAATGTATATACAGTGTATCACAAAAGTGAGTACACCCCTCACATTTCTGCAGATATTTAAGTATATCTTTTCATGGGACAACACTGACAAAATGACACTTTGACACAATGAAAAGTAGTCTGTGTGCAGCTTATATAACAGTGTAAATTTATTCTTCCCTCAAAATAACTCAATATACAGCCATTAATGTCTAAACCACCGGCAACAAAAGTGAGTACACCCCTTAGTGAAAGTTCCTGAAGTGTCAATATTTTGTGTGGCCACCATTATTTCCCAGAACTGCCTTAACTCTCCTGGGCATGGAGTTTACCAGAGCTTCACAGGTTGCCACTGGAATGCTTTTCCACTCCTCCATGACGACATCACGGAGCTGGCGGATATTCGAGACTTTGCACTCCTCCACCTTCCGCTTGAGGATGCCCCAAAGATGTTCGATTGGGTTTAGGTCTGGAGACATGCTTGGCCAGTCCATCACCTTTACCCTCAGCCTCTTCAATAAAGCAGTGGTCGTCTTAGAGGTGTGTTTGGGGTCATTATCATGCTGGAACACTGCCCTGCGACCCAGTTTCCGGAGGGAGGGGATCATGCTCTGCTCAGTATTTCACAGTACATATTGGAGTTCATGTGTCCCTCAATGAAATGTAACTCCCCAACACCTGCTGCACTCATGCAGCCCCAGACCATGGCATTCCCACCACCATGCTTGACTGTAGGCATGACACACTTATCTTTGTACTCCTCACCTGATTGCCGCCACACATGCTTGAGACCATCTGAACCAAACAAATTAATCTTGGTCTCATCAGACCATAGGACATGGTTCCAGTAATCCATGTCCTTTGTTGACATGTCTTCAGCAAACTGTTTGCGGGCTTTCTTGTGTAGAGACTTCAGAAGAGGCTTCCTTCTGGGGTGACAGCCATGCAGACCAATTTGATGTAGTGTGCGGCGTATGGTCTGAGCACTGACAGGCTGACCCCCCACCTTTTCAATCTCTGCAGCAATGCTGACAGCACTCCTGCGCCTATCTTTCAAAGACAGCAGTTGGATGTGACGCTGAGCACGTGCACTCAGCTTCTTTGGACGACCAACGCGAGGTCTGTTCTGAGTGGACCCTGCTCTTTTAAAACGCTGGATGATCTTGGCCACTGTGCTGCAGCTCAGTTTCAGGGTGTTGGCAATCTTCTTGTAGCCTTGGCCATCTTCATGTAGCGCAACAATTCGTCTTTTAAGATCCTCAGAGAGTTCTTTGCCATGAGGTGCCATGTTGGAACTTTCAGTGACCAGTATGAGAGAGTGTGAGAGCTGTACTACTAAATTGAACACACCTGCTCCCTATGCACACCTGAGACCTAGTAACACTAACAAATCACATGACATTTTGGAGGGAAAATGACAAGCAGTGCTCAATTTGGACATTTAGGGGTGTAGTCTCTTAGGGGTGTACTCACTTTTGTTGCCGGTGGTTTAGACATTAATGGCTGTATATTGAGTTATTTTGAGGGAAGAATACATTTACATTGTTATATAAGCTGCACACAGACTACTTTTCATTGTGTCAAAGTGTCATTTTGTCAGTGTTGTCCCATGAAAAGATATACTTAAATATCTGCAGAAATGTGAGGGGTGTACTCACTTTTGTGATACACTGTAACTCCTACTTCTCCACTCAATATGCATCATGTTTTGGTTATCGCAGGGTTCTCTTTTAGATAGACATGGTTCCTTCTTTCTTTTCACTACAACTATTGAGTGTTTGTATTGATTGTGTGTTTGTGTGCAGGCATGCATTGTGGATTAGAGAGTCTCCTTGAGGCTGGCAGGCAGGTTCTTTTGGAGGCCATCGAATGCCAATCTCCAGTCCATATTTGCCTCCCCAGAGAGCTCAACCCCAACAAGAAATACAGCTGGAGACAGAAGAAAGATGAACCTGTATGCATTTCATTCTCCTCATTCTTTCCCTTATGCATTGTTTGTACATGTGTAGGGCCCTTTGCTTACATCCATGTTGCATGTTTTATTGTGTACTTTGTAATTAGCATTTTGTTTTGTAACCAATTAAATGTAAAAAAAAAAAAAAAGTAGCTCTTTTTTTAGTTAAATAACTTGTGTGATTTCTATGAAAAGTTGCCATTTCTGTTTGTAGTGCAGAGGTTGCAGATGTGTAGAACAAGTCACTAAAGTTGCTCCTCTTAGTCTGGATTGAAAGTTGTCTGTCCTTAAGTGATAAGCGGAGGAAGACTGGAATACAGTACAGGGTTTTTAATGCTTCTAACTTGTTAAGTGACTGTCTTGTCACTTCTTTCAGATGTTCTCTAAATCCTCTCTGGAGGGTATGGATGCCATGGAGGTGGACTACAGAGTGAGACTGGCTGAGCTGCAGCGGCAGTACAAAGACAAGCAGAGAGAGATAATTAAACTACAGAGACGGAGAGATAAAGTGTAAGACTTCTACTTGAGAGTCCATAAACTTGGTTTATGCTACATTAATAACCTGTTTTATTTATTATGCACCACACATAATGGGTCAGGACAGAGTCCATTGATTTACAACTGAAAGAAAAAATCTAAAGGGCATGTTTATACATTGTGTCATCACGATCCTGTGATTTAAAATCTTAACTATACTTATATGTCCTCATAAATACTCGTTAAATATTTATGAATATGCAAACTGGAACAATTCTCACTTCTTAGAGTCTTGATTTTTACTGTCATTCTTTTGAGCAATTGAATAGTCAAGGCCTTAAAAATAAATTAATGCCATTTGGCTGACTCTTATTCAAAATGCAGCAGAGGTGCATAATTAAACCAGAATATTTATTTTTTGGTTGTCTCAAACCACTGTACCAAACATTTTAAGAAATATTTGCCAGTTAGTCTTCTTACACTATTTGTGTAAGTGAAAAGTGGTATATATTGGTGCCAGGTGATTTTAATATGTGTGTATGTAATCCTAGAAATGTATTAATTATTAACTAATTATATAAAACACTAATGTATAGCTCATTTCAGTCATTTTAAGATAAGTGGCCAATGTTGCTGACATAAAATCTTGGTTATCTCACTGCCTGCATGTTTACAGACCTCGTCTTTCTCATATAGTTTTAAAATTAAAAACGATTTGCTCACACCAGTGACACACTGTTACATTTCTTGTCATTTTTTGGCAAGTTAATGTTCAATATTGACTTCTAGTTTTCTGGTTGTAGAGAGAAACAGCTGCAGCTCCAGCTACAGCATGAGGAAAGGAGCAAGAACCTGGGCAGGCGAGGACCTGGTCGGCCTCGAAAGCGCAAACATAGTTTACCTACTCTGTCCCCATCTTCAGGCAAGCTGGATTCCAAAACTGCAAAGTAAGTGAGCCTGCATGCTGACAGAACCAGAGCTAGAATGCATCACTGAGGCTTTGACCTGTGGGTTAACACGGTGCTGTATCACAGGCTGGCCAGATGCTTTCAGTATTCTGAGGACTCGGAGAGTGGGGAAGTGAAAAAACGGTTCTGCAGTTTTAGCCGGGAAGAGGAAGAGGAAGGGGATGAGGACGTGGACGTTGGTATGCTAAAAGCGAAGAAGAGATGCAAAAGCTGGAGCGAGCACGAGGCTTCATCCAGTAACTCCCACGAGGTGTGTTACCAAATGGCATTCCTCATAAATCCACAACATATTTGGTCATTTCCCATCATTAGATGCACATGTCTAATCAAACTTTTTTAACAGGTTTCTAAAGCAGGAAATAAAAAGGGTCAAGTAAGTGATCAAGAGCAGTTGGCTTCTAAGCTTTACAAGGCCTTGTCTCTGAATAAGATGTGTAAACCAAACAAGTCCTCATGTAAGTTTGCGGATGGATCTTCAGGAAAGTCTAAAGCTCCATCTGGGAAAGGTTTACCCTCGGACACAGACTTGAGAAACAAGATGACGAAATCCAGCCTCTCCAAAGAGCTTAGTTTCTTTCATAAGTCCTCTAAAGGAGGTAAAAGTAAAATGGCCAGCAAATGGAAGCCCTCAGACTCATGCCTTAAGGGAAAAGGCCAGTGGAAAGCTCCTAACTCCCCAGTGAGGTCAGAGATCAGCAGCTCCTACAACAGTAAGAAAGACACTTGCACATTTTATTAACTGTACTTCTGGTATTTAATTTTTGTGTGGACTATATAAAGCAATTTGAGCTCTGACTGCGTGTGCTAATGTACGTAGGTTTATGCTTTAGTGATAGATATTGGTATTCTATTATTTGTATTTACTTTTTCCGCAGCATTTAGCAGACGCTTTTATTCGAAGCGGCTTACAGTTGTGATGAGCACAATTTAAGCAATTGTGAGTTAAAGGCAGATATGGTGATTGAACCAGCGACCTTGTAATTGCTAGTCCAGTACCCTAAACTGCTGAGCTACCACTGCCCTTGCAAACTATCTTTAAAAATTAATTACTGCACATTCACTGTGTTGAAATTAAATAAAATAAGTAAAATGGTAATTGTGCAGAGCTCCATTACTTGGTCTTTACACAGTAACATTTACATTTACTTAAAGATGTAATAAAGTGTATAGAGAAATAGCGCTACTGTAAACGTTACGGTCTGTGTCTGTATAGTTTGTACATCCAAAGAGAGATTTGTTATTCACATACAAGTGTGCCCTCGAGTTACACAGATTTCCACATGTTAAATGTTGAGTTCCTCTCAAAGCCCATCACTACAGTTATTATTGGGTGTAAGGTTTTGTTTTCCTCTCTTTGAACTGCTCACATTTATATTTCTAATAGACAATTGCATGCAGCTTAAAAGAGAAATCCTTAACACTGTTTTCTTTGTAACACAGACTCTGATTCAGAAGAGGAGGACTCAGTGAAGGATGTCTGGTCTCAGTCGATGTTGGGCAGATCAGGGCCTTGTATGCAGATTTCAGGCCAATACGGCAATTCATCCAAGAAGAAACGCTCGTCATCTAAGAGAACCTCTCCATCATCTTCCTACTCTTCGTCCAAACAGGCAGTGAAAGAAAGGAAACAGAAGCACTTTGCTTTATTGCTACAAGAGGCAGGAGTCAGCTCCTCCGAGGACTCATTTGACCAAGGTTATTGATAAACCTTTGCTATGCACACAATTGCTCTCAGGCCATTGAGCTTTTTGTTCACGCCGTGTCTGCTGGTGTAATTGTTCGAGAAGCCATAATTCTATAGTTTTGGTGGAGATTGCTACCTCACCTATTGTATGTTTGTATATAATATTATTGACTCTTTTTGGAGTCTTTTTTTAATGATTGATTTTATAAAGTTGTCTTGCTTTTTAAGGCATCTATGGCATTGTGCATTAAAATTCTGTGGCTGTGTGGAAAATGTTAATTGTATTGCAGTTTGGTACCCAAGCTTTATTAAACGTGCTGGTTTTAATTTGTATTCAATGTCTGTCTCTCGCTTCATCTAGAATATTAGATTGCAATGTGCTATACATTTCTAGTTTCCTGTTATTCAAATATCCCTTTTCAGTTTTTGCTCAATGGAAAAACAAAAAGTCCAGCAGATTACAAAATTACAGAAACAAAAATTGCTGTATGTAATTTACCCCTCCCCCAAAAGCTCATTATTGTATTAAAAATACAATGAAATTGTCTTATAGAAGATATGCCCATGAGTCCCCAGTGTATCAACACTTCTGTTTATAATGGGGATATTTGGAAAACGGGGTGTTCTCCGATTTTTTATTTTTACTAAAAATGAATTACACAGCCTTTGTAGACCGCTGGCTCTCTTCCTGCAGCTGCTTGAACATCCCTCCACCTCTGACCCCTTCTCCTCCCCATGATGCTTTTGAATATCTTTTGGCCTGTGCTATTGCTTGTCCTGCTGCAACTACAACCAAAAATAAAAGACAAGGCAAACACTTTGCTCGGAGTAGGGCAGCCAGCTGTGCAACGTGAGGTCACTATCCATGTCACCTGAACCATGGCCATGTTCTGTAAGTAGGATGCCACCCTCTTTTGCTGTGACTTCTTAATGAATCATTTCTACTAATTTGTGCTAACGTTGCCATACAGAAACAAAAAGGAAACTTGAGGAAACTTTTGATGGGGTAAAACAAGCAAAAATCCTTTTCTGACATGTTCTTACAAATTTACCTTATGTGCCCAGAAGCCATGGTTATGCCTTTAGAGCACTGAAATATCATTATATTGGTGCCACTTATTGGTTAGCTGTTTTTAAGTTTATGGTGTTATTTAGTGCGCTGTAAGACTTTTTTTTTGTGTGTGTGTGTGTTTCCACCAAAAACCTAATATATTTATTTGTAGTTAGAGCTGCTGGGTTAGATTGTTTTGCTGTACTTTTAAGCCTTGTTAATATTTAAAATGAAAATTATTTACTAGTCCTATGCTACATTTAAATTAATCTGTTATTATATGCAAGAACATACTTCTGTCAGGCGTGTTAGGGTGGCACAGTGGTCTATTACGCTGGCCCACTACTGCTAATATTCAGCTTTGAATCTTAATGATGCTGTTGGCCATTGACATGTACAGACATGATTGGCTGCGTCTGATGGATAGGGGGTATAATTGAATCCCAGCGATAGATTGATGTCTTGTGCAGGGTGTTTCTTCCTTGCGTCCAGTGTTTCTTGGTAAAGATGGGCTTGGCGCGACCCTGACTAGGATATAGTGATTGATTAAAAAAATCCAAATTTTTTCCAGCTCTGTGACTGTCCAGTTTCCTCCGCTATAAAATCAGAAGCATTGGTGGTTCATCACAACTGGAATCATTTCAAACTGCATGCAGTTCAGAAATCAACAGTGAACACAAAACAAAAAATCATTTAAGACTTAAAACCGTGATGGCTAAACCAGATTGATTTCAACTTTTGTGCTCGGATCTATTCTTTGACTATTTTATACTCTAAGCTTTATCTGTTGTGTAGTGCAGATCTCAGGCCTAGTAGAGAGGGATATAACCATGGCTTAAGAGGCTAACAGCCCATGCTCTTCTTTTGTCTTTAAACAAGTGAGGCTCAGAGCAAGCACAGAGCCCCAGGAGCCATGGAGGTCTGTCCTCACAGAGCCGGCATTATGTGCCCAGCCTACTTCTACCTGTGTTCATCCTCTGCTTGCTGTTGCTGTGTTACATGTCTCAGCTGCTAACACTTTTGTCAGGCATGTGCTTTGTTTCTAACCTTGTTTTTGTGTGCATTATAACCAGCTAGGGTTCTTGTGTGTCTGCACTAAAAAAAAAACCCATGCGCTTTTTCTCATTTAACAAGCTCACCTCTTGTCAGTAGCTCTAATGTTCTGTGCGTCTTCTGTCTGTCCGTGTCTTACAAAATCTTCCACACCGTCCCGTGAACATGCCCGTGGAGGCTCAGTTAAATTGGGTACCTACTGTTTTACAGTTAGAATTTGAATTGTCTCAACCGGAATCAGTTTGGACAAGCTCCATGCTGAGTGGCATGTGAATAATTGATAACTTTCAGAGTCTTTGGAGTGTTGCTGCCTCTAACCCACATCAAGCTTTTTGCAGTGCGTGTGGCTTATTCCTAGTTCCATTTTTTAGCAGTAGAGTCCATGCAGCAAAATGGCCAGAGCTGCTTTAATTCTGCTCTTATTTGACCAGTTTTTTTAATTAAATAAGCTGAAATATTGTTCATTTAGAGTAAAAAAAGAACAAGCATGCAGAATTAAACCCTGATCTTGCTGCAGTTTGTTTTGAAGCTTTGTAGGCATATTAAGCAGTTCCATGTTTTTCACAGGAACAAAAATTGTGGTGATTTTTATTTATTTATTTTGGTCATTCTCTAAACTGTACTCATTTTGAAATATGTATTTAATGCACCTCCTTTTACCACAAACAGAGTCATTTTCTGAGAGAGATAATTATGAAGACGACAATGACGAAGAATACGTACATGGATTGGATGAGCGTGATGGCTTCTGCTCTTCCTCCCTGGAGGAAAGTGGGCTGGGTCTGTTGGCTCGCTTTGCTGCTAGTGCCATCCCTAGCCCTGTTGTCTCCAGCCCTCTATCCATTGTTCAACTGGAGGCCAAGCAGAAAGCCAGGAAGAAAGAGGAGAGGCAGAGCTTGCTGGGTAAGCCTCACTGCTGTATTGCGCACACAGTAAAATGTACAAGCTTATTAAAGCTTAAGAGTTATTAGTATCCTTGTGTATGAACTGATCAATAATCATGTTAATAATAAAATCGAGACTCAAGCGGTTGACCATGTCTGTTGCGTGGAGCTGTTGCAAGTGCATAAACTGCGCTACACTTCACCCCAAAACGTTCTTAGATTGAGCCATATCCATGCTACGTCTGATAAGCCGTTAGTAAAATCATGCTAGACAGCAAGTTGTTGCATGGTTACCTCAACTGTTTTTTAAAGTCCCATTTGGAACAGTTGACATAAATAAAAAAGGAAATTCTGTTTTTGTTATGAGCCCATATATGCTCAAGTGATGGACACGTTTCTGCAATTACAGTTCACTAACATCCATGGCCGTCAAGGTTTTGGGAAGAATAACCAAGCAGTGCCAGGGAGTCTGGGGGATTGTAATAAATACATTTAAATTTGCAGCATTTAGCAGATGCTTTTATCCAAAGCTACTTACTCTTACTACTGAATACAGTTCATGCAATTGAGGGTTAAGGGCCTTGCTCAGGGGCCCAACAGAGGCAACTTGTCGATGGTGGGCCTTTAACCGGCAACCTTATGATTATGATTACTAATCATAATACTTATGATTACAGTGCAGTACCTCTAAAACTAACACAAATTTAAATACATATTTTAATGTACAGTAGTAAGTAATATAAGCAATATATTTCAATCTTTGTTTTATTTCGCCACCAGTCAAATCCACTTTTCTTGGATAAACAGCTTTTCTTTCCTTATCTAATCAGCAACAAACTTTTCTTTGTGCCCATTTTGAAGCAGTGGCTTCTTTCTAGCATGACAGCTACCAACATAGGGAAATATAAAGCTCACTTGACATAGTGTATCACAAAAGTGAGTACACTTCTCACATTTCTGCAAATATTTTATTATATCTTTTCATGGGACAACACTATAGAAATAAAACTTGGATATAACTTAGAGTAGTCAGTGTACAGCTTGTATAGCAGTGTAGATTTACTGTTATCTGAAAATAACTCAACACACAGCCATTAATGTCTAAATGGCTGGCAACATAAGTGAGTACACCCCACAGTGAACATGTCCAAATTGTGCCCAAAGTGTCAATATTTTGTGTGACCACCATTATTATCCAGCACTGCCTTAACCCTCCTGGGCATGGAATTCACCAGAGCTGCACAGGTTGCTACTGGAATCCTCTTCCACTCCTCCATGATGACATCACGGAGCTGGTGGATGTTAGACACCTTGAACTCCTCCACCTTCCACTTGAGGATGCGCCACAGGTGCTCAATTGGGTTTAGTCCATCACCTTTACCTTCAGCTTCCTCAGCAAGGCAGTTGTCATCTTGGAGGTTGTGTTTGGGGTCGTTATCCTGTTGGAAAACTGCCATGAGGCCCAGTTTTCGAAGGGAGGGGATCATGCTGTGTTTCAGAATGTCACAGTACATGTTGGAATTCATCTTTCCCTCAATGAACCGCAGCTCCCCAGTGCCAGCAACACTAATGCAGCCCAAGACCATGATGCTACCACCACCATGCTTGACTGTAGGCAAGATACAGTTGTCTTGGTACTTCTCACCAGGGCGCCGCCACACATGCTGGACACCATCTGAGCCAAACAAGTTTATCTTGGTCTCGTCAGACCACAGGGCATTCCAGTAATCCATGTTCTTGGACTGCTTGTCTTCAGCAAACTGTTTGCGGGCTTTCTTGTGCGTCAGCTTCCTTCTGGGATGACGACCATGCAGACCGAGTTGATGCAGTGTGTGGCGTATGGTCTGAGCACTGACCGGCTGACCTCCCACGTCTTCAACCTCTGCAGCAATGCTGGCAGCACTCGTGTCTATTTTTTCTGGATATGACGCCGAACACGTGGACTCAACTTCTTTGGTCGACCCTGGCGAAGCCTGTTCCGAGTGGAACCTGTCCTGGAAAACCGCTGTATGACCTTGGCCACCATGCTGTAGCTCAGTTTCAGGGTATTAGCAATCTTCTTATAGCCCAGGCCATCTTTGTGGAGAGCAACAATTCTATTTCTCACATCCTCAGAGAGTTCTTTGCCATGAGGTGCCATGTTGAATATCCAGTGGCCAGTATGAGAGAATTGTACCCAAAACACCAAATTTAACAGCCCTGCTCCCCATTTACACCTGGGACCTTGACACATGACACCAGGGAGGGACAACGACACATTTGGGCACAATTTGGACATGTTCACTGTGGGGTGTACTCACTTATGTTGCCAGCTATTTAGACATTAATGGCTGTGTGTTGAGTTATTTTCAGAAGACAGTAAATCTACACTGCTATACAAGTTGTACACTGACTACTCTAAGTTATATCCAAGTGTCATGTCTATAGTGTTGTCCCATGAAAAGATGTAATGAAATATTTGCAGAAATGTGAGGGGTGTACTCACTTTTGTGATACACTGTATTTCAGAAGCCTCTAGTTTATGGCAGACCTGTTTTAACACAATGTGTTGATCCTTTCCTTAACCCTTGCAAAGAGACCACCGTTCTAATAAGTACTTTGTACTTGGACGATTGTCTGTGCAACTGAGATTGCTTAGAAAGGGTTGTAGGGGGTTCTTGGGTGGCGCAGTGGTAAAACCTGCTTGCCCGTCACTTCTGAGATCTCGAGTTCGAGTATCAGCTCTGGTATCGGCTGGTCAGCTGTTAGGACAAGAAATAACAGATGGATGCGCAACTTTCTGTACGATATACTGATCCCTGTGTAAAAAAAGCAGCTGAAACACGTGTTAAAGGGGGCATGTGATGGGTACAACCCTTCTCGGTCAGGGTAGGGTTTACAGGGCACTGTATCACTAGAGGTGAAACAACTGAAGATTGGATACGACTAAACTGGAAGATAAAGAATATAAAAATATTTAAACTGCCAACCTTCCTACGGAGCTTTATACAGGGTTTGTTATGCATGTACAGTTTGTCTCTTCCAATTTGCTTCTTTGTTTTTATGAAAACTATAAAACTATTACTCTTATGGCTATTTCAGTGTAAGAACATAATACACAGACACAGTCAAGTATTTTGCTCCTACCAAGGATAAATTTAATGAAATGTTTCACTATGTATTTGAAAGTGATATTAATTTTAAATTTAACATGGTGCATGTGCGCCAAGACAGGCATGAAGGTGATTGCTTTAACAATGTAAATGCATTGTGCTTGCAGCAGTCACTTAGTGAAAGTGCTACTGAATATGGATAAGCATAACTTTTGAGCAACCTGAAGCCTAAACTATTTTCCCTTTTAGGTGTGTAATTTCATTGCAACACCTGTCAATAGATTTTGCAAATGTATAAACAGATTATCATACTAGTGAAGGCTATTAGCAGTCAGTATTATTTTCTACTGTAATGTGTTGCAATAAAATTTGCATTCCTGCTGATTATTGAAAGTTAGGTCTGATTGATAATGCAGAATCTTGTTCTCATCTCAAGGCACAGAACTTGAATTCACCGACTCCGAGAGTGACATTAAGATCAGGAAGTTCCCGTCTCTGCTGCATGGTAAGAGATCTGCTCCTGAACTGCCTCTACTGCCTCCGGCCAGCGTGCTGCGGGAAGACTCCAGTCCTGGCAAGCGTGGCCGCAAGCCCAAGCTCTCGACCGAGCTGAGCTTGGACTTTGCTGCAGATGGCAGTGATGAGGAGCCTTCCATCTGTCGCAGGAGTGAACGCATCTTTCTCCATGATGCTGCCCAGCCTAAACCAGCCTCCCCTACCAAACCGCAGATGCACAAACCAGCTCGTTCTCCTAAAACTCCTGTACAAGCTTCCAAAGAGCTTTTGAAAACTAAGGAGGCAAAAGTACTGGGAAAGGTGAGTTCTACTTTAACAACTGCCAGCCTGGCGCCCTGGCCAGTAGAGGGTGGCTGCTTTATATAGGACAAGAAAATTTCAGGCTGTAAATTTCATGTTGTTGGACACAATATGATGACTGAAATTTGCCAGGCTACAATTAGCATTCATTGCTGTTTCTTCATTTAGATCTTTCCTCACACTTTTATATTGCTAAAGATGGGTTGAGTTTTTACATTCTTGGCAATAGGCTAAGATGTTTAGAAAAGGCTTTGTTTTGTGCTGTCGCTGCTCTGTGCATGCTTGCTAATGGCTTTGCTGCTTTTCTGGTCTGTATGTTGCAGAAGAAGAGGTTAAAGGAGATCCCTCTGCATCTTCCTCCACTAACAAGCACCCCCTTAGCAAACAGCACCATAGTCCCTATCAACTCAGGACCCAAGGTCAAGCCCAAAGCCAGAGATGTAAGTGCCACTTGCTTACATTGCTAATTACATGATATGACATACTTCTTTTAATCTATTGGGGTTTGTAGCTGTGTAGTTGTAATGTGATGGTGTAGCAAGAAACATGTCTGGGGAAAGTCGGCGAGTTATGTGGAACAGTGAAATTACTACTGAACTGCTTCTTAAACTTACTCCCGTTTTAACACTGGACATCATCAGCATTAGTAAACACATTTTTAGTAACAGCCTGACCACATAATTCAAGATTTGCGCTAATCCATCACATTGCTTCGTCCATCAACCCTCCCACCTCCATCCCTGCCCTTTCAGAGGTAGCTAATCATGTCTGTGTAGACACCTGCTGGGTTGATAGCACCACTAAGATTCAATCCAGGATCCCAGCAGTGGTTGGCTAGCATAATTTACTGTTGCGCTACCTAGGTGCCCACCTTGATTAGTATTGTGCTTTATTTTAAAACTAACATTTATAAAATGTATATACACTGATCAACCATATCATTAAAACCACCTACTTGTTTCTACACTCACTGTCCATTTTATCAGCTCCACTTACCATATAGAAGCACTTTGTAGTTCTACAATTACTGACTGTAGTCCATCTGTTTCTCTGCATGCTTTGTTAGCCCCCTTTCATTCTGTTCTTCAATGATCAGGACCCCCACAGGACCACCACAGAGTAGGCATTATTTAGGTGGTGGATCATTCTCAGCACTGCAGTGACACTGGTTTGATGGTGGTGTGTTAGTGTGTGTTGTGCTGGTATGATTGGATCAGACACAGCAGCGCTGATGTAGTTTTTAAATACCGTGTCCACTCACTGTCCACTCTCTTACCTAGTTGGTCCACCTTGTAGATGTAAAGTCAGAGACGATCGCTTATCTATTGCTGCTGTTTGAGTTGGTCATCTTCTAGACCTTCATCAGTGGTCACAGGACGCTGCCCACGGGTGCTGTTAGCTGGATGTTTTTGGTTGGTGGACTATTCTCAGTCCAGCAGTGACAGTGAGGTGTTTAAAAACTTCATCAGTGCTGCTGTGTCTTATCCACTCATACCAGCACAACACACACTAACACACCACCACCATGTCAGTGTCACTGCAGTGCTGAGAAAGATCCACCACCTAAATAATACCTGCTCTGTAGTGGTCCTGTGGGGTCCTGACTATTGAAGAACAGCATGAATGGGGGCTTACAAAGCATGCAGAGAAACAGATGGACTACAGTCAGTAATTGTAGAACTACAAAGTGCTTCTATATGGTAAGTGGAGCTAATAAAATGGACAGTGAGTGTAGAAACAAGGAGGTGGTTTTAATGTTATGGCTGATCAGTGTATACTACAACAAAAAATTGTGGATATCCCAATATAACTGGCAGCAATGATACACATTACAATTATAATAGTCATTCTAACCTGCAGGTTTATTTTTCCTTTTTATATATGTATTTCTTTTTACCCTTTACAATAATATGTATTACTATTATGTATACATATCATGTAGTTTTATTGGCCTATATTGTTAAAAAAAAATAGGTGGTCAATTGTAATAAATGTGATTTTTCATTAGTGAGTGAAACTTTATGCTTTTCTTTCCTAGTATTTTTACTACTGCCAGTAACTTTCTTATTAATATTGCCAAATGCAACTACCTTTGATGCATTACCTCACACACTGCATACAGATGAAAGGCCAGAAGATAAATATTTAAATACTTAATATTTGTAAGAGGTGGGAAGGGTTTAATGGACATCGGAGTGAGGGATTAACAATTTGACCTGTCAGGTTGAATACTGCTGAAAAACACTGGGAATTTGAATGTGCTTAGTCAGGCGTGACCTGCTTTTCAGTGCTGTGCAGGTTTGCTTCTAATAAAAGCAGAATGAAATGGAGAAGCCAGTCTAATTGGACTGCACATTTAGTCTGAGGCTGAATGAAGTAAACCATTTCTTGCCCTATCCTTTTACCTGCTACCTTATTTATCTGTTTTTGTAGACGTTTATTTTTTTCCATGAAAAAGTAAATGTGGCCTGCAATTTATCATTTGACCAACTGGCACATTATTTATGTACAAATCAAAAGTTTCATTGTAGTTCACAAATGTTCTTCTGCTCCCTGGGTGGTTCTGGCATTTATGTAGAATTATTTAACTATAGCATTCGGGGCTTGCCAGTTTTTCTTAATAGGTTTAACAATCGTTTCTCACCCCAAAAGGTTTCATAGCTGGAAACCAGTGGCTCAGTGGCATACAAATCCATGATTTCCCATTTGGCGTGTCTTTCCATTGCTGTGTAATTTGTACCATATCAAAATGCACATGCTGAATGTGGCTGCTACTCCTGTGAAATACGAGAAGTCTCGAAGAAGGGCGTTTGGATGGAACTGGAAACAATGCAGAGCACGGGGAGGGCAACAGTGAGCTAAATTAATTGTTGTACTGCACAGTAAACACAGCAGTCTTTATTAATGAGGAGCAGAATTAAAGACCAATCACTTAATTATTTTAGTTGTAGAGTTTTTATTTTAATGTATTTTATTAAAAATGTTAGTAAAACCCTGGTACCTGAACAAATGTTTTTGGATGTACTGCAGACCAGCATATTAATTAAGATATATAATCAACACTGAAAAAAAATTTTTGCCACAAAATTAGCAACAACCCTGTGTTTTAAATTGGATTTGAAAGGAAAATTATGTAAATGGCAAGAAGTACAGTCCTAATTGATTTGAACTTTTAAGCAATAGAGCACGAGAGGGAGCGTGCTGAGGGGGGGTGCCGTAGATCATCACAACCATGGTGTTATTTACCATAACACACAACCTCGCGTGTTCTAATGCTTTCATAGAGATCTTACAAGATAACTAAGCTTTAATACTGGCAATACCTTCTGCCAAAAAGTAGTTTCACAACAAATGAGTTGTTGCTGTGCAACGGTAACAGTTCCCTAGCCTGTCTTAACATAGTAGGATACAAAAGCCATCTGGTTTATATAGCATACTACGAAGTAACAGTAGTTTGAAATTCTAAGTGCAAATAAAAGGACAAAAAATAAAATTCATTAGGAATTAAAAGAAAGAAATGAGGTTTTTTTTTTGTCGGGGTCATTGTGTTAATTTGTTTAGTAAGAAAAAAATGTTGCTCGGTTGAATGTGCATTGGCATCAAAGAGTCTGACTAGCTTCTCTGGGCTGTTTTGCATGGGTCATGTTCTACAATGAGCATTAAACTCCACTTTTTCTGTCAGCTAATGTCGGTCTCCAGTAGTGGGCTGCAGGTCAAATGCGCAAATACAAAACAACTAAGGTTTGTGTGCATAAAGCTCGTCATTGATTGGCAGTGCGTCACTCGTTACTTGGCAACATGTCAGCGAAGTTATACAGTTTCGGTGTGAAAAAGCTGTGCTGTTATCACAAATAATGACAGTTAGAATGCTTCTTAACCAATTACACTGTAAGTGCAAAAACTAAGTGTTGTATAAATCTACTTAATGAGTGCTTTACTTTTTAATGGTTCTGTCACAGGTACACATGTGAAATGAAGAAATAAAAACCTTACACAGTTTATTTAACCACAATATCAAAACCTCTGGATTTGGATTAGTAACTGTATGTTTTGCTGGTTCTGGTAGAAACTGAACTTTAAGTACTATGTTGACTGTTACTGCAAATTCCCCCAGCAGATCAGAGGAAAGGGTGGTGCTGTCAGTAAACTGATGGAGAGCATGGCTGCCGATGAGGACTTTGAGCCCAACCAGGACAGCAGCTTCTCAGAGGATGAGAACCCACTTCAGAATGTTCAGCCTGACAGACCCTGCACTCCTGGTGAATATACAAACACTTATAAGATCTTGTAAAATATCTTGGCTTTTGCTGAGATCTCGAGTTCAAATCAGGCGCCTGTACAGACACACGATTGGCTTATGTGTCTGTAAGGGGTAGGACATTGCCTGAAACAGGGATCCTTATTGCTGGGGCAGTTATGATCTCTGTTTACCAGTTAAGGACCTTCCCAAAGGGGCGTGTGTGTGGTTGGGGGGTGGGTTGACAAGATTGGTTCAAAAGGGGTAAAAAAAAAAAAATTGGTGTCATGTCGACCCCTCTAGACTGAATTGCTTTTTAAAAAAAGCTAAAATAATGGGTTTTTTTCCTTGCCCCAGATGGCTTTGGGGGGCAGTACATGGGAATCATTTCACGCCCACTCTTGTTTTAATCCAGCATTTAAACTCTACCATTTGAATAAAATCAATTCTCACACTCCATAGATTCCTGTAATTGCACCTGAAATTTATCTCATGAACTGTCCCCGGCTTTTAAATGGATTTAATTGTCAGTGTATAGATCCAGGTTGACTTTTTTTCCCTTTTTCTGTGCAGCTCCTCATAACTGTGTGCTTAATAAGGATGAGCTGCAGGACGGACTGCGTGTGCTCATTCCCATGGATGACAAGCTACTCTATGCTGGCCATGTCAACACTGTCCATTCACCCGACATGTAAGTGTCTTTCACCCATACGTGCAAACTTGCCTTAGTCACATTACCATGCTTTCCTTTCTTTTACTTTTTTTATCTGCTTTTACTTTGACCTCATTTCACCATTGCTGGTATGCAAATTAGTTTTGGAATAACATTCTCAGGTTAACGCACTCAGGTGGCGCAGCGGTAAATTACTCACTAACACTGGGATCCATGATTATGGGAACTAGAATAAAGCATTCATAACCAGGAAAAAGCAGTACTAAAAATGAAATGGAAAAACCCTGTTGACTAAGCCTATTTTTGAAAGGGAAATAACTCTTACATTTTAATAATAAATAACTAATACATTTTAGGGTTTTAAACTCACTGCATGCTGTACACATGGTAAATAACAGTCAGCCCTAATGTTATGTGGGTGGCATGGTGACTAAGTGGGTAGCACTGTCGCCTCACAGCAAGAAGGTTCTCCCCGTGCCTGTGTGGGTTTACTCCCGGTGCTCCGGTTTCCTCCCACAGTCCAAAGACATGCAAGTGTGGTGAATTGGAGATACAAGATTGTCCATGACTGTGTTCGATATAACCTTGTGAACTGATAAATCTTTGTGTAATGAGTAACTACCGTTCCTGTCATGAATGTAACCAAAAGTGTAAAACATGACGTTAAAATCCTAATAAACAAATAAAATAAATAAGTTACACAAGTCCACTAACATTGGGATCCATGATTCTGGGGACTAGAATAAAGCATGCCTAACCAGGAAAAAGCAGTGCTAAAAAAAATACAAATGAAATGTAAAAAAACTCCTGTTCACTTAGCCCATTTTTTAAAGGAAAATAACTTTAATTACATTATTAGGGTTTAAAACTCACTGCATGCTGTTCACATGGTAAATAACAGTCGGCCTTAATGTTATGTGATTTCACTGGTAATTAGATTATTATGATGTATAATCATTGTTTAAGTTAGTAATTACCATCATCTAAGGGCAATTATTGTTGGTTTTTGATTGGTGGGCAGGTCTGCATTTATTACTTATATTCCACTTAAAATATAATTAAGAAATACAATGTAGGGTTATACTAATTCTAAAATGTATGAATTGTTTATAAATGTTCTGTATGATTTATAATAAAAAAACAATTAAATTTGAGAGAAAAAAATGTTTTCTATAGGCCTCAGACCTTTTGGGGGAGGTTGATAAGAAGTGGCCGCAGATTGGACATGTGTTTGAGGGTGCGTGTGGTGACCAGTCTATCTTTGATTAGATCGCGGGTTGTGTAAGAAGCAGCAGATTCACAGTCGGAAACTGGAAATTAAGGGGGAAAAAATTATTTTAAAAAATCCTCCAGAAACAGTGATGCTTTTCTTTTTGACTCTATTTTTGTAGGATTTACTATTTATTCTATTTTGGAATCACAGTTTCCAGTTCTCTGTAGCATGATTTTCTAATTATAGGACATTATTAGACATTCTTCTGTAAAGCATTAAGGAACCATTATTTAACTATGTTAAGTAGAGCCTCATGCCCAGTGTGCACCCTTTCCTATTGTGGAGCAGCTGGTGTAAATTTTCCCTGAGCCTCCAGACACGAGCCATCAGTTGTTTCTAGAAACGTGCCTACCCCCTCAAGCTGGCTCTGGGGAGTTTAAGGGGGAGGCAAGGGCACCCATCACCAGGCAGGCCCATGTCTCAGTAATAGGACTGCCACTCACTGACAGGCAGGTCTGACAGCTAGCTCTGGGTCATGCTGAAGCTGTGAGTACCCTTATGTATCCAGATCCAGAATAAGTCCTTCTCTGACCATCAGAATTTTTAAACTGCTCACACTGCTACACACACACACAGGAATGATTTAAAGAGACCAGGAATCTCCCATTGTGTAAGCTGGCCTCTTGTACCTCAAAAATGAACAAAATCTAATTACTACATGAATACTCTTTATATTGCAAGACTGCCAAACTACTACTTGGTACAGGAACAACATATTTGAGGTCTAAAAACAGTCCTCTAATTTTAGAGTCTTTAGAATCATAACTGCCCACACAGTGACTCAGTCTGGTACTCATTTTTGACAGTTATATTAAAAATAATATAAAATCAAATATTTCCCCACTATGGTAAATTTAGCAAGTAACTAAATTCCTCTGATGGATGTGTTAACTTGTGCAAAGGTCAAATTTTATTTATCTATTTTTTTTTTCTTAAATAAGGCTGTAAAGGTGGCTATAAAGTCCACCTTTATCAGACTACATAAAAAGACAACACTGGTAATACCTTGCCTGTCTAAACCAGCCTGTTTTTCTAACCACAGAAGAGATCAGTTTCTTTTGCCAATGACTATTAGCCTATGTATTCTAAAAAACACTGGCAAAATGATGTTCTCGAGCTCAATGTTCAAGGGAAATTAGTGTAGAAAGCTAGGGTCATTGAATCTTTGAAATAAAGGCCTGCTGTGACTGTCTACTCCTTCTGTGTTGTTTGGATTGCTTCAGCTCTCCCATTCCCTAGTGGTTAAATCCTATTTGTTCTTCCAACATGCTCTATTTAGTTTTTTTCTCTCCTCCTTTAAGTACTTCATGTACCATAACATTCATGGTCTATTCCTGTGAACGGATTTATTTTTATTCTACTGTTAATGTTCAGCAGACTTGTGGAAAATAAATCCCCATGAGAGGTCATTCAGCAGTGTACTGTACTCAGATTTAAGTGCCCTATACGGGTTATTGTTTTCATACGCATGCGTGTTCTGTGTTGCTGGAGCTGGTCACTTAGCAGCTGTGTCTCAGCTGTCAGGCAGGATGCATTCTAATAACTGTGCCTTGTGTGTTGCAGATACAGCGTGGTGGTTGAAGGCGAGCGAGGGAACAGGCCTCACATCTACTGCCTGGAGCAGCTGCTGCAGGAGGCGGTCAGTGCTGCACACTGTCCTTAACACTCACTAATGAGTTCCACACATGTAGCCCCGCACTCTGCGTCCAATACAGCAAGGATTAAACTTGCAGCATGACTAAAAGCAATATCTTTTAGAAAAGCAACTCTGGGCTGTCAGGAAAACTACCATACTGCCAAAATGCTGCAGTGCAGAGAAGACATATTACATATTTTCAAATAGGGTTCCATTTCTTGTACTTTTTTAAGAAGTTTTAAATACAGTCCCATTTTCTGCTCTTAAACTTGTCTTAATTAGGCCATATTTTTATTTACCAAGTGGATGCAGATGGGTTGTGTTTCAGCCACAGGGGCCTGTACAAGCTACTTTTAACTAATAGAGGATGCACACTGTTCTCACCACTTAATAAAGAGCCCCATGCATGGGAGGGCATGCACACGCTGACTTTAATTATGGCCAGATTTACATGCTGCATATCCAAAAGCAGTATCCACTGGATAGGCATGTTATATTTTACAAATTTTCCAAAAATTTTGAGCCGTTTTCCAAACTTCATTGTACAGTACAAAGCAGTTTATTAAATGAATACAAAACCATACATATTCTTTACACTTTAACAACATATTTGATATTTAACTTTACCACCTGTCTTTTGCTATTCTGGGATACATAATAATTAGGGCTGTTGTTAATCGCGTTAATTAACGCGATTAACGCATTACATTTTTAATCGCGATTTAAAAAAATTAATCGAGAATAAAATTTTTAATCAAACGATTTTTATTGGGCTATGTAAATGCCACTTTAAACATGCGTTACTGTGGTAATTTGCACTGCTTTAACACAGCAACATTGTTTATACTGTATAGCGATAACATGGCTTTCTCCAGTTTGCGGTCATGAGTAATTACTCCAGCTGCTGCTGCGAATGTAGGAGTGTTTTGAATGATCATTTTTGTTTTCAAAAAGCGTGAGAAAATCATCACTAGACAAAATTACAGTTATTAATTGATGCTTTAATATCATCTTTGGTCAAAGCACGCCTTTGTCTTGTTGGGCATCTGCGCGAACAAATACGCGTTACAGGCAAAATGAGCTCAGACTCAGTCTAACTTTATTTCAGAGAAATTTGGATGGAAAGCCCATGAACAATACAAAAACTGGTGTTAAATGGATCGCAATGGACTGTAGACGCTTTAACATAGTTAACGATGTGGGTCTACATGACGTTATATGTGTTGCATCTAGAAATGGTTCATTGTAGTACCCTGAGCACCTGTTTTCAGTGGCAGGGTTACGAACAGGAAAAGATTCTCACTTTTGCCAGATAATCTAAACAGACTTGTCATTTTAAATAACTGGCTGAAAGATGGGTAGCTGTTAACAACTCTATATAGGCATTGGGTGGCTTTCTAAAAATAATTTAGATTTAATCATTTTATTATAATTTTATTAATTTTTTTATTTTACTAAACACTTTCTTGCAATAAAAATGTGCATAACTGTTCAAATTTTGCTTAGTTATTTTTGCACTCGATTATTCACGATTAATTTGGTTCTTTAATCACGATTAATCTCAATTAAAATGCTCGGACACTTTTGGGCATATGGTTACTTGACATTTTTAATTTGCAAATTGATAGTTGATGTGTACTGTGACTCTAACTGGGCAAAATACTTGTTAAAGCAAGTGTTAAATGGCAAATACTTTCAATCTAAATACCCAAATACTGATGAATGTGGGCCCTATTTTCAATGCAATTGTTATTTTTGCTTAAATACATTTCATTTCACTTCACAAATGTGATTTTCAGACAAAAGCTTAAACTATGGCCTAGATGTAGAACAGTTAGACTCAAAGTGAGTAAGTTTAATACATGAATACATTTTTCACACCAAAGAACTACTTCAAAAAATTTCAATGCTCTGGTCACTTCTTCTGCATGCCCATAAAAATGGACACCTCTCTAATCAGATGCTCAAAATTAGCTGTTTAATTTTTTAGAATTGAGTCACACAGTCCCATTAATGGACCATGTTTAGATGAAATCTCAAAAAGCTTGAATGAATAATTTTTGACACTTTGACTATAAATCATAAATTCTAACTGTCAAGGCAGGTATAAATGTGGACGTTTCTGGACATGCTTAATTTTGTTTCCTGCATAAAAAGGACAAGCATGCATGTTAAATCCATAATTATTTAAAATAGATTGCTATAATGATTTGTTATTTTAAAATACTGATTAGGCTGTCTTTCATTTTTGAAAGCCAATTACTGACAGACACTAAAACTGCCTGTTATTACTGAGTATGCGTACTACATACACCTAAGTCTGTATTCATGCTGCTCACATAGCAACTTAACCTCATGCCATAAACATGTTTAGTTTTCTTAGATTTACTACATCTATAAGAAATCTTTTAATACAAAAAACTGCTGTTGTGTGAGTTATTCAACTTAAAATAAAATAGCCGGTTGCCCATGTCCACTGCATATAAGCTTGTCGCTTGTACAAATTGGTTGCTCATTGTTTTTCTCTGGCCACATTGTGCAGATTATTGATGTTAAACCCCCCTCTGTGAGATACCTGCCTCAAGGGACAAGAATCGCAGCCTATTGGAGCCAGCAATACCGCTGTCTCTACCCTGGGACCGTGGTTAGAGGTAAAACAGTCTCTATCTCACTGATCAATAAAACACTTTACACTTACAAATATAGTACACTCATTTTATAAAGAGACATTCTTCTCCACGTGGTGCCAAAAAATCACAAATATTTCAGGTTCTCTGTGTACTCAACCTTTGAGGGCAGAGCCTTGTTTAATTTTCTTTAATCTGGAGCTTTTAGCAGAGGCCAGCAGGCCTGCTGGAGGGGGTGGAAGAGTTCAGGGGCCCAGGGATGAATAATGATGTGGTTAACTTCATGCGGACCTCTACTTCAATTATTATTTATTTTCCCTCCCACTATGACTGGAGAGAACTACATGCCTGTCCAAAAGCCTCGTAAAGAGAGCCTGTAACCGCTGCTCCTGTCAGGGGATGAGTATAAAAAGGACCCTGTATGGAGCATGAAGACCCCCAAGAAGCGTCTTGAGAAATTGGTGGTTTCTGCCACTGGATGCTTATGTGTGGGTGGATCTCACCCAGTGGAAATGTAAACATGAGATAATGTATGCTTCTGCACATGAATTCTTCTCTGTGCCTTGCCTTCAGGAAGCCCTGACACGGACGAGCTAGATGACTTGATCACGGTGGAGTTTGATGATGGAGACACTGGCCGTATTCCGCTGTCACACATCAGACTGCTTCCTCCTGACTACAAGATTCAGTGTAAGTATTGATCACCTTTTAATTAGATTGAACAGCCCATATGAACATGCTATCTGACCTAAAGACTCTGCAGCTACTGATCCTGTTTGCTTTTGGAGTATTATGAAATGGGTTTTATTAGATCATTGCTGCATGACGCTGTATTAATAGTGTATCAAGCATGTTTATTAAATATTAACATTACATGCACATAGTAAAGGACGTTTTGTTTGCTGTTTTTGTGCAGGTGCCGAGCCATCACCTGCTCTTTTAGTGGCTAGCACTAAAAGGCGTGTCCGGAAGTGCAGTAAGGATGTTTCCGAGAGCAAAGAAACAAGCGCCACAAAGACAGACAATCCTGCTCCGAAGAGCAAAGGCAGGGGGAGAAAACCAAAACCTAAACCTGGTAATTTACTCTACTCGAAACCTTAATTCTACTAATAGCTGATTAAGGTAGCTCTGTACTTCCAAACATAATTTTAAGTAACAGGATATTTTGTTAAAAAGGCATGTCACGATTACTTAACCACTACATAGCTGATGTTAAAACCTGCTGCTAGTCTGTATGACCTAAAGTTGGGTTACAACATGATTAAAAAATGGTGAAAGCTCCAGAGCTGTCACAAAAGCTGAGATCATTTAATTGCATTATTACAACTGTGCATTCTTAACAGTTGTGCTAGATGTCATGCATAGCCTCCCTCAAGACAAATCTGGGGTTTAAAAGTGTCGTTAACATTCATTTTCTTTTCTTTTGATTAATCACCACAGGAGACACCACAAATTCATAAATAAATAGTACAATACACTGATCAGCCATAATATTAAAACCACCTCCTTGTTTCTACACTCACTGTCCATTTTATCAGCTCCACTTACCATATAGAAGCACTTTGTAGTTCTACAATTACTGACTGTAGTCCATCTGTTTCTCTACATGCTTTTTGGCCTGCTTTTACCCTGTTCTTCAATGGTCAGGACCTCCACAGAGCATGTATTATTTAGGTGGTGGATGATTCTCAGCACTGCAGTGACGATAACGGTGGTGGTGTGGTGGTGTGTTAGTGTGTGTTGTGCTGGTATGAGTGGATCAGACACAGCAGCGCTGCTGGAGTTTTTAAATACCGTGTCCACTCACTGTTCACTCTATTAGACACTCCTACCTAGTTGGTCCACCTTGTAGATGTAAAGTCAGAGACGATCGCTCATCTATTGCTGCTGTTTGAGTTGGTCATCTTCCAGACCTTCATCAGTGGTCACAGGACGCTGCCCACGGGGTGCTGTTGGCTGAATATTATTGGTTGGTGGACTATTCTCAGTCCAGCAGTGACAGTGAGGTGTTTAAAAACTCCATCAGCGTTGCTGTGTCTAATCCACTCATACCAGCACAACACACACTAACACACCACCACCATGTCAGTGTCACTGCAGTGCTGAGAATGATTCACCACCCAAATTATACCTGCTCTGTAGTGGTCCTGGGAGAGTCCTGACTATTGAAGAACAGCATGAAAGGGGGCTAACAAAGCATGCAGAGAAACAGATGGACTACAGTCAGTAATTGTAGAACTACAAAGTGCTTCTATATGGTAAGTGGAGCTGATAAAATGGACAGTGAGTGTAGAAACAATGAGGTGGTTTTAATGTTATGGCTGATGTATGGCTGTATATACAAATAAATGTGGGAGCTCTAGTGATGCAGTGGTCTAATGCAGGGATTCCTTTAACAGTCAATATTTATGTCAGATTATGATGATGAAGTCACAAATTAGTTGTATTTGTCTCTATCCATTAGAAATGCAAGCGGATATAGTATAATAGCTGTTGGCTGTCAACAAGAGATTAATCAGTATCTTTAATCACTATACAGTGTATCACAAAAGTGAGTACACCCCTCACATTTCTGCAGATATTTAAGTATATCTTTTCATGGGACAACACTGACAAAATGACACTTTGACACAATGAAAAGTAGTCTGTGTGCAGCTTATATAACAGTGTAAATTTATTCTTCCCTCAAAATAACTCAATATACAGCCATTAATGTCTAAACCACCGGCAACAAAAGTGAGTACACCCCTTAGTGAAAGTTCCTGAAGTGTCAATATTTTGTGTGGCCACCATTATTTCCCAGAACTGCCTTAACTCTCCTGGGCATGGAGTTTACCAGAGCTTCACAGGTTGCCACTGGAATGCTTTTCCACTCCTCCATGATGACATCACGGAGCTGGCGGATATTCGAGACTTTGCGCTCCTCCACCTTCCGCTTGAGGATGCCCCAAAGATGTTCTATTGGGTTTAGGTCTGGAGACATGCTTGGCCAGTCCATCACCTTTACCCTCAGCCTCTTCAATAAAGCAGTGGTCGTCTTAGAGGTGTGTTTGGGGTCATTATCATGCTGGAACACTGCCCTGCGACCCAGTTTCCGGAGGGAGGGGATCATGCTCTGCTTCAGTATTTCACAGTACATATTGGAGTTCATGTGTCCCTCAATGAAATGTAACTCCCCAACACCTGCTGCACTCATGCAGCCCCAGACCATGGCATTCCCACCACCATGCTTGACTGTAGGCATGACACACTTATCTTTGTACTCCTCACCTGATTGCCGCCACTCATGCTTGAGACCATCTGAACCAAACAAATTAATCTTGGTCTCATCAGACCATAGGACATGGTTCCAGTAATCCATGTCCTTTGTTGACATGTCTTCAGCAAACTGTTTGCGGGCTTTCTTGTGTAGAGACTTCAGAAAAGGCTTCCTTCTGGGGTGACAGCAATGCAGACCAATTTGATGTAGTGTGCGGCGTATGGTCTGAGCACTGCCAGGCTGACCCCCCACCTTTTCAATCTCTGCAGCAATGCTGACAGCACTCCTGCGCCTATCTTTCCAAGACAGCAGTTGGATGTGACGCTGAGCACGTGCACTCAGCTTCTTTGGACGACCAACGCGAGGTCTGTTCTGAGTGGACCCTGCTCTTTTAAAACGCTGGATGATCTTGGCCACTGTGCTGCAGCTCAGTTTCAGGGTGTTGGCAATCTTCTTGTAGCCTTGGCCATCTTCATGTAGCGCAACAATTCGTCTTTTAAGATCCTCAGAGAGTTCTTTGCCATGAGGTGCCATGTTGGAACTTTCAGTGACCAGTATGAGAGAGTGTGAGAGCTGTACTACTAAATTGAACACACCTGCTCCCTATGCACACCTGAGACCTAGTAACACTAACAAATCACATGACATTTTGGAGGGAAAATGACAAGCAGTGCTCAATTTGGACATTTAGGGGTGTAGTCTCTTAGGGGTGTACTCACTTTTGTTGCCGGTGGTTTAGACATTAATGGCTGTATATTGAGTTATTTTGAGGGAAGAATAAATTTACACTGTTATATAAGCTGCACACAGACTACTTTTCATTGTGTCAAAGTGTCATTTTGTCAGTGTTGTCCCATGAAAAGATATACTTAAATATCTGCAGAAATGTGAGGGGTGTACTCACTTTTGTGATACACTGTATATTAAGAGTTTGAAACATTCTACTTGTGTCTTTGTGTTTCCTCTGTTTTTTTCTGATTTGGGACCCTGTTAAGGCAGTTTTCTGTTCTGCACCAGCTATTTCTATCTAAGCCCTAGAACCCACTGCTATTCTGATGAGAGTAAAGTGATTATACAGAATAATAAATAAATAATTTAATAATTTAATTACATTTTAATGATCAGTTAGGGATACATTAAAAATATATCAAGTCAGCAGTACTGGAATTAAATCAATGTATGTGACAGGTGAATGAAATAATAGTGATGAGGAAAATATCACAACAGGGACAAAGTTGTAGTTCATTACATTTATGTAGGTCATGTGTTGTGCTGACATATAACACATTTCCCTTATGCTGTGTTTCCAGATTCTGAAGTGGCTCCAAAGGAGCATGAAAAAGCTGACCACTCAGCTCATGTACAGGCCCAGGAAAGATCCCTATCCACCCAGCAAACTGGCCTTCTGTCAAACAAGAAGAGCCAGTCTGGCAACACAAGCAGCCCTTCCATACCCGCAGACAGCCAGAAGAAAACCAGTATATCTAAGCACCCTGCCAAAGTACACTCGCAGCCCAAGTCTGCCTACTCATCTGCACTTTATGGAAAAGTTTTGTCTGTGGACCTCTATAATGACCCCTCTGCTTCATTTATATCCAACAACGATGGCACCAAGGCGAAGGCTGTAAAACGAGTGCGGAAGAGCGAAGACGAAGGAAATGGGTTTGGGTTGAAGGCCCAGCGCAAGCAACCTCAAACAGAGATCCTTATCAAGTTGGACCATGAGGGGGTGATGTCCCCCAAGACCAAGAAGACCAAAGCTCTAATGATGATGGAGGGCCAGAACCCTATTAAGAGAGACAACAAATCTGTAATGGGTATAAGCTACACAACCGTCACCTGTTCTACCCCTACTGACAAAACACTTAAGCCTAAGATCAAGCCGGAACCTGAGGCCATAAATCCTGACAATGTGTCAACCTACAGCATCCGTAAGCTTGGCAGCAGCACAGACGGTCTGGTCAAAGTCAAGAGCTCAGGGGAGAAAGACGCTGAGTCTGGCAACTGCAGCAGCAGTAATAGTAGCAGCTCAGAGTCCGAGGGCGAAGAGGACAGAAAGACCCCACAGGAAAAGAAAACCAAACAGGACAGCAGCTCTAGCTGCTCCCGTGCCTCCAGCCCCACTTCCTCCAGCTCTTCCTCCAGCAGCTCCTCTTCTACTGCCGAATTTAATTCTTCCTCCTCATCCTCCTCCTCGACCACCAGCGATGAAGACTCCTCCTGCTGCTCAGATGAGGAGGCTTCTCCTGCTTCTCAGCCTCCATCTCCCCAAGAGCAGTCACCACCGGAAAATGACAAAGATGCTGAAAAGGTGGAAGTAAAGTCTGAACCCTCACCCACCTCAACCAATGTCCAAAAAAAACAAGCATCTTCTAAACAGCAGCCAAAGCAACAAAAGCAGCAGAAGGAAAAGAAAAGCGTTGGCCGACCTAAGAAGAGAGAGGGTGTTCACATGCCCACAACAAAAGAGCTGGCCAAGAGACAAAGACTTCCATCTGTTGAGAACAGACCCAAAATATCTGCTTTTCTTCCCGCTAGGCAACTCTGGAAGTGGTTTGGGAAACCTACTCAGGTAAGTTTATTAGTGCTTTTTAAAGGGGATACTGGTGGAAAAAAACATGAGGAAAACCTCTCTATGGCTGTGTCCAGTTCTATAATAAACAAAAGAATAAATACGGAGATGATTGGCAATATTTAACCAATCAAACCAAAGACATTTTGCTTACCTTTCAATCATGTTTGCATACATAAATGCATGTGGGTTTAAGGTGCACTTTAGATGGAACACTGGTGGGCGATGCTAAAATTGTTTGCAAAATATCAATCATTGGTGATGTTGAAATGTTTATGTCCAGTCCGGTGGCACTATGTGACTTAAAACTAGCAATTATAGGTAGACTAGCACACCTGCTGTATTAAGAATATAACTTTGTGGGTTCCTGCCTGTAGGATGAAACACTCACGCTTTTTAGTATGGTTCTGTACCACACTTGAAACAGAAGTGAAATGAAACAGCAGTTACAAGTGTGTTGAAGCTTATGTTGGTTTGCTGTGGGTAAAAACAGGGAATATCAAGGCTGTTTCCTAGTTGTGTTACAAGTTAAACAAACCTCCTCCTTTTTTCCAGTCTAGTCATTTCCTAATTCACATAACAATTTCTCTGCCACATGGCCAGGGGGAGATGCAGTCTAGCACCAGCCTGCTGTATCCATCAAGCTGGTTGTGCTGCCTTTGGAGGCAACAAATGCAACCACTTACATTTATGGAATTTGACGGATGCTTTCATCCAAAGCAACTTATGACATGTGTTGGTGCTGTTATATTAACACCAAATACAATAAAACCAATGTGCTTCTTTTGACTGAAACCTTGATCATCCTCAAGCCTTTTGGGTTGATGTGAGATTTTTTTTGTTTTTTTGTTTTTTGCACATGAGAATCCTTGTGTTTTCCCAGTTCGTGCCCCTTTTTGACTTTTGAATTTGCTGCTTGTTTTTTATGTAATGTTATTTTTGAATTAGGAATGTAAATGGTCGATAACGCTGTCATTTAAAAAGATCATTTTGATTCAACAGCTGATGGCTGATTCTAATTAAGAGGACAGTCACCGATTTCTACAGTGTCAATTTGAAACACTCCCCATTCAACGCTCAGTGCGCATGCGTCATCTGTTTACAGATGCGTTTCAAGATTTCAGTTAAAACAAGAAAACATTGATATGCATTTATTATTTGAATAATGAACGTTGGAAGTACTATGCATTAAAACCACAAACAGAAGCTGATTGGTGTCAGTATGGAACCAGACTGTTAATCTCTGTGCATGTAATTACCTCACATTAAGCTACAACTCTGCTCATCATCCTACTATACCAGTTTTGTCAGGAAGAGCTTTAATATACAGCATCTATATTATTCGATCAGCACGATTAGTTAGCACATGTAATAAATTTTGCATAAAATTATTATGATGTACCGGTTTTGCTCCTCATTTTATGTTCGTCTTATTGTTTTAAATTACTGTAATTTTTAAGATTTAGTCAAAAATGCATTTTTAATGCCTCTCAATCTTCTGATGATTTTCTTTGTCTTGATTGCAGAGACGGGGAATGAAGGGTAAAGCTAAGAAGCTCTTCTATAAAGCCATCATGCGTGGGAAAGAAATGATCCGTATTGGAGACACTGCCGTTTTCTTGTCGGCTGGACGACCTAATCTTCCGTTTATTGGTCACATTCAGAGCATGTGGGAATCGTGGGGAAATAACATGGTGGTCCGGGTCAAATGGTTTTACCATCCTGAGGAAACCAACCCAGGAAAGAAGCTTCATGACAAAAAGGTCATTACTCTTTATTTTTGTGGTTTATAAAAACTAATCCTGAAATAAAATAATTTGCCATTTAGATGAGCTTTACATACACTTTGCTTATCTTTCTGTATTTTTCTTGATAGAACTGGGATCAGATGTCTGGAAGGAGTCTTCCCGATCTCCTACAGATCTCCAATCAGAGAAAGGATTTTATGGAGGTGGGTAGAGTTCATAGACATAATACCATATGCAAAATGAACTAACTTGGAGTGTAATACAGGATAATTTAACACTTATGTTTGCCTTACCGCACCCCTTCACATCTGTATACTGAAAGTATTAAAAATGATTGTATATAATATACCAGCGTCCTTGGGTTTAGGAAGTTTTTCCTGTGAAGACTTCCTTTGTGTATTCTTGTTTCCTCCCTTTTCACAAAGACATGAAAATGGTGAATTGGCTGCCCTTAATTGCCCAATAGTGTAAGTAAGTGATTGGATGAGTGTGCAATGCCCTAAAATAGACTGGTTTCCTGTCCATGCTCAGGCTCAGTGTCTTTAGTGGTGCCAAACCCAAACCCCAGCCTCACTGAACAGCCTTGGAATGAACTGGAACATCAATTGATGCGCTTGACCAACATCAGTGCCTGGCAATACAAATGCTATTTTAACTAAATGGGCACAAGTTCCCACTACTTTAAAGTCTTGTAAAAAGAATTTTCAGGTGGCTGTTACATAGTAATACTATTAATACCATTTGCTTTAGAAATGGGATATCCAACAAGCGTTCAGATAATACTGTCATATTGTGTGTGTGTGTGTGTGTGTGTGTATTTGGACAAAAACAAGATTTATTTATTGACATTATGTTTTTTTTTGTGCAGCGGGCTCTGTACCAGTCCTCTCATGTTGATGAGAACGATGTACAGACCATCTCTCACAAGTGTTTGGTGGTTAGCCTGGAGCAATATGAACAAATGATTAAAACTAAGAAGTACCAGGACAGTGAGGATCTTTACTATCTGGCTGGCACTTATGAACCCACTACTGGTATGATTTTTAACACTGATGGTGTCCCTGTCATTTGCTGAAAAGCATCCTTTTTATCTCTGAATGTTTCAACCCATCAGCCAGGAGCTGCAATATAAATCATCTCTGTGGAAGATGACCAAGGGATGGATTTGACTTTGGAGCCCTACATGGAATGTCTATGCTAGAGTAGGATTAGAAAAAAGTCATTAGTGAAGTTACACAGGACCTCTGGACATCCTTACTGACTGGGATTATCAAGTTCCTGCTTCACTTAAAAAAAACAAAAAAACTTGTGTATTCATGTTGATGGCAGCTGTTGATCTGTCAGTATTTTTACAGTACACGTGTCATGAAACTTCTAAAAAAAAATGCTACGTTTGTGTTGCACCTGTAACTAGAGCACCGTTCGTTCCAGCTCAAAAACAGCAACACAGTTCAGGATTGAAGAGAGAGGGGGGTGTAGCTCTATTTTGAGAAAGAGATGTGAATGTTGAAATTGTCTTTGAAGTCATAATCTGTATCGCTGAGCTCACCTGTGTCTCAGCATCATGGCAACTGATGCAACACAACATGATGGAACTCGGTCTGCTGGGTAGGGTGCTCCTAAGAACTCAATTCCTGGGCTCAGCTTGTAATCAGAATGTAATTTAAACTGACAGGACATGTCACACTTGCTATTCCAATACACTCGGAAAAGCAATCTGTACCAGCACTCTGCTTTCCAGTGCCCTTCTGGTAAAACCATCGATGGGATGTCACTAGGACGACAGCCGGTAAATGAGCTCGGACAGCATGGAGCTGCGGCCGCACTAACACTGGAAATCTTCCCGCACTGCACACTGTTTACTCACAGGAAAGTGGGAGTTCCACAAATCAACCCAGGTCATCGATTGGAATATTTTTATGACTATGCCTTTTAGCCAGCATGGCAGGAAGAGGTTTTTTGTACGAGTTACGGGCTGGCATGTTCTAAAGTGTTGTAAAGACAAGATTTGTACATACACTATATATAAATATACAGTATATACCGATGTTTTATTTTCATGTACTATAGATTTATCTGCAAGTGATTTTTAATTGGTAAAAGAGGGAAAAAGAGCTTTTATTAAACTGTGAATACGATCAAAAACTTAACTCAGATTCCCACTACATTGGTAATGCAGTGTAAATTTGCTTACAATATTATACCATTTTAGTACAATGTGGTCTTTAGAACCTAACAGAAAGCACTTAATTCGGCCACTCGGGTCTCTCCTTTTTCTTTTGACAATCCCTAATGCAGGTGAACTAGGTATGTTTACTTGGGAGTATGTATTAAATTTTGGCTGATTCAGAATGATCACTAATTTGTTTATTGCTTGACTGACTTAGGGCTTTCTTTAGTCATGTTTTCCTCTTCTGCTTTAAAAAGCATTCCTGTAATCCCTCTTTCCAAAAAGCAATTACATCTCATGCATGAAAGCACTTTGTTAGAAATAAAACTAGCTGAGCAGCACAACAAAAGTGCTGGTGGCTTTTGCTGCAGCTTTTATGTATTTTTTCATTCAGATCTGTCCCTTACCTTATCCCTGCACCCCGCTGCTACAGCATATGGCCTTGATGTAATAAGTCGCTCACTGAGAAAGTGAACATTCATAAATTTTTTCTATTTTTCTAACCATGCGACTTTGACAGAGTAACGCACCTTTCTTTGGCCAATTACCAACTCAGAATTGTTCACAGTGGCAGTTCTGAAAGCTCATTTTTACAGAGAGTAGGTACATATATGTTGGATGATGCCTTAGAGCTTTTCCTTAATATTGTTGCAATAAGTTTAAATTTACTTAAAGAATCCTTTTCTTTCCTTTTTTCTTTAGAATCCTATTTTGTTTTCAGACTGCCCCCTTTTTTAACTGTCCCTACAGCGATACCTTATTTGACAGTTTTTTTGCTGGGAGCCCTTCATGATGCTACCTTCTTTACATTTATCCTGGCTTGGTACCGACATTGAGAGTGCACTGACAAGTGTGTATTCAATAGGCTGTTCCGAGCACCACACTTAAAGATCTTGTTTGCAGGTCGCTAATTAAATAGGCCTGTTATCCTAAGAAATTCTATGCAGCCTATAGAGGGATCTGCAGGGCTTTGTAACATAAAAATAATATCCAACTGTTTTGCCAATCATAGTCTTATTAGTGTTACTCGTGTCCTAACTTTTGGTTTCTAAAACAAACATTGTGAGGACGTCTGAGTCTGTACATTTCTACATTTCTCCAGGACAGCATTTTTCTGATAATAGCAGTGTTCACTTTCTCAACCAACTGAAAAGCTTAGAAATCAGTAAAACTGTCTTTTACCTTTGATCCCAACAGGCTGTGCAATATTAACTCAATCACACAGTTTGAATGTTGCTGTTAGTAAACAGGTCTAGTCAGTCACCAGAGGCACCTGTATACACCCATACTGGACCAGGCTGTTTATTAGTTCCTCCTCTGGATCAAGACCAGTCAAATGTATTTGACTCTTGATTTCCTAGCAACAATTAAGTTTATTAATTCTTGTGTTTATCTGGGTTTTGTTGTTTTGTGGTTCAAGAATGAATGTTGGCTGTGTAAATATTGGACATGTTTTTATGTCTGGCCTTGTTTTTTTATTTTTTTTAATGCCTGTTTTTTGTGCATTTGTAACCAGGCTCCACTGTATTATATGTGTTGTCCAATATGAGCCACTAAATGCTGCATACTGTTCCCGATGCATATAAAATTGTGAGAGTAAATTGAGGTAAATTGATAGTGTAATTAGAGGTCGAAGCTGGACTTTTCTTTTGTAATTGTTACATTTTTCGTTGTTAATCATCTTTTCATTGCCTTATTTCTTCTCCTGCCTTTCTTAAGTCTTCCCGTTCTCCCAAAAAATAGAAGCTATTGTTAAATGTGCATTTTTTAGTCCAGTCTTTGGTGTTAAGCATTGCCAAATTCTACCTTCTATCCTGGTCTCACCCATATCTAAGAATGTTTGACCAAAATGTTGGTTTAGGAGTATCTTCCATTTTCTTGATTTCATTTTTTTAGTGGAAGGATGGAAAGAACAAAAAGGAAATGGACACTAGAAACTAGGCTTCGAAACACAAAATTATTTAGGCCTACTCAGTATTTACGAATCTAGATTGTAGTACTTTGTTGACACTATTAGAGAGAGAGAGAGAGAGAGAGAAGGCAAGGGACTATATATATATATATATATAATTTGTTGTGATTTTCTTGTTTTATAGAACAGTGCCCAATCTCTCAGAGAGATGATACATTGTTGATATTCAATAGGTTATTTCTTAACAGCTGAATCATGGTATGTGCTGTTGAGGTAAACTGTATATTTTGTCTTTATCAGGTTCTGACTGTTTTTATGAATCTTCTGATTATTTTGCTCAAGAATATTTGTAATAGGCTTAAAGTTGAGTACAATGGTGCCAAACGATCTTTAAGTCATCTTAAATCAGAAACAATATTGAGCAAGCAATCATGGTCCAAACACTCTAAAATCTACATTTCTATTTTGTGTAAGATAGTTGTCTTATCGAGTACGATTTTAAGTGCCCCTTAAAACACGTTTACTTGGAGCTTGAGTCAAGCTGTAAAGCACTTTTTAGATGATTTCTGTCTGCATGTTGTAGAAACAGAGTTTATGCATTTAGATACATTATTAGAGCAAAGCAATCAACAGAATTCTATTTTGCTTGCTGTGTCTTTAACACAGTGTGAGTTGTATGCAGCTTAAGAGTTTGTCCTTTTGCCTCATGCTTAGGTCACTAAATATCAAAGTGGCCTCTGCTGGTAAAAGTCAATGTAGATGAGCTAGTTCTGCTAAGTCTTCAGGGTCAGATCCAGGCGTCTCTTTAGAATGGGTTACCTGGCTCATTAGTTTAAAAAAAAATTCTGTCTAGATGAGCTATATATATATATATATTAACAGGTCTTGTTTGCATGATTTTCTTTTGCATTTTGTTTCTCTGTTCATTTATTTCCCCCTCTCGGAACAATCAGCCTCCATACTAAATGTGCAATACTGCTGAATGTGGTTTTTTGAGGTAGCTGCTAGTAAGGGATAAAAATTAAGGGAGATAAAGAGAGAAAAGAAGAAACAGAGAGTGGATTGAAGGCTGGTCCTTCACTGGTCTTCGTCTGCTGGAATGTCAGCATTGAAAATGTCCTGTTACAAAAAAGCTATAGTTTTAAAATGATTTTTAAAGATTTAAAAAGCATCAATGTTTTATAAATCACTTATGAGAGGGGGGCATACTTTGTATACACATTTAATCCTGTATAAAAATATAAAAGGATACACTTTTGAAAACATGTTGCTGTTTTCCTGTGTGTAAAGTAACATATTTTTTTTGTATCTTAATCAGTGTTTGCAATTCTTTTAGAAATAAGAATTTTGTAGTCCCATCAATAAACTTCATGAAACACACTCTGGTCTTCTGTCATGTTTTGTGGCTTTTCTTCATGATCACAAGGTCACAGTGTGGTATTGTAGTGCTAATATGAAGATAGATCATATTTCTTTTTGGGAGTGGAAGGGGGTGGTGGAACTTTCTCTTAGTTCTTATTAGTTCACTTTCACTAATGTTGCATTTAAACATAAAACAGATTATAAACACAACATGTGATTTATTTGTGGCCTGTGAAAAACATTGTTGTGTATTATCATTAACTGAAGAGTCAAAAAAATAAAACCAACACTGACTTATAAAAATATGATTAAATCTTGTAACTGACGCTTTCACCGTATTAAATATAAGGTGAAAGCCCAGCCTAAAACGTTCACCTTTAGAATTTAAACAAATGAAAAATGTTCTATGCAGACTACGCAGGTAAAGCTCAACAGCAGTCACCAGCTCAACAACTCAACGTTATTGCCATGATTTTCTACAGTGGATCCTTACATCCAAGAGTTCCAGATTCTACTGTGAAAGTTAAAAATGTGTAAATATCACAATTTACTTTATACAAACCTGATTTCCAGAAAAGTTGGGACAATGTTTTAAGACAAAAGAACAAAAATAAAAGTCTTTTTATTGTTAATTAACAGCTAGATTTGTTTTGCTAATAAAATGTGCTGTAGATTTATTTCTAGTGAATAATAAATTGTCCATGTTGGCCTTGTCAATAAAATAACAATCTTACATCCCAATTACACTCGACACTAAATCACACCCCACCAGCTACAAGTACTTACAAATGAATGTCTTACCTCAGTGTTTTCTGTTTCTGTGAGCTGGAGACAGCAGTAATAATACAGGATACAGATACTTGCTGTCTGCAAGTACAAAAAGCTTTGTTTTTTTTATGCAAGGTATCCAACAGTGGTACTGAAGAAGTTTAGCACCACACATAAATACTGGGTATTTGTTTTTGGGAAGATACTCAGACAATGTCATGAAACGAGGATCAAATTCTGGTCACTAGGACCTGTGCGGCAGCAACATATTTTGCTGTGCCCCACTTTTTAATGCCAAAAAAATATATGCCAATACCGAATAAATGAATTTTTATAATATGAACATTGGAAATGTGTCCAGATCCTTTTCCCATCCCATAATATAAACCACAACATCCACAACAGATGTTAATCTGTACTAAACACTACATCAGATCATTGCATTACCTATGCTATTGTTAGTTTTTCCCAGTTTATATACACAAAATGTAATTATGTACACAATTTTGAAAACTTTAAGCTCATGTATCAACAAAATGATTAAAAACTGCTCTAAGTAGAACTTATTTTTTTGATTTTGCTAATCTCTAAACACAAACTGCATCATTTTGCACACTTTGGTCACTTAGAAACACTGGCCTGCAAAATGCAAGAACCTGATTAAGCAATTAGTCTCACTTGTGTTGCACTTGTGCAAACTCAACTGGAGGAACACTTCCAATAATTATTTGAGTATAAAAGAGGCCTCAAGTGATTTATACAGGTGTTAGGAAAGAAGATGAAGCAGCAAGATCACAGAGGAAAATGTTCTTTTGTTACCTTTTTGTATATGTGCACTGATTTTCTTTGTAGTGTTTCTCACTCTGCTTACCTAGGTGAAATGTACTGATTTTGCTACATACTATGTAAAATAGTGTGTTGCATATACATGTAGTACTATAAATGCTTTTTTGTCACAAAAACCTACACTTCACCAAAATAAGAAAAATAAAACGTATTTCCACACACTTGCATTTGATTATGTAACATGGCCTCTTGAAGTCAAAACGTACATCAACAGTTCTGATGGTGGTGTTTGGCATTGATCACATCAGTGTTTATTTGATGCTCTGGAGGAGCTAAGCATATGATAGCTGTGTGTATTGTTTTGGTGGAAGTTTTGAGAGGAGAGAACATAGTTCTGAGTGCTGTGTTTGATTTTGATTACTTTTGGCAAAGTAATTTACTTTTTTCAGTTTGTGTTTAGAGTTTTCAGAAACTTAAACCCAAGCCTCAAGCAACCAAGATTGTCTAAACATGTAAACAGCAAAAAGTATAAATAAAAAAAATCATACATAATCTATTTCATTGTGGGTTACTTTTATATGCTGTACTAAAATACAGGGCAGTGGTTTACTGGACTATTGATTAGAAGGTTGCTAGTTCAAGCCCCAACACCACCAAGTTGTTTGTGTTGGGCCCCTGAGAAATGCCCTTAATCTACACTTGCTTTCATTATTTAGTTACAATTGTAAGTCATTTTTGATAAAAGTGTCTTCTAAATGCCAGAAATGTAAATTTAAAATCCAATCTAATGAATCTTATATCATCAATAAACATTAAAGAGAATCACTAGAATAATGGTAGATTAAGTCTAGTGGCTTAATGACATTTCTGTAGAAGTGTCAGAAATTTTTCAGGTTCCATTTTCAAGTGTTTCAGGGGCTAAGACAATTACTAACTGAAAATCACATGCAGCCTTACTGAAATGAACTATTGAAAAGCATAGAAAAAGTGAAACGAATGAAATTGATTTTTTGCCGTGTCATCGAGCTAAATGAGTCTGTACTGTGTGTTCAGCGCTAATTTCTTTCACCTGCAGATAGACTAGTCAAGTCAACTTTATTTATATAGTGCTTTTTACAATAGACATTGTCTCAAAGCAACTTTACAAAATCCAGGACCAACAGATACAAAAACCCCTGTAGATAGACACTCTGACACAACAAATTTGTGTTTTTACGATATGAAGAACAGTATTAATGCAATTCATTTAGTCAAACAATGGTACATACGTGTGATTCTGACTGTTGTACATCAGGATTTCTTGTTGATTGAAATAACGAATGTTGTCTCTGGAATACGGTCCTCCACCTACTACTTTTAGGGTGTAACTACAAAGCACACAATTTTTTCACAAGTAATAAAACGTATACATTGTGATTATATAATATTTGGACTGTGTAGAATAGCATACGATCAAGAAAATGTCAGTAAATTAATAATAATACAACTATTACTGGGTTGGTTGTGCCTACCTACAGAGGCCACATACATGTGAGGTAGAAGGTATGAACATGATGGCAGGATGATTAACCAGGGTAAAAAAAAAAAACTGTGATTAAAAAGCCAAAAATATAAAGAAAACTACAATACAACCAGTCGCCAAAATACCAGACACTGAAAACAAAATCTGCGACCCAAAGCAGAAAGGCAAAAGAACACAGACAGAACACAGACTGGTGCTACCTGTGCCTGAGAGGGATATGGCGTGGCGGCAGATTTCTGAACAAAAAGTTGCCAGAATGCAACCTCATAACCTCATCGGCCTGACAAAATACATTTAAAATGTTTCATGCTGGATGCACTTGTTTTACTTTTACATGTTTTAAATGCCCACTATCCTTTATTCAATTATTTGCTGTTTCTAACAGTTGGGCAATACACTGTTTGCCAAGAATGCTAAACTTGCTGAAACATAACTGGGGCACAATGACTAATTAGCACATGCCCACTGTGCGAGCACTAGTCATGAACACATGCTGAGTGCAGTCAGACTGAAAACAATGTATTTAGAAGTGGCACCTTCATAGCACAATAGTCAAGACTTATGCATCAATTTTACTGCATATGCACCAGGTGCCAAAGATTTTGGAACACTGCCACAATGTAGAGTTAGCATGAAATTCTCAAAACAGCTCCCCAAATTATGTTTAGTACTCTATTTGTGATGAAATGGATGCCTCATTGTGTCACAAACTTACAAAATTGTGTGCCTCAATAATAATAGCCTGCTGTATAAATCAGAAGTTAATGGCCACTTTGGTGCAGGAGCCTTTCACACTCCTAACATAATCACAATGTGCAGTAATGGTTGGGTACTTACCATTTTTTAAATGAATGCAAAGCACATCGTGTGTAGTTTTTGGGCATTTGAACAACTTCTTGTTAAGGCGACTGGCCCTCCTTACAGTAGTGGTGAAATCAAGTACCAAATGCTTACCTGGGGGACAGCCATTGTAAATGGGTAATCTGTGGCATCCCTGAAACATGCGCATAAACACACAAACACACACAATTTTTATTTTTAAACACTGATGGCTGTACCAGCCCAAGTTTTGTTCAGTTCAGGTTTACACTTCTAGACTGTGCAGACAAAAACCTAGCTGCAACTAAGATTCATTTTTGCTGTCTGAAAAAATTGCTCTGTTGTAACAATACAAAGAGACATTTTGTAAAATGCAATACAGTTATCTACAGTATATTTAACTGAGAAAAATGACAGAGAAATAACTTTCAATGTTTGGCTGACCAACTGTATTTTATAAATAAACAATACTAACAGGTGACTGGGTATAAAAGTAGGATCACTTTGTGGAAAACTTCATGAGAGAATTGTAAATCAGTTCAACAAGATGAATGGATGGACAGACAGATAGATAGATGGATGAGTTTCAAAGACAAAAAGGACCATCCAGACAGTAAAAGGAGCAAAAGCCAACAACTGTCATGGTATGGGGTGCATCAGTCCCCATTACATGTGAGATTTCCATATGTGTAAGGGTACCATTGATGAGAAAGCATATTTTGGAACACATGCTACCATTAGGTTGACATCTTTTTCCACAAAGTCCATGGTTATTTCAGCAAGACAGTGACAGGCCTCGTTCTGCATATGCCAAAGCAGCGTAATTTTGTAGACACAGTGTTTGACTGGCCTGCCTGCAATGCGGATTTGTATAAGCACAATCTGCACAGACATAACATAAAGCATTCACTGGCATGCACACTAAATGAATTATTTTGGAAACTCCTCTAGAAGCAGTATGTAAAGTATTATTTTCATTTATGATGGTGCAGAAGGTAACAATGATAAATCACTGAACTGCAGCAGAATGTTAATTTTACATATAGGTTTTATCTACAGTCAGATGTGCACACACAGCAATGCATTTTACATTGTCATGATTGATCACTGTTGACAACCAAGGACTACACTGTAAGCCCGGATAAGTTCAATCTACTTAAAAAATTTTAGGAAACCGGTTGCCTTAAAAAAGTTAAGTAATGTATAATGAAAACTTGAGTTAGCATAACTTAAAACATTTATTACACCTAAAAGGCAAGTTGATTAAACTTTATTTTTTTGGTTATACCAACTGCTTTTCCCAATAATTCTACTTATTATCTTGAGCTCAATGGACAAAAATATTAATTTTTGTATTAATAAATATTAAGTTTCCATGTTAATTACATTTTAAATATCAATTAGAAATGTTTATAGAAAAACAGACAGAATAATAACATTATTTTTCTTTATTTCACTTCAGAAGTATTCACTTAAAATACAACATGTCAAGAAAACATCTTTAAAACTGTACAAGCTGTATATAAAGTTCTGATGAAACAAAAACAGCTCTGTACAGTAACCATGATGCTGTACTCAGTTTCACACAGTGAGCTGATTTCTTAACGTTTGGCTGCAGCTTTCTAAAACAAAACAAAGAAACAAGAAACAGAAGTATTAATATCAGCATTAATACAATTCATTAAAAATAAAGCAAGCCATCACACTAGCCTAAACACGGCAAATAAAGCAGCGCTGTTTGATTATTTATTTAGCGTCAACATTAATATTATTTATTTTAAACAAAATTGTTAAGTAAAGTACAACACTTACCAAAATTGGACGGAAGATGAAAAAGTCCCATCACACTGGTGTACATGCTACTCAAAAATAGCATAATGAGGAAGAAAATGTTCGTCCATTTAGTTTAACAAAGGTTCCACTTCACAAAAGACAAGTTTACTTTTGCAAAAAGCCTTAAATGAAAAGTAAAAAGTAATTTGCAACAACAGGTTACAAAAGTTAAAACAAATGGCTACCCGAACACAAGAAAATCATTTTTGCCTGATTCACCAACAGCAAGCTGAAAAGAGGCGGACTTACACGTATATGGGAGGCGTTTTTCTGTTTAATTTCCTTAACTTTTTTAAGTTAATCTGATAGAAAAGTATTTTTTTTTTGTTTAGTAAACTTAAATCTTTTAGCACATTTAAATGTGTACTCAAATGAGTACATTGTACTCTGCATTTTTTAGTAGAGCAAAAAAACTTATGTATGTTGTACTGAAAATGTTTGATTAGATATAAAGTCCGGGCTAACAGTGTAGGGCACACAAGTACTTTTATCTATCCCTAATACCTATCAGCAATACAAGCAATTTATAGAAATCTATAGCAAATGAAAAAACAAAACAAGCCAAAAAACAAACACAGACCTGAATTGCCATCTTTTGCTCCTTCTCCTAAAAGCACTTTAGTTCTGCCCCACACACCTAAATTAACACAGAAATTTAGTGTGAGAGATTATTTAATGGGGCGTGACATTTAAAGAGCTTTCTTAAGGTTACTGTGTCGTCTTTCTTTTACTGTGCACAATGTAGGCTCCAGAAATTTGCATGTGTATTTTAATGATTGCATTTTTAACATTGCATGTGCCACCAAAGCACTGCTTTTCATTACCCCAAACAGTTATTCATACTTATTTAAGACTAGACTGCTAATTGTTTTAATGTGGAGACTACAGTACATATAAAACTACCGTCCAAGTAAAATTGCCTTCGGCTGGCACAGTGATCTAGTGTTGAGCTCTTGAATTCAAATCTTAGCTGTGCAATCAACCTGGCTGAGCATCTAAAAGACACAATTGATCAAGCCTCTCTAAACGAGACAAGGCTCTCTGTAAGACTCCACCTCTAACAGGTGAAAAGAAGCGGATATTGGAGGAGGCCCATGCTAGTCCACGGTAAAGGAGATGCAATTGGAAATTGGAAATAAAATCAAAATAATTCAATACTAATTTCTAAAAAAACAGTCAAACATGCTTGTTCCTGACCTGCATCCAAATGCAGGCACTGTTTTGTTTACTTGCCACTGATGCAGCTTCTGATGTTTTTACTTCCTCAGACTTCTCCGGGTTTTTTTTTCACATTTTAAAATACTGTATTTGGACACTTGGCCATGAGCTTGTTGAACATCCCATTTCGAAAACAAACAATATTAAAATGGACAGACCTCTGTGCGATCTTTGTAGCTATAATAACACCCACTTTTCTGAGAAAGCTTCTCACAAGACTTTGAAGTATGTGTGTTGAAATTTGTGCCCATTGAGTCAAAAGAGCATTTGTATGGATGGCCATTTAATTAATTTCGTTCCAGAGCTGCTCAGTGGGGCTGAGATCAGGGCTCTGTGCAGGCCACTGGAGTTTCTTTAAACCAAGCTTTTCTCCATGTCTTTGTAGTCTTTGCTTTGTGAACAGGGTCACAATCATGCTGGAAAAGGAAAGGGCCCTCCCTAAAATGTTGGTAGCATATAATCTTCTTTATGTAGTTGATTTATTATACCTGTTAGCCATTGTTGTGGATAAAACACATGAATTAAAACATTTAAAAGTACTTTTGTCCATATAATGTATCATGCATAAAAATACTTTTATTTTAGAGTAATATGGGCAGTAAAGATGTTATAAAATGGAACCTCTTATGTACTGTGCTGAATTTTCTTTAAAAAGTAACTGACCTGAAGCAGTAGACTCACAAGGCACCAGGTTTCTCCCTGCTAAAGAATGGCCAATATAAGCACCCTTGTCTGTCACTGTTACCTAGGAAAAATGCACATATACAATGAAAGTGTTCAGCTCACTGAATATACGAGCTAACTTAATGAGCAATTCCAATGATTCCAATAACACTGTAATTGTAAACACACTCCCCCATCACCCATTCTTGTTTATATGCCCATTATAAGGTTCTCAACCATTGGCTGTTTGAAATAATTTGCTACTGGAAAAATAAGGTTGCTGAGCGCTGCACACGAGCAATTGTCCCAGGCATTCTCCACACCATTTGTTTGGAAGAAGAAGTGTGTGCTTTCTTCACTTTTACCTTATAGACAACGTCTGCATGGTTTAGAAACTCCTCTCTGATTAGGGTGACCTGGAGATGAGTACTGTCAGAGACTTCAGCTGACAAAAGAATGTCATGTATGCTCATCCAATCTACGAGAAAACACACACACAAACCATCTCTGTAAGTAGAACATGTTTTTGTTTTTTTTATTTTTTATTAACCAATCACATTTTTATTCTGAATCAAACTAATTCCTAAATCCATGTACTTATAATTGTCAGTGTGTGTGGTGCACACCTCGGGTGCTTTGTTTAAGCTGCTCATATGAAGCAGCTGAGATGCGAATGGAAAAGGAGTAGGAGCTGTTGCAATCCAGAAAAACTTCTTTAGGAAGATCAAATTCAGAGTTGGAGAAGGAAGGTAAGTAAGCATCCACTTCCACGATCACACCAGAGGATGACAGGCCATGACTATCCACGTACAAATGATAATCCTAAAATAGGCAACAAGCTATATTATTGATATCATTAATATATATTTTTACATTTAAAAAGGTTACAATCAGCACAGCACACATGTCTACAATACAGCACATAACATTTGCAGCCTTCAGCGAATATTTAATTGGTATTGCACACAACACAACTATCATTTGAAACATGCTGGAAAACATCTGCTCTGCCTCTGAAAAAAACAGCTTGCTGAGCGGTGCATACTACATGATCGCTTGTCACGGGCGCGGCCGTGAGTCTAGCTGCTGAGCAAGTGGAAACTCAGGCACCTCCACAAAATGAGTCAGTGACTTATTTCCATTTCTGGCTTCAAACTGCATAGTGTGCACAAGGCATTAGTAACAGCCATACACTAAGCATTTTATTTAGATTATACAATGCAGCTGGTAGTTATGCTGCACAGATACATGGGTCTTGCGGATCTGGGATTAATTCTCGTCCATTTCCTCTGTGTATTCCAAAAACATGCAGTGACAAGATTAGTTGATCTGAACTGGCCCAATTTGTGTGCAAGTGCGTGAATGAGTATGTTTGTGGTGTTCTGCAGTAGATTAGTGCTATGTCCACTGTGTGTTTCTCTAGTGCCAAAATAGCCACAATTTGAGTTCATTTATAAAACATGATATGATGTTACTTGATTTTGCTATTTAAAAATACAGATTGATTAGTCAAGGTCTGCAGGTGCAAAAAAAGTGACATGATAGATTGTACACTGTTACAACATACTCTGTATGAATCACTAGATGTGTAGCATTAATGACTTTTGAGTCTAGGATTAAAAAAGAGTACAACAATCTGTGTTAACTATAAGAAATTTTAAATCAGTATCACCTTGTCAGCTATGTGTTCCTTCTTCTGCATGCGTGAGATGGGGTCATGGATAAAATCTCCTGAACTCTGAGAAACACAAAGGCTGTGTTGAAGAGTATTGCAACATTTGTACACTTGTGAGGCTGTGTACACTTCAATGTGGGCAACGCTTTTACACCCACAGCTTTTATGCAAGAAAAGGTGGCCTACTTGTGGTTGGTGTTTTCTTCTATTATCTTCTAGAATCAAGGTCAACAAGTATTAGTTTAAGTACTAGTTAGGATTCATTCTACAGCATATACAGTATATCAGTGTCAGCGTTTTATTGCAGTCTTTGATTAGAATGTGTTTGTCTACCAGTAGGTAAGCAGCATGATGCCACAGTAGGTGCTGCACTAGATCACTGTAAATGCTGAGTGAGGCTGGACTACGATAGCCAGATGATGATCTCACTTGTGGTGGTCTGGCCTTGTACGCCTGCTTGCGAGTAAATGGTTCAGGCTGTGGAAGATCCTCAATATGCTCCTGGAAAAATGGGCATGATGACGAGAGATGGCCCTGATTGGACGACCTGAGATAAAGCAGAACATTTCAAATATAAAAATATGGGAATGTAATAAAGTAAAATTTAAGTTTACTATTATTACCTTATTGTTTTAAATGTAATCACCCGTCTTTCTGGTAAACCTAAACTAAACAAAAAGTTTTAGTACCAATCATGAATAATAAATATCAAATGTACTGTATATGGGGTACTCTAAGCAATTGACCAAGGATCTAAAAACAAAGCTAGGTACAGTGGGGCCAAAAAGTATTTAGTCAGCCACTGATTGTGCAAGTTCTCCTACTTAGAAAGATGAGAGAGGTCTGTAATTTTCATCATAGGTACACTTCAACTATGAGAGACAAAATGAGAAAAAAAAATCCAGGACATCACATTGTAGGATTTTTAAAGAATTCATTTGTAAATTGTGGTGGAAAATAAGTATTTGGTCACCCACAAACAAGCATAATTTCTGGCTCTCACAGACCTGTAACTTCTTCTTTAAGAAGCTCTTCTGTCCTCCACTCATTACCTGTATTAATGGCACCTGTTTGACCTCGTTATCTGTATAAAAGACACCTGTCCACAGCCTCAAACAGTCAGACTCCAAACTCAACCATGGCCAAGACCAAAGAGCTGTCGAAGGACACCAGGAAAAAAATTGTAGACCTGCACCAGGCTGGGAAGAGTGAATCTACAATAGGCAAGCAGGTTGGTGTGAATAAATCAACTGTGGGAGCAATTGTAAGAAAATGGAAGACATACAAGACCACTGATAATCTCCCTCGATCTGGGGCCCCACGCAAGATCTCATCAAAATGATCATGAGAACGGTGAGCATAAATCCCAGAACTACACGGAGGGACCTGATGAATGACCTGCAGAGAGCTGGGACCAAAGTAACAAAGGCTACCATCAGTAACACACTACGCCGAGAGGGACTCAAATCCTGCAGTGCCAGGCATGTCCCCCTGCTTAAGCCAGTACTTGTCCTGGCCCGCCTGAAGTTTGCCAGAGAGCATATGGATGATCCAGAAGAGGATTGGGAGAATATCATGTGGTCAGATGAAACCAAAATGGAACTTTTTGGTAAAAACTCAACTCGTCGTGTTTGGAGGAAGAAGAAGAACCCAAGAACACCATACCTACTGTGAAGCATGGGGGTGGGAACATCATGCTTTGGGGCTGTTTTTCTGCAAAGGGGACAGGACGACTGATCCGTGTTAAGAGAAGAATGAACGGGGCCATGTATCGTGAGATTTTAAGCCAAAACCTCCTTCCATCAGTGAGAGCATTGAAGATGGAACGTGGCTGGGTCTTCCAGCATGACAATGATCCCAAACACACCGCTCAGGCAACGAAGGAGTGGCTCCGTAAAAAGCATTTCAAGGTCCTGGAGTGGCCTAGCCAGTCTCCAGACCTCAACCCCATAGAAAATTTGTGGAGGGAGTTGAAAGTCCGTGTTGCCCAGCGACAACCCCAAAACATTACTGCTCTAGAGGAGATCTGCATGGAGGAATGGGCCAAAATACCAGCTACAGTGTGTGCAAACCTGGTGATGACTTACAGGAAACGTTTGACCTCTGTCATTGCCAACAAAGGTTATGTTACAAAGTATTGAGTTGAACTTTTGTTATTGACCAAATACTTATTTTCCACCATAATTTACAAATAAATTCTTTAAAAATCCTTTTTTTTTCTCATTTTGTCTCTCATAGTTGAAGTGTATCTATGATGAAAATTACAGACCTCTCTCATCTTTCTAAGTAGGAGAACTTGCACAATCAGTGGCTGACTAAATACTTTTTGGCCCCACTGTAATGCCCACCAAGCATAGTAAGGCTATAAAAAAGATATCAACGTCTTACCAGTTCAGAATTCTACTAGGATAAAGCCTGCAAATCATCACTGTTACTCCACCAAATATCACAGAGAGTGAGAGACACTGTGGCTTGTAGGCCTCTCTCTGTCTAACCATTCTTATTCTTCACATTATTATTTATTAATCTAATAAGTATTATTATTTTAACTTACTGGTATGCTACAAATTAAATGTAGCCATGTAAGTAGTGATATATGAAAAGCAAATAAATTAAAATTCCTTACAGTCGCACCAAAATTGTGTGTTAATTTATGTTGCATTGGGGTGAAAAACAATGAACAGATGCCACAAAAAATAGCAGTATGTGCATCAGAGGCATTCTGAAATGTTTCCTCAAGGTACTCCACCTCCCAAAAACATGTGTGAAGTCACTGAGGAAACGAGTGAGTGAGTAAATATTTGAGTGAGGCTTTAAATTTTTTGTACCCAAAACTACTGTAAGAAAGAATTTCAAGCACGGGCATCTTCCTCTTTATGATAGAACATTTTCCTTTGAAGTCCACAGTATAGACCAGCTACAAACAGAGACACACACACATTTATTCAGACACTGTGGTTGATGTTAGTATCAGTTCTGCATAACTGTAATAATATAATGAATGCATGTATTTTCATCTGTTTCATTTACTTTTGTGTGTCTGTTTGTGTACCTCATGCAGCTCTTTATCCCAGCTGTAGAAAAAAAGTAAGTAAACTGTGTTTCATAATGTAAGACTTGTAGCCTTGGATTCACTGCAGATGTAAGAAAACCTCCCAACCAACAGAAGGACTTACACATATCACCTGGTCCATGCCTTCCTGACCCCACCACACCTACACATACACATAAACTTACAGTCATGTTTATGTACTTACACAACCACTAACAGATGAATATAAAGACCCCCATCTCCCAAAATGTGCAGGGAAATGTCTGTTTCATTAAAATATATCTCTTAGGCAAGGTATTAAATGTTGGGCTGATTGCAGTTACTCGTAGTAAATGCATTAAATGCAGCAGACTAAGCAACTCTGATGAGATCCAAATTATTATGACCATGCGTCCAAAACAATGAAGCATGCTCAGAGGCAGCCAAGATTAACTGATGCAAGACAACATGAAGGCTACAGTGTCTGGTACAGACCGGTGGAAAGGCAACTGCGGCTCTAACTGCAAGTGCATGTGTCGCAACACATAGTGCATCAAACTCTTCTGTTTACGAAGCTACATAGTTGCAGGCCAGTCAAAGTGCCCATGTTAACTCCTTTCCACCATCAAAAGCACCTACAATGGGCACGCAGGTAACATAACTGAACATCAACAATGGAATAAGGTTGAAAGAAGGTTAACTGGTTGGAGAAATTTAGTTTTCAAGTACGTGTGCATGGTTTAGCCATGGAAGAGATGGCAGCAAAATGTGATTTACCTCTTAACAGACAAAAATTGAAGAACCTACTGCTAACATCCTGGTACCAGATACCAAGGAATCCTTTAGATGTCTTTTGGAGTCCATGTCTTAGCAGATCAGAGCTGTTTTGATTATATTAGGCAAAACTTCCTAATGTGTGTAATATTTCACAATATTATCAACCAAACTTGGCTGACTCAGACAGACTTATGGGGGTCTGTTTTATTAGTGGGGTTTTTTTTTGTGTCAGTTTGCAGTCACTGGTTTATACATAATTATCACTTTGTTCTGATAAAGTCTGTAGTGAAGCTCAGAAACAATGGGTGAGGGACAGGAATGCTTCCTGGACAGAGCACAAGCCCTGAGTGAAATTAGACAAACAGTAACCAGGATTAAACCTGAATCACTACAGCTCTGCAGCACCAACAGTATCTGCTGTGCCACTGTTCCACCTCCTTACAACATTAAATGTAACACCAAAGAGTTCTTCACACACATATCTCCTCAGTCTCAGTGACAAAGACAAATTCTCCATTGTATGAATGTGTGAAGTATTTAATCATCTTATCCAAACTGCAGACAAAACACAGACCAAAAGAAACAGTCACATATGAGTTACAATACTAAAGATATACATGTATTTAAACCCATATCAGAATAAGAAAACTATGTTTATGAATTATCATAAACTTTTTATTCAGAGTAATAATAATTAATTAATTCCACCATAAACTTTGCCACTGTGATGGCATTAATACTGGGAAGAGGTTGTCTAGCTAAACCTCTAATATTTGCCTCTCATATTTTAGACTTTGAGAGCACCATCACTCACACTACTTCCCAGAGTAGGCAATTATATCTGAAATTTCCTTAAGGGTTTAGAAACAGTCATTAAATTAAAAAAGATACCAGAGAAACCTCTGACAAACTGCAGATGTCTCTAGGCACAGCAGGAACTAGGCACTAGGCACAATTTGGATTAATAAGAGGGTAGCAGGGGGGAAACATGGCTAACTAAAAGAAACATCAGTGCTTTTCTGACAGCAGTTTTATTATGACATATGAAATAGCCTGTATTCCAAATGTGGACATTTACTTTTTTCACTATTGAGTAATCACATATTTTTCCAATTCTCGCTTGATGCTAGATTCTTGCCCTAATTTTTTAAATAATGTTATATACTGTATTACAGAAAATCTTTGCAATTGTGTTTACTGTTCCTAAACTGATGAACTATACTTCACACAGATCTGGCCAAGTGGTGAATCTGGAACATACTATGTATACTCTTCTTATACCCAACTGTCACCTATTTATCTATAAAGAAATAAATCCAAAACATGTGTTTTTATCATTCCATAACCACTGTTAACTCCACCACTAGAAGGTTACAGCACAAACCAGTGTTACAACACAAACATCTGACCACTCTAAGACAAATTGTAAGGCTTCATAACTTTATAACAGAAAAGTGTTTATGGGAAAAGTGTTAGTGTGCTTTGGTGCTGCAGGTCTTCTGTATTGAAAAGATAAAACATGGTCAACCAGCCTTTTAACTCTCGGACAGTTGGATATAAACCATGGCAGTAAAATGCCCCCACTTTATATAAGCCCCTAGTCCACCTAGCTGTGGCTTTATTGCCTGTACGTTTTTAAATATGTCACAGATGCCCATAAACGGAATTAAGCTAATCTTCTGTTGCCACTAACTTTTAAGCCAAAATTTTCACAAGATTCTCAAGACTATTTAGTTAGAAATAAGTCTGATCCCTTTCCTTTAATTTCGTGACATGTAAGTGCACGTTAACTTTATTTTTACCATTAGGACCATCTGCCTAATATGCTGTGAAAACAGCTCTGAACTCTTTAACTTCTGTATGTTGAGAGGTGAATTGTCCAAATGTGCATCCTGATGCCATCTTTTCCACGGAAAAGCAATGCACACATGTCTGGCCACATGATCTTGAAAAAATCAGGATTCATCAGACCAGTTTTTTGATCTTCTTTCACTGCTCTGACGTCCAGTTCCGATGCTTGTGTGACCATTGTGGGTAGTTTTAACAGCTGACAGGAGTTAGCATGGGCACTTAAGTGGCCTGCGACAACACTACCCCATGCAAAGAAGGGTTCAATGCACTGTGTGTTTTGACACATTCACCTTGTCAGTTATAACATTATCTGCACTTTAACCCACAGTAGCCCTACTGTAGGTCCATACTAGACTCTATAGCTGTCAAGTCCTTTGGAATCAGTAAGTTATAACAGCCCAACAACTTGTAGGATGGTTTGTTGTTTTTCCATCTTTGAACCATGGCTACCTGTGAGAACCCCTTTCAGTTTCAGATCCTTTAACCCAGTCATCTGGCCATAATAACTGGCCTTATCCAAGTCACTTAGGTCTTTATGCCTGATCACAACTACTGTATTTAGCACACGTAGCTGACCAGCACATGACCAAAAGTCAAGGGGTCTGAATACTTTCTGAATTTACTGTAGATTTGGTATGACAGTGCCTAACTAGCTCATGGTTAAGTCTCCACATAATCTTAGCTTAACAGTTCCAATTACAACCATTGTTTGAGAGATTTTTGGAATGATCTTCCTATTTCCAATCTGGTTACCTCTGGCTACTTCAGTTTCCTTTCAACTCCTTAAAAAATGGCAGTATGTGGATTGTCTGGTGTAAATTCCCCTAGGTGTAAACAACCGAGTAAGTAAGATAAATAGTGAAGAAATTGGCTCTATTTAGGGTGCATTTCTGCCTTGCGCCCAGTATTTCTATGTACCCAGTGACTCTAAATCAGGGTAAAGCTGTTATTAAACATAATAATAAAAACTATTCATTTTACTTACAGTATGTCTCTACTGCATTGGTACTTATTGTAACATATCAGAACCATGGACAGCACAGCAAACTAGCTATCAGACTGTGTTTGTTTACCTAATATGAGCACAGAAATGGCGGATATGTGCTCTGGGTGAGGCAGCAGCTCCACTAAGAAAATGTCAGTTAGGTTGTGCAAAGTGTTCAAAGTTGCCCACTTCACCTGGCAGGACTGAACTGTTGGTCCTTTAGTCTCTATAACAACAAAAAAAATCTGAGTGATACAAAACAAATCTCGTAACACCAAAAAAATGGTGTCTAACTTCATTCATGCAAATCAGTGGCTCACCGATGACATACTCACAAGCTCTTTGGTTAAACAGGTTTAACAGCTCAGTAAAGCTTACATCTCCTGCTAAAATGAGCACACAGGAAATCATTACTGCAGTAACTGTTAGTGGTCTAGTGAAACCCAAGAATACATGCCTAAAAAAAACTGTTAAAACTTTATAATGAAATATAGGCGAAAGAGAACACAAGCTATCACCACATATGACTGGTTTATACATTTTCAACTGAGCTCGTTCCAGCCTTAATATGTCTTTGTTTTCACTGACCTTTAAGCCAAACTCTTACATATTCTCTCCAAGTATCTTTTCAACACTGCAGATTCTCTTAACATGCTGTTTTGGTTCATCAGACAACACATGTGGTTTAGCTTAGCAAGACTGCATGATTACCAGCTGCCTGCTTGAACCTATAAAACCTATTATTTTTTAATGGACTATTAATAGTCCATTATAGTCCGTTAATAGTCCTTTGCAGCTCTCAAAGTTAGCAGTGATTTTATTTTTCATTTCAATCAACTGCTCTATCTTGGTGAGGGTTGTGGTGGATCCAGGTCCACACTGGGAAACACTGTGTGCAAGGCAGGAATTCCCTGGACAAGGTGCCAATTCATTGCAAGGCCATCCCAAACATAGCCAATTATGTATGTGTAGATGTCCAGCATGCAGACGATAGTAGCACTAAGATTCAAAACCAGATCCCAGATGTGGTGGGCTGGCATAATAGACTGCTGACCCAGCAATCTTTCCACAACCTTCTTGCTGTTTAGCAAAGTCCATCTCTGGCTTAGATGTTATTTACAACGTTAAATGGTGGACAAAATAACATAAACCCCACATGAAAATTTGATTACATTGACTAATAACTAACATCATGTATCAGGTATGAAAGCGCTCTGACAATTAGCACTTTGGGATTTGAAAAGCAACACGTGGCATCTAAAAGATTTCCAAAAGGTCTACTATTAAAAAAATAAAATAAAATGTAACAAACAGCCCCTAAAGGTAACCATAGAGTTGAATGAGAACCTTCCTGACCTACTCTGAGCAAAATCTACTTTAACAATGGCAGCATTTTTACCCACAATGTCTGGTGCCAGCTGCTCACTGTGGAGAATTCATTATGATACAGGAATCTTTAGAACCAATAATTACCTTGCATGGTACCCCAAACAGGCTTGTGTCAATACTTTTTAGTTGCTGTATGAACATGGTCTAATAAAAATCTGTAATATTAAAATCAGTAGACTGGTGGTTTACCATAGATGTGCGCCCTGTACAGTGTTGCTTTCTGCCAGCCTCCTCCCAGCACATAGAAAAACTCAGTGTTATTGTAAGGAACACACACAGGAACTATTCGTGATACACACACACACAACTCTGCAGCTGCTGCCATGAGTCTTCGAGAGATATAAGAGGAAGTGTGAGTGTTGAGCTGTCAGAATGTATTCTGCATATGTATGTTCACACTGGGAAATTCAGCTCAATTTAGAGGGAGCAATGGATTAAATCTTTTAGGAAAATGCAATGCTATAATTTTGTTTAGCAGACCGAGTTATATAAATGTTTTAAAAAACCCACAGTTTCTCCTGCATAAAATGTATGTGTACACATTCAAATAAATTGTTTTATATACTGTCATTTGTATTTGTGCTAAAAGCATTTCTGTGGCCTTAATATAAAGGCCCAGGCACTGCAGTAAAAACTCTAGCCCACTATCACTGACATCCGGGGTTCAATTTTCATAGATGCTATTAGCCGATCAGTCATCTACACAGACAAGACTGGTATGTCTGGAGAGGGGAGAGGATGGTCAAACAGCCTAGCCACTGGGAGGTGTAATTGTCAGTGAGCTCTCTGTGCTGGTCCCAAGCCTGAATATAATAAGAAGTGCTGCATCAGGAAGGGCATTAAAATTGTGCCAAAACAGGTTTGCGTACTAGAATGGTCCAATGTGATGACCCCTTAATTTCTTGCATTTTTCTTGAACTTTTTTTAATTACAAAACAATAATTAGAATTGACCCCCAAGGTATATAAGGTATATACTGTATATATCTATATAAAAATATATTTTTATAAATATATAAAAAGATTACCTAAAAATCTGAACCTTTGGGCTACCACCGCCCTATTTTCTCTAAAATGGCAAACACACTTCGAGTGCTATACCTGATGGAGGAATTTGAAGAGGCAAGAGTGAGTAGATTCCGATAAAGCGATATAGTAGCTGGTTCTGTCGGATGAATATGGATCACTAAAGAAAACTCAGTCTGGCATCTGAAGGAATCGTAGCTGCAACTCTGTATGGACACCTGCACACGCACACACACACACACACACACACACACACACACACACACACAAAGAGTTTTAAGATACAAAAACTATAAATACAAATCTACTTACAAAAATGTATTAGAAATAAAAAAAAAGTTGATTTATTGGTATTCAAGTAACAATTTTTTTCCAGTAAACAATAATTAGTAAACCAATAATTAGTTTTCTGTTTTAGATAAGATCACAGGCATTCTGTGTTTGCTGGAGTAACTATACTAAACTTTATTACATAAGCCACACACATGATTTTAGCTTTAGTCTTTATTATTTGGGAGAAGGCTGCAATCAAATTATTACATAATTAGTATTAAGCTATATTATACTTGATGTTGTCATATGAAAAACTGTGATTTTACATTTGTTAACTGTTAAAAGATGTCAACAGTTAACAGGTTTATTCTATTTATATATTTATATTATTATTATTTGAAACATTTTACTTTAAATAAAGTCATATAAAACTCTACATTAAGATTTTTAAAAACATCCAATTATAAATAGAGCGTAATAAAGAAAAAATTATACCAATATACCAATACCAAAAGTTCCAGACATTTGGTAAAATGCAATAAAAACAATAATATAGTCACATGGCCTCAGGAGTACTTCGTAAAACTGTTGTCAGTCCACCACTGTATTAACAAATAAGCAAAGAGAAGTTCATGCATCAATTTTATGCAAAATGCGGCAGAGCTCTGTGGGCCCCAAGTTTTAGCTTGTTTTCTGGAAAAATTGGCATGTAGTTTACCATTCCCAAGACAAAAAGATCCATCCAGACTGTTGTCAGCAAAAGGTGCAAAAGCCAACAACTGTCATGATATAGGGGTTTGTATCATTACCCATAACAAGGGTGACTGTCATAAGTGTATCTATTAACATAGAGTCATACATTTGGATTTTACGTGTATTTAATACCATAAAACTGGATCATGTATCCACCACAACGACTGGGCATTAGAGTGTATGTGTGTGTGTCCGTTTAGTGCTAGGTAGCACTCTGAGGGTATGTTATAGGCCAGGTTTCTTATGTTCTTCCCGGGTCTGTGTGGGTTTTCTTTGGGTAATCTGGTTTCATTCTGCCTACAGAAAGGTCAGTCTGCTTTATAGTACCTTCAGTTGTGCTGTATATAACAGTTCTCATGGTATTGTCTACTATTTATTATGGCTTTTATTTACTATTTATAATTATACAACAGTTATATACAACATACCTTACAATCTGATTGGTTGAGAAGCGTTCTAACAGTGCTGATATTTGTGATAACAGCACGGCCTTTTCACACCACAACTGTATTACTCCGCTGACGCGTTGCCAGTAACGACAAGCTTAATGCACACAAGCCGCCGGTTGTTAACATATACAAATAACGCAATAACTCTAATAAATAACTAAATTCTTTCTTTTAATTCTTAATTAATTTTATTTTTAGCTTTTTCTCCTTTTCCTTTCATCTTCGCTTATTTATATTCGCTTATTATTTTTATTCCAAACTAGCGTTACTTTGTAGTGTTAAACTATATGCCTTTTTTAGCCTACTGTGTTAAGGCAGGGTAGGGAATTTCTACTGTTGCATAGCAGCAACTCATTCGTTGTGGAACTACTTTTTGGCGGAAGGTATTGTCAATATTAAAGCATATTCAATATGAAATTCAGGGTTTCTTTGATTTATTTTCTTACTTTATTTTGTAAAAACTGTTGTATAAAAGCAATAGAACACTTGAGGTCGTTTGTTATCGCGAATAACATCACGGCTCTGATGATCTACTGCACTCTCCTTCGGCTCGTGCCTGCAACCAAATCACAGCCGTGATGTTATTCGCGATATACAATCTAGCGCACTGTGTGGGGAACATAACCAATTTTCTAATTCACTATCTAGTGCACTTTGTAGGGAACATAAATCCGTGATCTGATACACAATCTAGTGCACTATGTAGGGAACATTAATGTGTTTGTAATGCGAACAGTTAGCTTAATAGCCCAGTTAACAGCTCCTAAAAGTTCTGTTCTCACCAATATCCTTTGGTGTGTGCGAGAGGTTTTTTATTTCTTTTTTCCCTTCGGAGGTTCTTGCCCTCTTCTTCTTGTTGTTCTTACCTCCCTGAAATGAGTTTTTGCAACTTGGGATGTCTGCTTTGTAGTGTTAAACTTTAAATTCGTTGTGGAACTACTTTTTGGCGGAAGGTATTGTCAATATTAAAGCATATTTATTATGAAATTCAGGGCTTCTTTGATTTATTTTCTTTCTTTATTTTGTAAAAACTGTTGTATAAAAGCAATAGAACACTTGAGGTCGTGTGTTATCGCGAATAACATCACGGCTGTGATTTGGTCGCAGGCACGAGCCAAAGGCAAAACACTCCCTCTCGTGTTCTATTGCTTAAATAAAGACCTATATTTACTATATAAATTCCTTTTGTGGGAATGCAATTACTAAATGTAGCCAATTTGTAGCTCTCCACACTTGGCAACCCCATTTACTCCATCAATCAGTAAACCACTACTGACCAGGTGTTTGGGTGGTGTTAGTGTCACTGCAACACTGAGCAAGGTTCCCTACTCACATAATATCATTAAGGGGGTTCTATAGGGTTCCCTTTTCAATAATCTTGGAGGAGGGGAGAGGTAAGGTTAGGTGAACTTAATATAATAGCTGGTGTGTGTGTGAGAACAATTAAGTTAAATTATAAGGGTGCAAATACTTTTTTACAGCACTGTAAATGATCACTGCAATGTATTAATTTTTTTACCTCGATGAGTGCTTGGTGTTCAAACTCAGTAGCACTTATGAGAAAGGCTTTTAATTTAGAAAACCCTGAAAGCACCAGAAGTGGAGCTCGGCCATCTACAGCCAACTGCGGCCTGGAGGGACTGTCCACTGTTATTCAGTCCTCTAGAGTGGGGATCTATATAAACACTCACAGACACACAAGTACACAGATATACAATTTAGTAGTGTACTATATTTACAGGCGCTCAGGTGGTGCAGAGGCCTATTATGCTAGCACACAAAAGCTGAGATCTGGGTTTGAATCTTAGCTGTGCTGTTTGCAGAGTGGGCAGACATGATTGGCTATGTCTGCCAGGTTCCCAGGTTCCCAGCATCTGCACTAGCAGAATACCAAACTGGATCAAGCAAGGCATCACTGTTTCAAAAAAAGAGCAATCGCCCTGTCCTGCTATGCTTGTGTAATGGCCCGTGTCCTGTTATCTCCTCCATGCTTCTGAGACTGTGCTGGGAGTAAACCTTCTTATGACGGCACGTATGGATGTGCTATCCTGCAGGAGCTAGACTACCTGTGCAACCTGACCGAGCTGCAGGTCATGCTACCAGTAGTAACAAGGACACTAGCAAAACGCAAAACTAGAGGAGAATTAGTCAGGATGGAGAGAGTAATTGTCTGTGGCCACCATCTGCAATATAATTTTTTGGGGGTCATGCTGTTGCCTTTCCAGTGCCTTTGTTGTGATTTTTATTTGCATCAAAGCAGGTGAAACTGATTCACAATCATTTATGCTTCCTAACTGGACAGATTGCTATTCCTGAAATTTAACTTTCTTGGTGTTATAATGTGATGATCAAGTGTTCCTCTGATTTTTATTTTTTTTTAAATCTCCACAATTAAAATAAAGCCAAAAAGGACCTTTCATTGTATTCAATACCTTTTATGGTATTAGGTAATGAACATAAGATCATTTAGTAGCTAAAATGGGATTTTGCTATAGCAGTTAAAATTCCAGACACATTGTAAGTGGTGGGTGACAAATGTCTTGCTAATCTGCCTGCACAGTATGGCTACATCAAAAATCAATACTAGATAAATGATTACTAATTAACCTTACTAATGCTTCTATTATGCATTAGTTTATACTATGTTTTAGTACAAATTATACACTGCCTGGCCAAACAAGACAACATTTGGATTTAAATAAACAAATACTTAAGACCCTTTTACTGGATGATTGCTGCAAAGATTAAAAATCCTGAATGCCTGTGATCAGAGTGCACTTAAATGCTCGGTGAAGTCAAAACCCAAATAATCAACAGTAAAACCCAGAGCTAAGTTTAATAGAGAGAATGAGGTCATTTCCACATGCATAATGCAATAAGAACTCAAAAGATTAAGACTGAACAGCTGTGTGACCATGAGAAAACCACTTGTTATTCAGGGTAATTGTGAAAAAGGGCTTCAATTTGCTAGGGAGCATAAAGATTGATTCCCTGACGGCATGGGCAGATTCCAAGACAACAATGCCAAGATTCATTGGGCTCAAATTGTGACAGAGTGGTTCAGGGAGCATGAGCAATCATTTTCACACATGAATTGGCCACCAGAGTCCTGACCCTAACCCTACTGAATAACTTTGGAATGTGCTGGGAAAGATTTTACGGAGTGGTTCAACTCTCCTGTCGTCAATAAAAGATCTATGCCAAAAGCTAATTAAACTCTGGATGGAAATAAATGTTGTGCCATTACATTACAAAAGGTTGTTAAGACAGTGGCATGGCTTAATCACATGCATGCCTTAATCAAAGCTAATAGTGAGTGCAAGAGTGAGTGACTTTTGGGCCAGGCAGTGTAAAATCAGAATAACAACTTGATTGAAAAGTTCAATCTTAAATTTACATACATTTCAGAATTTTTATTCTTATTATTGATATGATTATATTAATAACAGGTGAATAAAATCTACAAATTTGTTCATTTTAAACATGCTTTTGATCGGTAGATCAAATTCACATGCTCAGAGTCATCTGAACATAGAAAGGATGAAATGCAAGAAAATCAGATTTTTTGTACAAAGGAATTGACCTGGTCCATTTCACAAATGTGCTCACTTGCCCAAGAAAATGTACAATTTGAGTATTTTTCAAAGATTTAACTTTGATTATTATAGTACCTTTGGTCCCCACTGTATTCTACAAATAAAACAGGCCTGATTCCCCCATTAGAAAGGAGCTAGAAGGTCTACATACAAATCTTGGTAAACCTTTGTTGGAAAATGGAAATAAAAACCAAAAAACAATAAAGGACTCATTTTATTTATTTTTTATTAATCACTTTATCCTGGTCAGGGCTGCGACGGGTTCAGTTTTATCAGGAAAAAGTAGGAACAAGACAGAAACACCCTGGACTCATGGCCAATACAATGTAAAGCCATCCCACCACTAAGATTCAAACTCAGATCTCAGCTATGAAAGCTATGAAATATCCATGATTAAGAATTGGGTGGACATGCTTTAGTTTAGGGAGACACAAAAATGAGTGCCTCTGTAGTGTGCACTGGCATATGAGAATCTGGAGCAAGTGAGAAGGGCATGAAAATCATTTATACTTACCACTCTGCCTAAAGACAATTCAGTCCCCTTTTGGTCATTCCTCCGCACATAGCCATTCACGTTAAAGGTGAAGCTGTGCACACACACATTCATATACATTTACAAACTAAAATCTATAATAGCAATAAACCTAACACACACTTACACTTTATAAGGCAAATTATAAACACCCAGTCCATTGGACAAAACTTTGACATTGTACACGACCGTGTCCTTTAACAGTGGCATTGGCACATACCAATACATTTCACACAAGTTGCTATCACAGCTACCTGCAACATAAAGAAAATAAATCACAAATATATTTATTACTGGAGAAATTACAAGTGTTGATTAAAATTCATCAATTATTTTTTTATTATGTAGATCTTTAAAGATTTGATGAAAAACTAAACTTACACCTTGGGTTGTCCCAGAGAATTAGCTGTTACTACAGAAATGATAAGCTATTATTGTGATTTATACAGATATAGGAACTATTAGATACTATTTTATGAAGATTTTAAGGTGAAATGGGATATTAGTGATATCTTCTCTATACTAAATAACTAAAGTATGTTGACAGTGGAATAGAGGGTCACACATGTCTCAGGGACTCCTCCAGGCTGTATGGTGCACTGGCTTTCTTCTGTTGGTGTTCACAAGATTTGAAGATACTTTTCACATCAACAAGATCAACTCATCCACCACCCTTTATTCCTGTCCCCTAAAGCTGCAAGGAGTTGCTACTCCTTTATAGTTGACTACAAGATGCGTCTCATTTTCTGTGAAATACAAACTGCTACACTGGTTTAGCAACTTATAAGCTACTACTTCTTATTTATGGACTACAAACTCTTATCCCTAATTGTTGAACCAGTGGACTACAATCTGCTACACTTTTTTGTGAACTAGTAAATGACAAGCTGATTCTGCTTGACTACATAATGCTATTTTTAGTTGAGTTCTACACACTCAGTTAAGTATGAGCAGCTAATCTTATTTAGAAACTTTTCAGTTTTTTATGTTTCTTCCTCCTAACTCCACTTTTCTGTCATTCTTGTGCAGCTCACTGATGCATAAGGCACTCAAATACAATGTGTAAAAAGCATTACACTAATAAAATGTTATTTTATTCTACGCTTGTCAAAGAAGTGCGGTCATAAAGTAAATCTGCTGTTTCGGAAAAATACAGCAATGCCTGCTTACATTAATAGCAGAATATATTGTATTCTGTCAGAGCATAGACATAGCATAAGCTAGAAGATGCTTGGTAAATCCATGAAAGGGTCTTTAAACACAGTCTCATATCCATGAAACTAGTGACAACAGTGACTGTTAGTATTTTTTGTCAGACTAATTAGTGATCAACTGATCACAAAAAATAATGTGATTTTCTGTAAACAACACTGTCTAAACAATGAGGTGGTTAAAATCAAAACCTTTAGAACACCACATCCTTCATTATTCCTTGCTTATTACATGATTAGGCTTAACATGCACCAAATCACCAAAGGATGCTGCTTAGGATAAGAGCATTACTGGAAACTGTTTCTTATCTGGAGATAAAGCCTGTCTTATTTGGAAGGCAGCATAAGAACAACTGTCTTTATTATTTTGGAGTATTATATATAAGAAATATAAGCCTCTTGGATAAAATGATTCCTTGACACTTGAGTCTTACTTGACAACAGAGAAATAACTGCCTCTCATTAAATATCACAATTAAGTCATATTATTATCAATATCAAACTAAGAAAAAAACTGTTATGAAAGTCTGAATGTCAGCATACACATACAGTACATACTGTTATCAAGCAGTGCTCCAGCGGTGAGCAGCAGCTCCAGTCTCTGGGATTTCAAGTGAGTTGGGTTAATTGGCTCTTGGAAGGTAATTAGCACATCAGGGTTCTGACCGCTTAGCAATGCCTCCCGTGTAGCTCTTTGTGACGACTTCTACACACACAAAACACATGCACTTAAAAAGGTAAAGTGACATAAAACAAAGTACCTCATAGTTCATTTATTATGATGTAAAGAATGTTTTTGCTTAGGGAACTACTTAAATAGCCTAGAAAAATATCTGCATCTTTATTCTCCAGGATGCAATAGGTAACTCCTCAGGAACTCATTACGAATGATTTATCATCATCCATTTTCTAAAGAAAACAACCCTACTCTTAAACAGTGCTGCAAGCTCTGAAAAGGGAAGAATATTGATTTAAAACTAAGATGTGATTTTGATTATGCCCACTTTTTTCAGTCATGTTATAAAAAACTGTTTGCACATGCTAAGACATTACCTAAATGCCACTTTACTGTGTCTTTCCATAATTATTATCAGTTATAGCATTGGTCGCAATTGACCTACAGCTTACGATGATTTGTATGCTAACCTTCCCAAATTTGTGATTAGCAAGCATTGTAAACAGATTTGTTACCTTGGAGCCACACTCTATGTTGATCCGCACAAAGTATGTGAAGCCTTGAAATTTTTTCAATAACAGGGCACCAAAATATAGTCACATTATTATTATACAGTATACCTTATTTACTATTAAAGCTGCATTATGTTACAAATCAACAATCTGATAAAATGCAATACAATAAATACAATAACTTCAGGATATAGCATATAATAATGTTAGTCTAAGGATCATATTAGTTACACTACCTGCAATCAAGTAAGATATCTGTACACACATGTCTTGTGGTCCACTGGTTGATCACCTAGTTTGTTCATGAGGCCTGTACACTCGAGCTCAGCTTCTGCACCTCCATGCCACCAGTGAGGGTCGGTGGCAAATCTGAAAGGTTCTCCAGGCTCACACAGCTGTGCATCCCACTCACATTCCATGGGTAACACCACCAATGTTATGCAAACTGTTAACACCAGTAGTATTGAGCCATGCATCTGTACGGAACAAACCTAGTTAGTTAGTTAGTTTTGTTCTTAATTAACTATGCAAGTTTAATTAGCAATAATATTACAAGTACAGTTGTATGCTGAATTGTGCTTGCCAACTCACAGTTGCAATGACTAGAAAAATACAGTCCCCACAGTCAAGCCTGGAGATGGGTCAGTGATAATGTAAAAATGTTTCTGCCTTAGGAGATGACAATCATTACCAAGTGACAGGCATCATGGACTGACAGAAATACCAAGGCATTTAAAGGTGAAATGTTATGCCTTCTGTGGTGAGAATTAAACCTTAATGATAATGGACAATGATCCCAGGCACACTGCCAAGTTAACTAAAGCTTGGTTAGGGAATCAGTCCTGGAATATGCTGAAGTGGCCTGCTCAACCTCCAGATTTAAATTCCATAGAAAATCTTTGGTGTGATTTAAAGAAACCAGTTGCAGCACAAAAGTCAAATGTTTTTCATTTAAATGCAAAATTCAAAGTATGTTATCAAGATTGTTTGTATGTATAATAAATATTCTTTGTCTGCTTTGTGAGACAAAGAATGTTGTATAATTGTGAGTTGTATAATTTTCATTTAGTTCTATATGCATCACCATAATTCCTTTTAACATGAGGGGGTTGAAAATGACCACTGCAACTGTACATATTTGAAGAAGTTTAAGTAAGTTGAAATGAATTAAAACTATTAGCAAATGTCAATCCAATTTATATTTCATTCATTATATTTATAATATTTTTGCATTTATGCATAAGTGATAAGTTCTCAATAACTAATTAACTTACTGGGCATTGAGACCTATTATGCAGTTCAAGAACTGTCATTCATTGAATCTTCAAACCTAGTGCTAACACTTTACAACCATGAGCTTATCTGAGCAATTGACTGGAGATCTTAAAATCAAGCTAAAGATAAAGTTAATGCCTACAATGCCGGGGAAGGCTATACAAACATATCAAAGCAAATTCCACAGTTTGAAATGTCATTAAGAAATGACAAGTATGGAGAACTGTGCAAGTGTATTATATCCACTTTATATAATATTATACTTTTAAACACCAACATCATTTATCTTCAACAACTCGGATGGGTCCCTGTAGATAGCTACAACAAGGGTATCATATTTTACAAAACCTCCTACTATGTTTTTATTTATTGTATTATAATCTTGTAAACTCACCTTTCAAAAATGATGTGAAACTGCCACATTTGTAAAGTGCAAGCACAAGTGTGTGCAAATCATACAGTTTTTTACTCACACAGAATGCTTATACACACAAGGCAAATCCTGCAAAAGATTCACAATGGTTTTAATTTTAGGTATGCTAAAATGTCACATTTAACAAATGATAAACACAACCTGCCTTAAATTTAAAATGGTCAGGAAACTACCATGATGTCAGCTGTAATTTAGAGATCTAAAACCACACATATACCAAATGAATATTACACCAATTAATGATTACATTGAAGCGTTCAGGATGTTTATACGTAGTATAAATTTATACAAGTCAAATTTAGGTTACAGATTTTTAGACCTGGGATTTTTATTAGTCAAAATTATATTATTACAGCATTTTTTTCTGAATGTGCATTTATTTTATTTACATTTAGCAGACACTTATTTAAAGTGATTTACAATTATGACCGAGTGTTCTCTTGAACTGGCGCAAGAAATAACTAGCAAAATTAAAAATGGCTAAATACTTGTACCTCACTTTGTGTTTCTGTGTGTAAACTATCTGGCCAAAACTATGTGGACACATGAACATGAGCATGTACTTATCACAAATCGACTGACTCGATTTTGTTAACTCCCGTAGCGTCAATGCATTTGCCCGTAGAAGCTGAGCGTCTATTCACTTCAATGGGACTGCATGGAACGGGGTTTTTTCATTGCTTCGAAACTCGTTGTTGGATAAATGCCATGATTTTGTCCCGCCCTCGGACGCTGAGCGTCTCTGAGGGTGAATGGAGCTGTGGGCGGGTCTGGACGCGGAGCTTCTGCAAGATGATTGGAGGATCAGTCGAAAGGCTGAATCCCGTTTTGATTGACAGCTATTTTGAGATCTACATGTCATTAATCACTGGGAGCTTCAGTCCCATCGCGGATTTTGCAAGTGAAGTCGAAAGACAAACTACAACCCATTTCTTGGTATTTGCTTGGTGAAATTACTTGACCATTTCCATTGTTCATTGTGTAAATAAAACACACTCATAGTATTTGTTTCAGGACACTGGTCAAGTCCCTGGAAAAGACGCCTACTTGGTACGATAGGATCACAGGCCATTTTCTTGAAAAGGAACGGAGGGCAGAATTTATGTATAGATAAATTGACAAATTTTATGATGTAAGCCGACAATGAGCTTCCCATCTCTGAAAGACCAGCAGCCGCCACAGTTAACAGTATACCGTACAAAAATACCATACTGATGCTCACCACTATTAACATTATTAGCAACCCAACAAAATTATTTTCAACCTTTACAAAAAGCATTATACTAAACTTCATGACTGAATTTAGCTGAATAAACGTCATCAAACTGACTTGATTGAGGGAAACATCTGTCGAATAAACATACATTTTAAAAACACAACCCCTTATTACAATCTCCTAAATAAAACTATATTACCTACAAGTGCGTACTAAATAAATAAAATATAAACATTAACAAACGTTCCCACACACCTGATTAATCGTAATTCGAGTTTGGGTACAATTTACACCATTTACACTAGAAGTCATCATGAAGAGTCGATTCTTAGAATCAAATTCCAGATAATAGGAATCCGAGTACAGTTCGTGTAGATATAAATAATGTGTTTTATATCTTTTTAAACATGTTTCAGACCAACCGTTTTAAGGCAGGGGTTTATGCTGAGTGTGTAGCAAACAGCAAGTTCAAAATTCCTCTATGGATACAACACCAATTAAGTTTGACATTAAAAACATTTTTTTGCATTTAACACAATGTCCCAACTTTTACGGATGTTGGTATTTATAGTGGATTCATTAAGTGTTAAGTGCTATAGCTATAGTAAGCCCATTTTAAATTGCAATTGTAATTGTTTGCTTATTACATTTGGTGCAAATGGAAGATTGCTAAAATGATTGCTGAGTTAAAAGCCTTTAGTTGTGCTTAATGACTGATAAAAACGATAAACGTCCCTTGTCCTTTATTCTCTTTTTTTCTGTTGTTACCTCATGTAGCAATTAAAGGGCTTTTTCTGTTCATTGCTAACAGTTCTGACTAAAACCTGATACCCAGACAAAATTTAAATTACCAGGATTTTCATAAGTCGTCAGTACCAGATGGATGGCACAACTATGACAGCGCTTACCACAGGACAAAAAGGTTCAGACAGGTCAATGTTTATGTTGTAACCCCACTTAAAAGAATTGCAGTTACTGCCTGTCATTAGGAAAATTGAAAGTGACAGTTGTGGATGAGTGTTGGGAAGGATTTGAGAAAAATTATAAACAGAGATTGTAAGCAATGCACTTGTCTTCTTTAAAAAAAAAACACTTGCAAGATTGCTCCAATATTTCACATACATTAGATATATTAATGTTAAGGCATATCATTTGGTTGTTACAGGGTATGATTTTTAAGAGATTACAGAAACAGCTTGAAATGGTAAGTGCTGTCTGCCTACACACCAAATCACAAAGGATGATGAGAACACAGCAAAGAAGATTTACCTTACATGAAATTTGCACATTATTCATATATCTGAATAGCTCTACCTAAATTCAAACAGATGAGTAAGGCATAAAAAAATGCATATAAACTCACATAGGCTATTTATAAGCAGCTTATGTTTCCACAGCAATTCAGGAAAAATATGGCATATGGTGAAATGGTGCTTGTGAAACAGCATTGGGTTTTCCTTGGTTTGCTATTAAGTGATGGCTGCAACTTGCATGATGCCAGTCAGATTATGTATGCTGTAGTGATAAATAACATACATATTAGTTGTTAGTCATTAAAATAATGTCACCATTAAATGTACACAAATTATTTTCTTTGAATTCGTATGTACTAACATCAACAGTTTTTATAATTAAAAACATAAATACAGAATTATATATATATATACATATATACACTGCCTGGCCAAAAAAAGGTCACACACTGTAATATTTGGTTGGACCGCCTTTAGCTATGATTACGACTGTGGCATCGTTTCCACAAGCTTCTGCAATGTCACAACATTTATTGCATTAATTTTTCCCCAAGATCTTGTATTGATGATGGGAGATTTGGACCACTGCGCAAAGTCTTCTCCAGCACATCCCAAAAATTCTCAATGTGGTTCAGGTCTGGACTCTGTGGTGGCCAATCCATGTGTGAAAATGATGTCTCATGCTCCCTGAACCACTCTTTCACAATTTGAGCCCGATGAATCCTGGCATTGTCATCTTGGAATATGCCCGTGCCATCAGGGAAGAAAAAATCCATTGATGGAATAACCTGGTGGTTCAGTATATTCAGGTAGTCAGCTGACCTCATTCTTTGGGCACATAACGTTGTTGAACCTAGACCTGACCAACTGCAGCAACCCCAGATCATAGCACTGCCCCCACAGGCTTGTACGGTAGGCACTAGGCATGATGGGTGCATCACTTCAGACGCCTCTCTTCTTACCCTGATGCGAACAGGAACAGGGTAAATCTGGACTCATCAGACCACATGACCTTCTTCCATTGCTCCAGAGTCCAATCTTTATGCTCCCTAGCAAATTGAAGCCGTTTTTGCCGGTTAGCCTCACTGACAAGTGGTTTTCTTAAGGCTGTTTAGTCTGTTTAGTCCCAATCCCTTGAGTTCCCATCGCATTTTTCATGTGGAAATGCTCTTACTTTCACTATTAAACATCTCCCTGAGTTCTACTGTAGTTTTCCTACCATTTGATTTTACCAAATGTTTAAGTGATCGCCGATCACGATCTTTCAAGATTTTTTTCCGACCACATTCCTTCCTCGAAGATGATGTTTCCCCACTGTCCTTCCACTTTTTAATAATGCGTTGGACAGTTCTTAACTCGATTTTAGTAGTTTCAGCAATCTCCTTAGATGTTTTCTCTGCTTGATGCATGCCAATAATTTGACCCTTCTGAAACAGATTAACATCTTTTCCACGACCACAGGATGTGTCTTTCGACATGGTTGTTTAACAAATGAGAAGCTACTCATCAGTTAGGGTTAAATAACTTGTTGCCAGCTAAAACATAATCACCCATGCAGTAATTATCCAATGGGAGGCTCCTACCTATTTGCTAAGTTAAATCCAGGTGGTGACCTTTTTTGGCCACGCAGTGTATATATATATATATATATATATATATATATATGTGTGTGTGTGTGTGTGCGTGTGTGTGTGTGTGTGTGTGTGTGTGTGTGCTTTCTGAGAAAAGTGAGGCCTTGTTTTATTTGGAACCTCTTTGATTTCTTGAAGCTACTTAGTCTAAGCAACTAAGGGGGCAATTACTTTTTACACAGTATCAGTTGGTGTCATTGAACAACACAAATTGTTCACGTGATTGCAGTTATTTAATCAAGACACATTATGTTTGTGAAAATGCCAACCTTTAATCCAGCAGACTGCTTGGTGCAACGATTGCCAGAGAACATGAAAGTGAAGGAATTCTGGCTAGTGAGAAGGAAAAGGAAAACATCTGGGGGCCAGTTCCTTTACTGGGTCACAGGGCATCAAACCCCTGTTTATTTATACTCATACTTAAGGGCAATTCAGAATATGTGCCAAGCTCCACACAAATAATAACCAATGGTAAGGATCAAACCTTAAGCTGAAGCTGTAAAACTGTAAAGCTGTGCGAAACCAACACCACAGTGCTACTACCTGCTACTATAGTGCTGTCTCTATTGTTCAAAATGCAAATAAAATGAAAGCTTATTACAACAGAAATAGACGCACTTGATGAAGGGAGTCTACGCTTTTGTAGTATAGACTGTATATTGAGTGACAGTAAAAAACATATTCCAGCTCTACCAGGTATGTGTAGAAAGAAGTAAATGGAACTCTCTCTCTCTCTGCTCCCTGTCACTATATGCCTCTGTGATGTTCAATCAACATTTTATGGCAATACACATGTCCCGGCAATATCACTGTGTCTATTGATTTGAATTGTTTCTCTTCTTGTACTGAAGATATAATGCTGCCAAAATATGGGATTAGCCAGGCTCTTTTGTGCATGGTGTGCAATTTCACAGTTGTTCTACATCTGATACAGGCTTGTTCAGATCAGTGCAGGTTTCTGAATGAGTAGAATGTGGTAAAGCGGTCCAATGCACATTAGGTTTTTTTCTATTTTTGCCTCAAGCTCTGTTTTGTCTCTAAACATGTGATTGATTACAGTGAGGGAACAGAGCATCTGGAACGCAGCAGGGTATAACCGAAATACCACTGTAACACAGGGCCCATTAAGGTGCTGCTTAGAATCTGCAAGGCTAGTTTATGATACTCTGAGAATGCTGTTCGGGGCATATGCAGTTCAGTTTTTAGGGCTAGAGGTTTCTGACAGTTTGATTTAGAAAGTCAAATAAAGCAGTAATTGTTTCAGAGGCCTCCATCTTCTGAGGCTGCGCTCCAAGAGGAAACATGTTTTTCATCATATGTGTAGAACTTGCATGATATAATACACACCCATATACACTTTCGTGCTTAGCCTTTTTGCGTTTCTATTATTTTAGGAGAGTGCCTATCCCATTTTACAGGTGTCACTGGTAGTATGGTGTGGAGCGCTACACTTGGCTAAGCTTATCTACTCTCTAGCTTGTGCAAAAAGCCCATTAACTGCTTTATAGCCTGTGTCTTTTTTTTTTTTGCAAATGTCAAGTGCCAAAGGAATGACATACAGGCTGACTTCTGTGCACAGAGTTGGATATGAGTTACTTGCAGATGCTGCAATGTTTGCTCTCCGTCTTGTAGCCATTAATAATAAATGATTATAATTTATGATTATCATATTATATCATAAATTTTCATATTATTTATTTTGAGTCATTTACTGTAAAATAGTTTGCCCATTGCATTGGTTAAACCAAAATTGCCTGAGTGATCTGTGCTTGTGTACAAACACTAACTGTCACCTCTAGACTGTGAGCTAAGTCAGAGACATGAAAATGACCTTTTAGCATATTTTAACTTTATTTATATCGCCAGGAAAGAACTTTTACTTTTTATAGGGTGTTAATGCCTCTAAAGACTTTTGAGAAGTGACACTGTAGATAAATCGTAAGCTGCAGATCACACCCATTTGTCAGACACGATTTCATGCAGCATGGGTTTTAGTACTAAGCCAAAGTCAGATTTCCCTTCTTATTTTTACATGTTACATTTGACTAAATACTTAAATGGAAATTTCAGTGACAAGTGGAATTGGATATTTTGTCTGAGACACATGTTAGAAATATGGCTTGCTATTGGGTACTGGCTACTATTTGGCCCGGCCAAATAGTATTATTGACTGGAATGAGGCTTCAATGCCTCAGAAAGACTACTGCAAAGGAGTAACAAACAGCTATACACGTGTATTTCGGTTAATAAATGATTCTTACATTACAACACACAATTTATTGGGGTAAGAACTAGATTTTATTTGACTTAATAGTGCTAGCTACTTAGTGTAAGCAATGATTTTAACATATTTATCAAATAAATTCTAGACAGGGTTAGAATAGTCTTTGTGAGAGTATTAGGCTAAGCAGCTGGTGACAGTAGAGGTCACAAAAAAATCACTGCCAACAGTGGGTGTGTTTGACAGCAATTCCAGTCAGATCTTGCAGGTCAAGATGTTTCCCGCTCTGCTGAATTTCCACTGACTGACTCTGAAGTGCCTTTGAAGGAAATTGAGGATTCTGAAAACACTGAGGATGCATGTGTGTCTGTTTGAAGCTGTACCATAAAGAAATGCCTCTGTGATAGCTTGTGCAAACAGAGCAGGAGAGATGCAGTACGTAATTTTATATTACCTTGCACACAGTGAATTAGCACTGCATTTGAAACATATGCACGGCATATTTCCAAAACATATGCTATGGTTATGGCATCTTATCCATATTGAAGCCATTACTGTATTACCCTGAGATTTCATCAACATTTACAATGTTCAGTCTGCAGCTGTGAAAGAGCATTGCTTTACATATGAGGGTCATCAACCAACATTTGTCATTTTATGTGCTATCTAGCCTTTCTTGTTAATGGTATAGAAGGGGGATTTTATGTTTCATTTTAACTATGTTTGTGGGTCCTTGGGTGGCGCAGCAGTCTAACACGTTAGCCCACCACTGCTAAGATCTCAGCTCTGCTGTTGGCAGGCCGGGTGCCTACTCAGACATGATTGGCTATGTCTAAAGGTGGGAGGGCCATGGGGATTCCTTATTACTGCTACAATTGCAGCCTCATCTGGCTGGTTAATGTGGAATAATAGAGATCATTGTGGGATTCTCCTTATGTGATACTGATCCCTGTGTGAATTCACCTGTTAAAATGTTAAAAATATACATAATTAAAATAGTTACAGAAACATCATGTAAAAGTCATGTGCTAGCCTGCAGAGCTCCTCAGTCAGGGTTGGTGTTGTGTATACAAGGTCACAAGTACAGTTTCCTAGTATTTTAGAAACTGATGGATTTCAATTTCACATAAATTAGCCAACATGTTCTCATAAATGTGCTTTCCTTTAAAAATAAGTAAGCCTTTCCAAGAGGGTGTATTAACAGTGAAATTAACAACAATGAAATATAATAGTATTTTACATTGCTTGCAAGTAAACCAACTTTTGACTGTAGCAGTAGAATAAATTTAATATGTTTCTGAGCACTGATCCTAAGTTAATATTAAGCATTTTTAAAGAGGTTTTGAGCTCAGCTCCATAGTGCTGAATCAAAGCTAGTATTTTTCTGTTAGTACTGTTAATATGATTCTGTGTGGCCAGACTATGACCTGATTAGATTCTCATTTGTGTTTTATTAGAACAAGCATTGAAGTGACATAAACATACACAAAGAAAGAATAATGTCTGACTGGCTAAACATTAGCTCTTATTGCTGCACCAGAATTCTGCCTCTACCAAACATTCAGTGGTTACTCTCGGTATCGCTCAGTGTTTTTTTGTGTGTACTTTGTTTCCACATAAGATGTGTTTTGACTCTCTTTATTCATTTTAGAAATTTGCATAGCACTTACAGTGATAAGAAAACCTGAATTCATTCTCAGATTGCACAGATAATTTGATATGTCTGTCCATGCCCGTTGGGACATGGACAGACATACAGACTTGACATTTATATATTGTTGAATGAGCGTGGCCTAACGGTACAGCTGGTAGACTAGATAAGGCACAGCAACAGTCCTAAAATAATCCTTAACTCTAGTGCATGCTCTGTTTTACTCCCAATTTTCAATTTAATTTGATGTGTAAGAAAGGGCAAATAAACAAATGGTATGAATATGACAAAAATATTACACTCTTTAAAGAACTAAAAGCAGACAAGACTGCAGGAATAAAACATTACAAAATGCAGAAATTAAACACAAGTATACTAGTATAGTATACTACAGCATTGCAAAATGAGTCCAGAGTTTCTACTCGAGCCTGAAAGTGTGACAGTGAAATGTTAGTACCCTGTCAGAGTGCCTCAAGCTGAAGGAGAGCTTTCACACTTACTAGGTAGGCTGTGGTCTCACTCTGCAAAATTGCTCTGAGACCACCAGGGCTCATTTTGCCATGAGTCCAGAAGGGCTCCTGCAATACAACAGATTTAATAGCATTGCAGCTCCATCATTTTACAGCTACTCATTTACTAGTATTTCTGGTGTTCTCTTCTGCCAAAATGACCAGTAAATTTTATGCCAAAATGTTAAAACGTTTTAACATAAGGTTACATGTTTAAAAATAAAAAAGGATAACAATTGATGGCTGTTATTGCTAATGTCTTAGACTCATAAAGCTCAATCTGCTATAGCTCAGCAAATATTCTGATCCCTAGTGCTCTGTATTATATTATGCTGTTTGTTTCAGAGCAATATCATCCTAAACATTAAGACAGCCAAACATAATCAGCAAGCCCATTTTTCTTACCACCCATAAGAAATTATAACTATGATTTAATTTCGTACCAGCAAATGTGTGATTTTAAACAATTAAAATAATTTATATAGAATATAAAATTGCTCAACATTAGTCTTTGTAAGGACTAACAAAATACTGCAAACTCCTTATGAACATTACTTCATCTATTCCTTTATTAGAAATTCTATACTTTATAGATAGATGATAAATAAGAAATATCCTTGTCAGTGTCACTGTAGGTCCAGTGTGGCCACGACACTTTGGGGACAGGGTAGGAACACATTTTGAATAGACTGTCAATCGATAACAGGGTTACATTCTCACTAACTTTTGAAAATGCAAAACTCTAAATAGATGCACCCACTGTATCAGCTATGCAACTGTGCCACCCTAACTATGCAAAGTTGAACTGACTAGTATGCTGGCTCACTGTAAATATCCTGTTAAACATTTGTTACAGCTAAACATGAGTGGGATTTGAGGACTGGAGTCTCTGTTTGCAATCATTTTATCAGTGATTTATTTCATAGTGGCCAATCCTTTTCAAAAAATAAATGTCACCAGTACCCTTTAGGTTATTTAAAATAAACCAGAACATATTTTATTTCTGCTACATAACTATTGATTAGTATGTTATTTGGTTCAGTGTCCCTACTATTTTGAAAAAAAAAAAAAAAGTATTCTACATCTATTTAAAATTAGCCACTCAAGTTCATTAGCTACTCATATGGTAGTATTTTAATGTCTACACAAATATTTTATTACCAGACTTCTCAGTGACTAATTTTACAGCATTTAAATATTCCACAATATCAATATGACCATTATTGACCAGCTAGCTCAACTTCTCTGGTTACGAATTTTCAAGTCTGTTTTTAAATTATTTTTAAAAATATCTAACACTGGCTCACTTGATACCCAAGAACCATTATTTCTGGATAGAATCCAGAAATAGAAATCTGTTATTACATACAGTATATTTAAATCAAGACTGGATTAGTTTGCTTGTTTGTTAGAATTTTAACATCATGTTTTACACTTTGGTTACATTCATGCCATGATGGGTTACACATGATTCATCAGTTCAAGGTTAAAGTCAAACACCGTCACAGGCAATTTTGTATCTCCAATTCACCTAACTTACATGTCTTTGGACTGTGGGAGGAAACCCAGATGCGAGGAGACTGCAAACTGCACAAAGAAAGGACCTGCACTGCTTCACCTAGGAATTAAACCTAGGACCTCCTTGCTGTGAGGCAACAGTGCTACCCACCGAGCTGCCCAGATTGGATTAGAGGTGCTGGACAAAAGTGTTAGGAGGGGGATAAAAGAAATGTCACAGAACACAAAGCTCTTTGTTTAACCAGAGGTCTGGTCTGGGAAAAGACAAAATAATTTGAAATAACTGCTTATGTAGACATTTAGACTCAGCACCAACAACCACTTGATCTGATTTCAAGTAGTCAGAGTAAACATGCAATTAGGGCACCTATTTTTACCTCCTTCCACTTAATTAGTGACTAGGGAAACTTCTGCTCATTGGACACCGCCTAAACTAACAACTCTAATAACGTGTATACCGTTATATCATCTCAGTGTAACATCTTTTATTTATACCAGAACTGTGCATTCCTGGAGCCATGAGCTGTGTTCTAGAGGGTCAGAGCGCCATCTGCTGTTTAATCGCACAAAAACAGCATGTACACTTCAGAGCAAATGAAGATTTTTGATTATTCTGCTACCTAGGGCATTAATTCACTTTTGACATTTCTGCAGTGATTTTCCAGGCAAAATCCTGACTCCCAAAATATATTGTGCTAAGTGTATGATTAAAACCTACCCAAGCTGCTAATCATTTAAAGTGAAAATGATGCAAAGTTGTATTTAAACAATGTTGTGCTTTTGTCTTGAAGTTTAAAGCTGTTTAAATGCATCAAGAAAGTCATGAGCCAAAAACACTCCAACTGTAGATACAAAGTCTTAAGTCTACATTTTCTTCCCAGGGATGAGGAGTAAAAATTTAATAAAAAGTTAACTTAAGTGTAACCTTGCTCTGTAGACATTTTAATATACAGATTAGTCACAATTACCTGAATGGTAAAATCTCATTTAGAAAAGGACCAAGACACAAATTGAGGATGTCTTACACATGTGCACTTTTATTGAATTTGACTTAGTCAGTGTACAAGTTGGCCCCACAAGGTATCTGGCACCACCATGTTCCTTACAGCTCATACATTTGCCCAAGGGGAATGAAAACCTTTACATTGTGAAAAGGTAAGCTTTGTATTTCTATTTTGTAACACAAAAGGAGAAAAACGAAACCAAAATTAAGGCTGAAAAATACAAAAACCCAGACATTGTTTTCCGTTACATAATTTACATACAAGCAATACTACAATGTTAAGTATGCTCCCACTCTCTGGGCAGCCTTCATAGAGGCAAATAAGTTTCAGAACAACGTATTTAACAAACATTTGGAATGACTAAAAAGAAACCAAAAAGTACTTTGAGTCCTCAGATGTGTTGAACTTCAGGGATGTTTATCTGCCAAAAAAACTAACAAAAAAAAAATTGCCGTCACCTTCACCGTTCCAGTTTTTAAATCCTGAGTCAAGCGCCAAAAATAACAAAAGCCATGCCAATGTTGTCGTTTCGGGTTTTCTTTGCGCAGTTTAAGTTGGTGTGAAGTGGTAACAGTCCGTTTAGAAGCATTTGCGGTGGACGATGGAGGGTCCGGACTCATCATACTCCTGCTTGCTGATCCACATCTGCTGGAAGGTGGACAGGGAGGCCAGGATGGAGCCTCCAATCCAGACAGAGTATTTACGCTCAGGTGGTGCAATGATCTGCAATGATATTGGATTTATTAGTCACACATCAAGCCTGCTATCGTTTACCCTTCTAATCCGAGTGGACCAAACGTACCTTAATTTTCATTGTGCTAGGGGCCAGGGAAGTAATCTCCTTCTGCATCCTGTCTGCAATGCCAGGGTACATGGTGGTACCACCAGACAGCACAGTGTTGGCATACAAATCCTTACGGATATCCACATCACACTTCATGATGGAGTTGAAGGTTGTCTCATGGATTCCACAGGATTCCATACCTAAGGAAAAATCAGCATTAGACACGGTCCAAAGGCACCTGAGCAACAAGATTTGTAGACCTGTGCCTGAAGTTTGTACTTACCCAAGAAAGATGGCTGGAAGAGAGCCTCAGGGCACCTGAACCTCTCATTGCCAATGGTGATGACCTGTCCGTCAGGCAGCTCATAGCTCTTCTCCAGAGAGGAGGAGGAAGCAGCAGTGCCCATCTCCTGCTCAAAATCAAGGGCAACATAGCAGAGCTTCTCCTTGATGTCACGGACAATTTCTCTCTCAGCTGTGGTGGTGAAGCTGTAGCCTCTCTCAGTCAGGATCTTCATGAGGTAGTCAGTCAAGTCACGGCCAGCCAAGTCCAGACGGAGGATGGCATGGGGCAGGGCGTAACCCTCGTAGATGGGCACGGTGTGGGTCACACCATCACCAGAGTCCATCACAATACCAGTGGTACGACCAGAGGCATACAGGGACAGCACAGCCTGGATGGCAACGTACATGGCCGGGGTGTTGAAGGTCTCGAACATGATCTAAAAATGAAAGAGAAAATGGTCATCATCTAGTTGAAACAGGTCACCTCCACAAACCATGCAGAGTTAAATTTAAAGCCAGAAAGACACTGCAAAAAAAGGTGAAATTAACACAGGGGGTGCAAAAACAGCAGAAGTGCATAAAGACCAGGCAGGGAAAACAGGAAATAACCTGCTGGTTCCAACAGATGAGAAACTCAGGATTTCAGAGAGGACAGCCTAGAGAAAATGAATGAAGGTGTAAACTAAAGGAACTTGGAGAAACAGTAATACTCGAAAGGTCGGTCAAGGGAGCAGATGTTCTCATTTATCACTTAGCTAACCTGTGTCATCTTTTCTCTGTTGGCTTTGGGGTTCAGGGGAGCCTCAGTGAGCAGGACAGGGTGCTCCTCGGGGGCTACACGCAGCTCGTTGTAGAAAGTGTGATGCCAGATCTTCTCCATGTCATCCCAGTTGGTGACAATACCGTGCTCAATTGGGTACTTCAGGGTCAGGATACCTCTTTTGCTCTGGGCCTCATCACCAACATAGCTGTCTTTCTGTCCCATACCAACCATCACACCCTAAACCGATAAACCACTCAAGTTAGTACTAGCATACAAAAAAAACATTTTAATATTGCAGCTAAAAATGGTAAATTACAACTACAAACCTGGTGTCTTGGGCGACCAACGATGGATGGGAAGACAGCTCGGGGAGCATCATCTCCAGCGAATCCAGCCTTGCACATACCGGATCCGTTGTCAACAACCAGTGCGGCAATTTCATCATCCATGGCTGAACTGGAAGAGCAATAAGTAACTAAGTAAACGACATGCGAACACGTGATAGCCTAAAAACCACACTTCCTGTTTCGCCCTGCATTTTAATTTCTGACCACCAGGTGGAGCTAGCGCTCACGCCATACTACTACAGATTAGCCAGACAAAGGAAGTACCTCCGCTTTCCTCGCTATTACCATAAAAGGCAATAGTTTGAGCAGTTTGTGACCGTAGTGGTGTAGCATCTAGCCAGAGTAGAAAGGTTCGAGAAAAGTGATCAGACTTTGTGATCCATGTCCACACACCCTGAATACATCATAATTACTACAGCTGCAGTTTAATACCACCGTTTAAATACATTGTTAACCTGCTACCGTTACTGCGTCACAGCTCTGCAGCCAGTCGTGACGTTTAACACGCTGACCAGACAAAAACTAAATTCAATCATCTGTTTAATTAAAACATCAATTTAATTAGAAATAGTTGTACAAACAGCAATACATGACAGGCTCAAACAGTCAAAAGGAAAGTTAACCGTTATTTAAACAGGCCATTGGATAATGAGCCACACCTTGAACTTCAACTGTCGAAGTCATTCAAAGAATAGGCGGTTCTTAATTCTCGTAATCGTTCCCCAAAGCTTGATTATACCTCTTAAAGCATTAATGGTAAATTAAATTAAATAAAAGCAAACATGCTCTTAGTTTTAATGCAACATTTGAAGGGCGACTGGCTCTGGAGATAGCGAACGAGTTAGCATATTACCTAGCTTAAGAACAGCGTGCAAAATGGGTCACACCCTACAGCAGTTAGGCCACAAAGAAACTCCAAATCAGGGCAGTTCGTCGTGCCTCTTGTTAAAATCTAGCCAACAACAAACTACTAATTTAAACAACCTTTTCGCTTATAGCACAGCCATAAAAGCCAAATGAAATACCAAACCTATTGAAAGCTGCATTGTTGCAATGTTTTAACATTTATATACAGATAAAAATGCGGGCATGAAATGCAAATGTCATACTTAACTCTATAAACACCGTTCACTCAATAAACTTTTAAATAATAAACAATATTTAATCCATCTAAATAAAAAAATCTTATAATATAAGTTCTAATGTAGATACATTAATACATATTAAAGAAATATTTACCTTAGATTTTGTGGTTACTCGGCTTAAGAAAATTGTTTGGGCAGATGATATCCCGCACTAGCTGCGTGTGGAGGAGCTCAAAGTGAGGTGGGAGAGCCGGGCAAAAGCTTTTATACTGCTCTGCACGCCCGGCTCTAGCCATAAAAGGTAAACTTTCGAAGCCTAGCGCTCTGATTGGTCCGGTGTCACACAACCCGGCTGTCGCGTGCACATTGCTACACTGGCTTCTTGCAACCTGAGAGTGAAAGAAGGGGAAGCTAGGCTTTTAGAGGAAAAGAGGCCTAGTTAACCCTAATATATTGTATCATGTTCGTTTAAAATATATAATTCACTTCATCTGCAGCCTTTAAACTTAAAATGGTTCATAAGTAAATAGTAGTACATAGATACATAGGCTAAATGGGCATGCTATTGGTAAAATAGAATACAATGAAAGCTTGGATTTGGTTTTGTACTGTTTATAATTTCTGCATGGCAGTTTAGACCTGCTGGGAATCAGAAATGTCCCTTTACAGTTCTAGCCATTTTCAAGACAAAGATAAATTGCTTATCTACTGTCAAAAACATTCAATGATGTGTATTCTTTTGAGGTTTTGTATTAACACCACACATGTGTCTGTAAACTCCAGTTTAAATTGTTTTTGTATTAATACATGTATATGTACTAAAACATTGTCTTACTTTGATTTGAGCAAATAATCATTTTCCAAGAGAGAACAGGTTAGGTAATATGGAGTGCAAAGGTAGCTTATGTTGGGTAGAAGCTTAATTTTATGGCTTTACACTGGCCCATCCTTTTTAGCCTGAAAGTGCTCATATCTCTGACTTTATTGGGTAAATATCCAGTTGTAATGCATTATACAAGGCAATACTTTCTTGTCAACTGCTTTCTGATAAGGTTTCGCAAGCTTATGTAACCAATGTGTGATGTTTATGGACATGTCAAGGCATTTGTAATTTGTAGTTATAAACAAAAACAGTTCATCAACGTGAATAATTTTTTGCTTTCAAATGTCACTTTAATAAATCCAAACATATCACTGGTCCTATTGTGACCAAAACTTTTGCATTCATGTGTTTATGTGTTTCTTGGTCATCTCATGAACCCAACCAATTCAATTTAGCAACTCTAGCATTAAAATTACTTTATAATTAAATAAACTGTGCCCTGTTCTTTTAATAACAGTTAAATAAGAGAAATGTGGTGATGGTAGTTTGCCAGTCCATTTCACCCTTTAAAATTATGGTTTAAATATTTTTCAGCCACAAAGGATACTCATGGCTGCAGGAAAAAACTTTGGCAGCCCTCCCCCAAACTGCCCCCAAAAATCCCACAAGTCCATCCCCCTTCACACAGTGGCTTTAATGAATAAATTTGTGTGCTCTAAGCAAGTAAAACAAACCCGTAGCAGTAAGTATTCTAGCCATTGTAGTGATTTCTTACCTTACACTGAAATTATGGCTTTTAATTTATGAAAATTATAATTACTACCACTGCTATTTTCTTTGCATGTCTGTCTGGAGTTCTGTTGCAGTGAATGTGCAACAGCTCCAGTGAGGACCTTTTTTATTAATCACTGTGGACAAATACCCCACCCTTCAACACCATTTTAATAAGTTTACATCAAAAACATGTACAGTGTATCACAAAAGTGAGTACACCCCTCACATTTCTGCAAATATTTCATTATATCTTTTCATGGGACAACACTATAGACATGAAACTTGGATATAACTTAGAGTAGTCAGTGTACAGCTTGTATAGCAGTGTAGATTTACTGTCTTCTGAAAATAACTCAACACACAGCCATTAATGTCTAAATAGCTGGCAACATAAGTGAGTACACCCCACAGTGAACATGTCCAAATTGTGCCCAAATGTGTCGTTGTCCCTCCCTGGTGTCATGTGTTAAGGTCCCAGGTGTGAATGGGGAGCCGGGCTGTTAAATTTGGTGTTTTGGGTACAATTCTCTTATACTGGCCACTGGATATTCAACATGGCACCTCATGGCAAAGAACTCTCTGAGGATGTGAGAAATAGAATTGTTGCTCTCCACAAAGATGGCCTGGGCTATAAAAAGATTGCTAACACCCTGAAACTGAGCTACAGCATGGTGGCCAAGGTCATAAAGCGGTTTTCCAGGACAGGTTCCACTCGGAACAGGCTTCGCCAGGGTCGACCAAAGAAGTTGAGTCCACGTGTTCGGCGTCATATCCAGAGGTTGGCTTTAAAAAATAGACACATGAGTGCTGCCAGCATTGCTGCAGAGGTTGAAGACGTGGGAGGTCAGCCTGTCAGTACTCAGACCATACGCCGCACACTACATCAACTCGGTCTGCATGGTCGTCATCCCAGAAGGAAGCTGACGCACAAGAAAGCCCGCAAACAGTTTGCTGAAGACAAGCAGTCCAAGAACATGGATTACTGGAATGCCCTGTGGTCTGACGAGACCAAGATGAACTTGTTTGGCTCAGATGGTGTCCAGCATGTGTGGCGGCGCCCTGGTGAGAAGTACCAAGACAACTGTATCTTGCCTACAGTCAAGCATGGTGGTGGTAGCATCATGGTCTTGGGCTGCATGAGTGTTGCTGGCACTGGGGAGCTGCAGTTCATTGAGGGAAACATGAATTCCAACATGTACTGTGACATTCTGAAACAGAGCATGATCCCCTCCCTTCGAAAACTGGGCCTCATGGCAGTTTTCCAACAGGATAACGACCCCAAACACAACCTCCAAGATGACAACTGCCTTGCTGAGGAAGCTGAAGGTAAAGGTGATGGACTAAACCCAATTGAGCACCTGTGGCGCATCCTCAAGTGGAAGGTGGAGGAGTTCAAGGTGTCTAACATCCACCAGCTCCGTGATGTCATCATGGAGGAGTGGAAGAGGATTCCAGTAGCAACCTGTGCAGCTCTGGTGAATTCCATGCCCAGGAGGGTTAAGGCAGTGCTGGATAATAATGGTGGTCACACAAAATATTGACACTTTGGGCACAATTTGGACATGTTCACTGTGGGGTGTACTCACTTATGTTGCCAGCCATTTAGACATTAATGGCTGTGTGTTGAGTTATTTTCAGAAGACGGTAAATCTACACTGCTATACAAGTTGTACACTGACTACTCTAAGTTATATCCAAGTTTCATGTCTATAGTGTTGTCCCATGAAAAGATATAATAAAATATTTGCAGAAATGTGAGGGGTGTACTCACTTTTGTGATACACTGTATGTATGTATGTTTATTACACAATAACCACTTAAAATATATGTCTAAAAACCTAAGAATAGTATATAAAGACCTGTGTTCCTACATTGTCTGTATCACAGAAATTAGGCTACTCTTCCATTAGCATTTGTAAGGATTACACAGAAGCACAACTCCACCCTACCCCCTTCCTCCTGGAATACCTACATGCTCTCTTAGCATCCCAGACGGCTAGTGGTTTCGTTTCCCCAATGATGGTAAATGGAACACTGATTGGCAATTCATTGATTTTTAAATCACTTAAATGTGCTTCTTGACTGGCTACATAGAACCAGTGAATTAAACCAGGAAAAGGAAGTCACATTTTATACCACCAGCTGTTCTCTGATTAGCTTAGGCTTTAATTTATGGTCAAGATGGATTAATATCTTCCTCTTCACCTTTTTAACCAACATGTGATGAAATAGGTTAATATATTTTCTAGTTTTTAGTGACTTCAGGTTGACGTCAGGCCTAGCAGATTAATCACAATAATTTGCAATTTACGTGAAATTGGGATACTGTATGTTTTTAAACAACAAATATAATATACTTTCACACAGTCCCTAAAACAAGAAATGACTGACTACAAAAAACACTTCCTCTTATGTGTTATTTTATACATCAGAAGCTCTGTCCTATGTGTTCACATATCATTGCTTTACTTCCTCTTCTAAGCACAGAGGATTTACAGGGTGTTTAAAGTCTAATGTCAGCATCCCAGGAGCTTGGCCTTCTTACATTGTCGATGAAATGGTGACACTTCCAAGTTTTGATGCTCTTTGCAATTTATTTGCAATAGTAAGAGCTACTGTTGGCCACACTACCATCTTAGCATGATAGTCATTGTGTCAACTGCATGCTAAGTTAAAGCATTCTCTTTTGTAAAGGTGGATCAGTGCAGATCATGTCAGCAAACTGGGGCTTCCATAGAGGGTAACCCCTGTTGTGGGAATAATCCTTAGGTGCAGAACAATTTCATTTTGTCACTTTGTTGTTTAACTCAGTTATATTTGCTTCACCTTTAACAAAACATTAGAACGTTGTAACCTTTGTTTACCTTTAATACTCTTTGTAAATATTTAAAGAGGTTACTGTTTGTTGTTTTATAGCTGATATTTAGCTGTATATCTTATATTTAGTTAATCATATATATCTAGTACTGCTAATAAGAAATTACATTTTTATGTTTTACTGATGCTTTATCATGGTCAGGGTCACAGTGGGTCCGGTTTCCCAGGGTGTAGTCATGAATTGAACATGGGTCTACACTTGGTGGAGGGTCCTGCCATCCTTATATTAAGCAAATATAGTCAGTGGAATATGTTTATAATGTTTACTTAAATATACTGGGCGGGGGACATTTTGAGCATATTTAAATGTTGAGGGAGATATGTTTATAGCCTTGATTTGATGTACCAAACTGTATGTTTATTCCTGTAATACAGAAGCCCTAATAAAAGTCCTGCAAAGTCTATTTATTTCAACATTCTGGGAACTTCATGGTAACATGTCCTAAATTATTAAATCATTCTGCAAAATGAGAGTTTAACAAGTGTCTTAAAAATCCACCTTCAGTGACTAATAGTTTTACAGACATAACTCAGATCAGTGACTATCAATCCAGTTATTATAATGACAAAGAGAAATTATATAATGATACAGTAACTGACATCACATAAAACCGGTAAAACTAGTGCTTACGTTCTAGGTCACTAGAGTAGCTGCATCACAGGGCTTCATGTGTATAAAATGCTGGCCATCCCTGGGGATTATATGATATAGATGATATAATTGTGTGGGAGAGCCAAAAGATGTGGCATCCCCAGCATCATTTCCCTTCCAAACTATCCCCTGTTCTGAGACATAACATTACAGATCCAGATTCTAACATTAATAATGAGTACCAGATATCAGGGTTAGCTTACTCTTAAATACTTGTTTCTAATCACAGTCATGCTTTAATGTTTCCTAATTTAGATCTGATAATCTTACAAATTAAATACTGACATTCACTCAACATATTAAAGAAAAAAAGAACCAGATTTAAGCCACATTCAGCTGCCAAATAAGGAAATGACTACAGCATTGTGAACAGGAAGTGAAATTCTCAGGGATACCATCTTAGCAAGTTTCTACACGAAATCACATTTAAGTATGTATAGCCGGGAGAGGTCCCAGCCAGCACTGGAATGCAGAGCTGCGTGTGCCAACTGCTTTCTCAAATGCCATAATCTGCTGCCTCACATTGCAGTGGGAAAAGACAACACTACACTACACACACAGACTGCTTCAATTATCACACTTCAACCAACTACCTCACCTGTGTACTTTGTGTGTTTGTACTGGCCCTGGCTTACATCTGTAGATTACTTGTGATTTTAAGAAAAGTTGCCTAGTGCTATTTTAAGAAAATAAACTAAAACAGAACATCTTGTCACTATGACCAAGCTTTGTTTACCTAAAAGTGCAAAATCAGGTGGATGAAACATGGCACAGTTTTGTACTTTTAAAGCCTTTTTATGAGCATTAGGCTGTGGCACAAGCTAAAAACATATATGGTGTTTTTGTTGTCCTGCCCTATCCAGTGATAGGTACATTATGTTTATTTCCTAAATGGCTTGGCTTCAGACCATTTCTGCACTTCGGCAGTGTTGAAGCCTCGCCCTTTGGTCGATGTAACAGCAACCACCATAAAAGGAAATCTTTAAGTGTGTCACATGGTAACAATGTTAAGAATTCAAGGCCTGTGTCACATGGGACTTTCAAGGAAATCAGATTGAAACTATTGGGCCAAGTGAATGAAGTTGTGCTTGATAAGCAATGCTGAAGATTTTAAAACAGATTTTCACTTCTGTTTTGCTGCAGCTGTAATATGGTGTAAATGAGTGTTGTCCTTCACACTGCTGCTGTGTTTTTTTCAATTGATCTTTTCTGCATAAAGTTTGGTCATTATTGCCCAATGTTGTAATAATCTTTTACTAATTCATTTTTGCATGGTTATGTAAAAATAAGGCGTTTTAACTAATATTAAATTTTTTTGTTTTTATTTATTGTGATTTTAATGTCATGTTTTACATTTTGGTCACATTCACAACAAGACAGGTTACAGTTTATACATGCTTAATCAGTTCAAGTTCCATGTCAAACAGCATCAATTTTGTATCTCCAGTTCATCTAACTTTTTATGGGAGAAAACCAGAACTGTGAGGCGACAGAGCTGCCCACCAAGCCACAATGCTGCCTGTTCTAACTGCTATGTAGAAAAAAAGTTACACAGGGCACCAGCAGTCTGCAAGAAAGTAGGAAGTGTCCTTAAATAACAGTAAAATCTTAGCCTTATATAGTCTGCCTTGGCTGTTAAACAGAAAAAATGCTATGCTAAGGCATTGAGACAGCTTAGGTGGCTAGCTCAGTGTATTTTCTTTATGTCTATGCTAGTAAATAACATTGTTTTTTGTGTGTGCTATTGCTTTCAGTTACTGACTTTTTAATAAAGTTTTGTTAGCACGTGTGCATGTGTACACTCTCAGTAACACTTAAATTCTCATTTGAACATCTAGCACTCCCATGCCCTCCCATGCTCACACTGTAGATGACAAACAATTGCCTGTTTGAAATCTTTTGGGTGGAGCTTCTCTACTTTTCTCATGTCTCAGGTTCCATATATGGACAGGAGCAGCAGGTAGGTATTGCCAAACTTAGTCATCAAAGCATGGAGGCTCAGTGAGTACACAGTGCAACCGCTGTGTTTTGCTAGAAAAGGGCGTTTCTCTGGGTTAAGGAGTGTTTCTCTCTCGTCCCAGGATTTAAGCACCCTGGGAGACATGCTGTTTTTAAACTTGTTTATTGTTTTGTCGTTTTATAATGTCCTTTTATATTATACATTACATTATTATTATTATGATTATAAGATTTCTTCTGTTAAAATTAATATCAAGCAGTTGAATATCCTGCTACTTCCTGTGACTAAACGTATAAAAGGAAATAGTAATGCTAAAGTATAGAGCTTTTTAGAACTTCCTTTTCTAAAGTTTCTATATTTCTGAAGTTTAACCAGCATTTTCTTTAGTTTAACTTAATTCAAGTTAGTAGTGTGAATATAGTAGAAAAAAAACACAAAAATGATATATTTACACAAACACAGCATATTTACACAAATCTCAATTTCCTGTTTTGTTAAAAATAAAGTTTTGTGTCTTGTTTTTCTTGTCAAATGTCAAATACTAACTCGAAGTAAAAACAATTTTAACTAAAGAAAAAAAAGTGTTTATAAAAAATATTTATTGCTTACTATGTTAAGTAATACATTTTAAGTGTCATAAGTATATTTATTACTAAAAATGTTCTAAATTGGGGCACGTATACTGCTCAAAAAAAGGGAACACTTTAGGGGATCATCAAAGTATAACACCAAGTTAATTAAACTGTCCAGTTAGGAAGCATGGACGATTGTGAATCAATTTCATGCTTTGGTGCAAATGAAAGTGACAACAGCTGCACTGGAGAGGCAACAACAAGACCCAAAAAGTGAATGGTGGCCACATACAATTACTGTCGCATTGTCTTTTCTGACTTATTCTTATTTTGCTATAGTGTCCTTGTTACTACTGGTAGCATGAGGCGGTATCTGCAGTCCATTCAGGTCTCACAGTTGCTGTGTCTCCCAGCACAATCTCAAGAACATAGAGATACAAGGACATGGGTCGTAGAAGGGCATCAACCCGGCAGCTGGACCTGTATCTGCTTTTTTTGTGCAAGATGGAACTGGAGGAGCACTGCCACAGCCCTACAAAATGACCTCCAGGGGGCTACTGGTATGCATGCTTTTGAGGGTGGCATGAGGGCCCGATATCCTCTAGTGGGACCTCTGCTCAAAGCCCAGCATTGTGCAGTTTGATTGGCATTCGCCAGAGAACAACTGAATTGTCAGGTCCAGCACTGTTGCTCTGTTTTCTACATTGATGAGAGTGGGTTCACACTAAGCACATGTGATAGATGTGAATAAGTCTGTCACAAGGTGTGATTTAAGTATTCCTTCAATTGTAAGTTTTATTGACAATTTTAATTATTCTAAACTATATTGGTTTTAAATTCTTTGTCCCCCTTCTATTTAAAGGAGGCATCATGTGGCTGGCCAGATGTACCTGGTTAGCTTAAATGTGTAAAAACTGATTTCTGTCCGAAAACATGTATGAAACATGTATGTAAACTTAGTGAAGAGATAGCATAAGGTCTGGATTTTAAGGTTTACTGGGTATTTAATAAGTGATACTTGGTAGTCTGGCCATTTTTCTGTCTGATCTGTCTCGTCCATTATTCATCCTGTGCAGTAAGACTTGCTTTTCTATCATTCATTGCTTCCATCCTACTCTGATCAGCCCACATTCAAGTTGATCCAGGGTCAGTCAGAAATATCTTAGGTAAACAAGGGCTACTGGCATGCAAAAATTGGCATCTGGTTTACTGCACCTAGTACCTAATGTAGTAGCTCCCGACCACATAACATGCCTTTCTCACCTCTCCCAATCTGTTAAGACATTCTTCCTAACTGTTATTTCTCTCGCACCATCACCCTAGGCTTTGGGAGTCTAAACTTGGGCAATTGTTTGTAATTTATCATTCTCATTGGAAAAAGAGAAAATATTCAGTTATGTGCGGAAAATCAGTTGACATATTTATAGAGACTTTATTTGCATGTCATGCAATGACCATTGAGGCTGTCTAGGAATGGTATACCATAAAATAATGTTTTAAACAATTACATCTCTTTTCTAGAAGTGAGCTGCCCTTGGTCAGCGTAATGGCTCTAATCTCAGAGGAAGAAAGAGGGATGAAGCCTAGACTGCTGTGGGAGTAACAAAACAGAGGAAGGGGAATACAGTGCTGTCCCCAGAAGTCTGTGACAGCCATTACCTAAAAAGGCAGTCCAATCTGTTTACATAAATGATGAAAACAGCAGGAAAAAGAATGTAAGGTAGAAGGTGGAAGGCCCAGAGGCTTGGCCAGGTGTCACGCTTGGTAACAGTACATCTCTTTCAATACATGTCTGATCCTGTGGACTTTACATGGTTTACATAGCCTTTACACTTACGTGGTTGCTTGTTTTACTCTAATACTGTTTTATATAAGCTAGACATAGAAATCACAATTACATTAAGCACTTTAACCTGGATGTCTTATGTACTACAGGTAAACCAAAGCTCTCACTTCACCCTTTACCATAAGTGCTCTGGGTGCCTAAATAAGGCAAGGCTGAAGGTCTGAAGAGTGTCACTAGGGGATTGGTAGCATTTCTGCATCTGAAATCTCTTATCTCCTTTTATACACTCAATTACTCGCTTACTCGCTCACTCTCTCACACACCCTGCACAGAGTGAGGTCAGAGTAGAATTAGAGATATATTATATGTTCATCGAAACCACACCTAACTCAGAACTTTAAACCTCTTACTAGAAAAGATTAAGGAAAATTGCTAATTACGATAAACTAGGAAATCTTACTATGAAAGTCTGGACGGTCTCCTTAACCTAGAGTTAGATGTGGGATATATCAACATGACTGCTCACACAGTCAACATCATAATAGTGGCATTAGTCTACCAGGGTGGCATGTCTGGTTCCACCGGGAAACACTTCGAGCAAGGCAGGAATACCCTGGACAGGGTGCCAATTTATTGCATGGCTTATGTTACCCCTGAGACATGAGCCAATAATGTCTGCATAGAACCCCAGCTGGCCAAGAGCGTCACATAAGTGGGCCAGCACAACAGACTGCTGTGCCACAGAAGTGCTTGCATGCAGGTTATAAATGATATACACTTCTGTTTGGAACAACTGTCTGTGTGAGATGATAGCTTACACATAGCAACATGCTGTTTAAGTAAAGGCCCATTAAATCACAGATTTATTAGTTTTAATGAAGTACTGTCCTGTTTACATTTAATAGATAAGACTCTTTTGGGAAAATCTATTTTTTAATAATTTTATAATTCTATAGGGCAAAGTTTTGGGATGCAATAACATTACTTACATTGTTAGATGTTTTCAAAGTAAATACAATAGCAATGAAACTACTAATACAAACAAAGTTTCTAAGTATTTAAATGGGGTTTTCTATATAATAAGCCTTTAGGTTCTGTCACTTCCACACATCCAGTGCTGTGAAGAAGTATTTGCTAACTATAGATTTTCTATATTTTGCTACACTTATATTTTGCTGTTTTAGATCTTCGAAGCATATATTATGACAAATACAAGCAAACAAAGTAAACAAAAATCTAGTTTTAAATAATAATTTGATTTATTAAAGGAAAAGGGAACACACTGGTAAATTGTGTGAACACTGTTTTTTAGGTAATTACACTCCTATACATAATAATTGGTTATGCCACCTTAAACAACAGCAACTGCAACCAAATACTTATGATAACCAGAGATTAGTCTTTCTCATTACTGTTGTACATACACATATTGGAGCATCATATGCTGCCATCCAGACAACATTATTTAAAAAAAATCCCTGCTTGTTTCAACAAGACAATGCCAATCCACATTCTGCACATGTTACAAACAGCTGGCTTTATAGTCAAAGAGTACAGGTGCTAAACTGGACTGGCTGCAGTCCAGACCTGTCTCCCATTGAAAACGTGACAGATTATAAAATGCAATACACAGCAATAGACTTAGACTGGTAAGCAGCTGGATTGTTCAGTGACAACAACTGGGGTCCTTTGTTTTCAAACAATTAGAGGTAAACACGCCCCTGTCCCAATTTTCTTGAAATTTCTTGCACCCAATACATTTATTTTAAGCATACATGTGCAAAAATCTGATGTTAGCTGATTTGCAAATGATTGCTTGATGTTTGTTTTTCTACCACCCCACATTTTCTACTTTTTGGAACTGGGTTTACAGAATACGAAGTATGCCAAAGTATGACTTTTGTACGGTGGCCGAGAAGTGCAAAACAAATTTACATTTCAGAAAACAAAATTACAAAAAAACAAAAACAAATTTACAACAAAAGCAAAAACAAATTTACAAGTGCTCGGGTACCCAGTGTTTGTAAATTTGTTTTGGCATATGTAAAAGTGTTTCAGCACTTGTAAATTTATTTTCGGCATATGTAATTTTGTTTTCTAAAATGTATATTTGTTTTGCACTTCCCGGCCGCACATATTTGACGGAAAAGGCAGGGACAATAAACCGGAAGTGCGTGTTGCTTACCTGCTGTCAATCAAACTGTTTCTCAGCGATAAAGTGAACGGAGTTTGTGATGGTGACGATAAACAAGGTTTTGTCTAGTTTGTGGAAATCATTTTATCCAGTTGACCCGCTATTGTTTTTCTTGTGGAAAGTTTTGTGCAGATGTTTAGACGTGGCGTGTGCATCTCTATTTACCGTCCGCTCTTCTAAACATCTAAGGAATTCCCACAAGAACAACAAAAGCGAAATAATGAAAATAATTAACACAAAATGGACAAAACATTGTTTATTAGGGACGGAACATTTGATACCGAGGCTTTAAAACTTGTTTCACTTTTGTAACACTGGACTCAGTGTATCGGAGCTTATATTAAAGCAGCATGTGCGGGACTGATGAAGCTTTGGTGCTGTGTTTTATCTCACTCACTATATAAGAGACAATCAAACCAGGGTTACCCACCGTCCTGTAACATACACAATCCTGCTTTATCTGGAGACTAAACACCGCGTTCTGTACTGAACTGATACAGGACGCTTTGTTCCGTATTTTTATCAATGGGAGACGGTGTGGTGTATGAAACAGAAGGAAACTGCTGCTTAATTCATTATATTAAGTAGTGTTCACTTTTATTCTTAGTAACGTGACATAACCTGTTTAATAAACCGCTGTATGTGTAGCACAGTGGGCGGAGTGCGTTGTTTTGCCTAAAATATGGTTCTGACTTATTATTATAAAGAATGAAAATAATAAATGTTAAACACCATAAATAAAACCTTTGTTCTCATGACTGTGTAAGGTCCCCCCCTGCTGCTATAACCAGCGCACACACACCGTTACTAAGAATAAAAGTGAACACTACTTAATATAATTCCCTCAGTCTCCCATTGATAAAAATACAAAGCGTCCTGTATCAGTTCAGTACTGAACGCGGCGTTTAGTCTCCAGATAAAGCAGGATTGTGTATGTTACAGGACGGTGGGTAACCCTGGTTTGATTGTCTCTTATATAGTGAGTGAGATAAAACACAGCACAAAGCTTCATCAGTCCCGCACATGCTGCTTTAATATAAGCTCCGATACACTGAGTCCAGTGTTACAAAAGTGAAACAAGTTTTAAAGCCTCGGTATCAAATGTTCCGTCCCTAATAAACAATGTTTTGTCCATTTTGTGTTAATTATTTTCATTATTTCGCTTTTGTTGTTCTTGTGGGAATTCCTTAGATGTTTAGAAGAGCGGACGGTAGATAGAGATGCACACGCCACGTCTAAACATCTGCACAAAACTTTCCACAAGAAAAACAATAGCGGGTCAACTGGATAAAATGATTTCCACAAACTAGACAAAACCTTGTTTATCGTCACCATCACAAACTCCGTTCACTTTATCGCTGAGAAACAGTTTGATTGACAGCAGGTAAGCAACACGCACTTCCGGTTTATTGTCCCTGCCTTTTCCGTCAGAAATGTGCGGCCGGGAAGTGCAAAACAAATATACATTTTAGAAAACAAAATTACATATGCCGAAAATAAATTTACAAGTGCTGAAACACTTTTACATATGCCAAAACAAATTTACAAACACTGGGTACCCGAGCACTTGTAAATTTGTTTTTGCTTTTGTTGTAAATTTGTTTTTGTTTTTTTGTAATTTTGTTTTCTGAAATGTAAATTTGTTTTGCACTTCTCGGCCACCGTACTTTTGGCACCATTTTAGAAAAGAAAAAGAAGCCATGGCCTGAATGAAGTTTCACTGTATAAAAGGTAGGTGGCAGAGTTTAGTTTTTTAACAGTGTGCCATGATGTATGTTTTAAAAATAGGGATGCTCTTGCTTACTATATTATTTTTTAAATGCCCTTATTTCCATACATTGAGGTGGTTAAATTGACAATATGCTTTTCCTATGATGAAAGATGATGAGATTCCAGATAGAACAGAGCCATGGTGCCAGAGGGAGCAGATTGTTGTTTTACCAATGAATTAGATAATGCATCTCATTGCAAACTGGGCAGATGGGTAGCAGTGAGTCTCTGTCTCATATCACAATGATTCTGGCTCAGCGGGAGCAGAGTGGGTGGTGCTTATAGGACTCTTTCCAGGATACAACACCATCTCACGGTACATCTCCCCTCCAGAAACATCTGGCCCCTGCTTTCTAATCAACATACAATAGACATTTTGCCAATAAGGCAGGAGACCAGACCCTACTGCAGACTGGGGTCTTTGGTATCAATAAAGTGTCAATAATGTGGTGTGTGTATGACCATATGTGCCAGATGTTAATTAGGCATTATTCTTACCAGATGGCACGAGATAAAAGATAAGCCTCTGGATCAGGGTTAAGGTAATTACTCAAATGATTATTAAATACTTAAGAATTACATTACTACCAGAATATATTTGATCATTTAAGCACAGTTTTAAAAACTGTTTCTCAAAATATCTATCTTGTATGATGTGTGCTCAGTAACTGTAACCGAACAAGAAAAAATAGTAGAACTACTTTTTACACTTAATAATTGGTAAAGAACTGCAGGTGGTGTGTGTTTTTCTCTGAATTGTTGACAGTTAGAAAATAGGGCCCACCAGGAGGGACACAGCTCTTTGTTTGCCCAGTGCATATCATTAGCATCTAAAATACTTCATTGAACATGTGGAGTCAAAGAGACTGTGTGGATAGAAGAAGGGGGTGTGTAGTGGCAGTGCAAGGGTGCAGACAGGCAGGTTGATTAAAAAAGGCCTTAGGATCAAACTGTTTGTAGCAGTGGACAAAAAGCTCTTTGGAAAACTTAATAGCTTATCCATGTCTTCTTTTTTCCAAGATTGCAAACAGTAGTGCTGAAAAAGTAAGGTAGATTACCTTTTGTTAAAAGGTAATTAACAAACACTATATTATACAGGGGAAACTTCAATAAAAAAAACACATTTTATATAACATTTTATAATGAGCAAATTTATCCAATACCCATATTAACCCACTGAAAATTTCATTGCCCACTTGGTTACTCAATCAACAGTTCATTATATTAAGTGGTAAGGAAGTTTAGCTAATTAAACTTGAGATAATACTTTATCAATTAAACTTAGTTAGGTTTAATGAAAGCCAGCCTTTTAGAATTTACATTTGCCTTATTTTAAACCTTACCATTAAAGTCGAGCAGCTAGTTTCAGCAGAAACATTATGCCATGAGTTGAGTAAAAAGTTTATTATTTTTAAACATAGCACAGGCATTATCATAACATGAAGTCACTTCACTTTAAAGTACCTCTAAGTGCATGGGGTGCTCTGTAATGATCAGTATTTGTATTGGGTTTTTTTTTTTATCTAAATACAAGCCATATAGAATTTGCAAATTATTGCACTGTTTTTCTTTACTGTCCCAGTCTGGAACTGGGTTTGTGAATGACTGTGTGAATTTGATAATGTTAATAAATTTTAATTAATTGCACTGAAATTAGAAGCCAGAACCCTATTTGCTAGGGTTTGCCGTTACACCACTCTTACAACTTGAATCCAGACATTTCTAGTGTACTTAATTAGCTTAATCACTGATTTTAATGAGTATAATCATTTTAATGTTGCGTAGGGGGAAACGTCAGTACAAGGATTTACCTAAGGTAGACATATAATGGCAACTCTGTGAATGAGCATCTAGCACAAACAAATAAAACCTCCCAGTATTCATGTTGCTGTAGCACTACCGTTTTCAATGATGTAGTAACTCAACATGACCAGAAGGTGGACCAGAAGGTTTAAAACTGCATTTGAACACTCCCTTTCTTTGTTCAGAAGTTCCTTAATAGTACCAGTTTACTGATTGTTGTTAATAAATGCACATGTTCACCAATCAATTTATACCATTCTATTATTTATATCATATTCACAGAAATATGATTAATGTATGTATAACCAAAAATATTATGTATGTCATGAATATCATGTAAACGGTCTTGCTATAAAATAGTCAAAAGCTGAGACATTTTGTAAAATGCCATTAAACAAGAATATGTGATTTGTTAATTCTGTTGCACCTTTATTTAAGTAAAAAAAATTAAATTTATAATTTAAATGTTGTTCGATTTTTTACATGAAATGATATTCAGCAAACAAGAATAAAAAAAAAACCAAAAGAACAAATACACAAATACATTTACAACCAGACAGGCATACTCAGGCATTGAAGATTGTAATAGAAAAAAAACAAGGCATCTGCTAGTCACATTGACAAATCAGGCAGTTGTACACCGCCTCTGGTACTGTTATGTCCGTTCATCAGTGTCTTTACAAGGTTGGGTTGTGCCCTCCAGATATGTCTCTACTGAAACTATCCCATTGTTCCATGATGTTGTCATTTGTCCAATTCAATCTACCCAGCATCTTCTCACATGCCACACTCTCCATCATTAGAAACTTCCACAAATTCAGTGTAGAAGTTTAAGTTTCCCTCCAACACCTTAAAGTTACTCAAGCACAGGTTAATAGTCCAGTTTTTAATACAAAGTTTGAATTTAATGCAAAATGGGAGTAAAAGTTCAAAAAACTTTTCAGTTACTTACTTTTGTGTAATTCTGTGTAATCAGCATGACTGAATATAAAAGGAGGATCCACTAAACGATCAGTCTTTGCACTCAATGATAAGTCATGGCTCAACACTGACATTGTAAAAAATATTTAGGAAAACCAGAGATCCCAGTCAGTTTAGAGCAAGGCTGGAAAACACTTGCTTGAGAAAACTTCATCCTGCTCTAATAAATAAATCTACATGGGTTTGGAAGTACTTCTGGAAACTGTTATAATTTAAAACAACCCACAGCTGCATAAAAAAATCTGGAACACTGTTATGGCAAGAGAAATCCATACATCAATTCTGTGCAGAAACATTGCTGAATTCTCAGGGCCTGACCTCATCTCAGATAGACTGAGAGTGGAAAGTGTCAAAGTCAAAAAGTACCATCCAAACTGTTATCTGTAACTATGCAAAAGTCAATATCTGTCATAGTATGGGGGTTCATCAGTGCATACTATTTGTGAAGGTACAACTGACACAGAGGTGTATGTTGGGATTTCAGAGAGAAACATGCTGCTTTTTTTGAGAGGTCCATGGTAATTTCTGCAACACAATGGCATGCCGGATTATGCACATGCTACAACAGTGTGGCTGTGTAGACACAAAGTGCATGTGCTTGACTGGACTGCCTGCAGTCAAGATTTTTCATCTGTTAAAAATGTACGATGCGACACAAAGAGCAGAATCAGACAACAGCAACCACAGGGTGTTAAGTAGCTGAAGTCTGGTTTCAAGCAATAATGGGCAATAAATTCACTTGCAAAGCTGTAACAGTTAGTGTCCTCAGCTCACAAGTGATTAAAAGTGCTTCTGGCTTGGGGGTCAGGTTCCACCGGTAAAAACTGGGTGCAGGGTGTCAATATATTACAGGGCTATGACCATCATCACCGGCCAGCCAATAGCACCACTGACATTCAAACACGGATCTCATCGGTGGTGGGCTAGCATAATAGACCACTGCGCAACTCGAACATGTGTTGATGACATCAAATTTTAAATTTGTTTATATTTTACAAACAAAAGTACAATTAAGCTGATAAGTAAAGAATTAGAAACAGATTCTTGGTACTTTAAATAAAGGTTCAAGAGAATTAACAAATCACAGATTCTTGTTTTTATTTCATTTTACAAAAATCTTAAAATGTAAAGGGCTACAAAAACAGAAATATAATATCTTCTAAATGTTTAGCTACTGTAAGCATGACCTTGAGTGCAGAGAGGATCTTTGTGTAAGTCGAGACAGGGCTGTCAGCCATTCGGAAAAGGTGCTCAGGAACGATAAAGTTCTCCTAAAGTGGGATTTTTTTCTTTTTTTAAACCTGTTATTAAGCCATGAAAGATTTTCAGACATACAGAGGATTTTTATGACTAAGCTTATAATAAGACTTAATGGATGATTAGTATCAAAGTTACAGCTAAGAGATAAGGACCTCAGCAGTGCTCACACTGCATGCAAATGAAATGAGTTCACTCACTTGAAAGAGGAAGTATAAAAAAGAAATGAGTGTACTGTTAACCATTCAAAAATTAATTTCAAATTAATTAGTTTCAAATTAATTACTTATTAATTTTAACATGAGTTTAGTTTGGCTACATAAACTAGATAAACTAAGCCAGTGGTTCTCAAACTGTGGGACGCGTATCACTGGTGGTACGTGAAGCAGCACGAGGTGGTACGCCAGATAATCTCGGAAAAGTAATTACATGCACCGAAATTTTTTTAATAATAATAAATAAAAAAATAACAAAATGTGTAAATTACTAATAAAATTCTTATAATTCTGTTTTAATAAAATCAGTTGAATTAAAACAAATCGTATTAAAACTAATGTGTTATTTAAAATATTCGGGGCTACGCAGACACCGTACTTCATTACGTCTATACTTCACGTTCGCGGTTTCCATCTGGAAATTTCCGAAACGGTATCAGTAAAGTTATCAGTAAAGTTATCAGTAAAGTTATCAGTAGATCTCTCGCTTTTATCAGATCAGATCTGCGTTTGAAGCTCACTGATCTCGTTCCTGGCTGCTCCGCTAAACAGACGCATCCCACTCACTCACATGCCGATTCTATTGAACGGATCTTTGAAATGAACGAAAGGAGCCGAATCTTTTATTTCTGCACAATTCTTATCGGCTGTAATCCACCCATTCAGCTTCCATCAGTAAAGGGGAATTAATCGTAAATCGTAATAAAGGCTGTGTATTGTCGATATTCAAATCCGAAACACTTTCAGTATTGCGGAGAGCGAGACACACACACACACACACACACACACACACAGAGAGAGAGAGAGAGAGAGAGAGAGAGAGCTGGTAGTATAATTACAAATAATTGAGAAATAAACTATAAACTTGTTTAATTCTGTTAAATCTGATTATTTCAATGTGCTTATGTTTTAAAGCAGAAACAAACACAGTCACATCTCTGTACAAGAGAGGATTTTTCTGAAACTTAATGAAATGCAACCACAGTCTGCCTCTTCCCTGTAGTGTTTTTGCCTTTTGAAATTAATCTTTCTTATTTAAGTGATGTTTGAATTAGCCCTACATTTAATGCAAATTTGATGTTAATATCGAGGGTGTCTTACCTAGTTTACCTAGTAGCGTGAAGAGTCACTTTTTGAACGGCTCTTTGAAAGGAACCGAGCCAAAAGATCCAGCTCCCGTCAAGAAGCCATAATTCCCATCACTAATATACTGTATATACAGGGGTTGGACAAAATAACTGAAACACCTGTCATTTTAGTGTGGGAGGTTTCATGGCTAAATTGGACCAGTCTGGTGGCCAATCTTCATTAATTGCACATTGCACAAGTAAGAGCAGAGTGTGAAGGTTCAATTAGCAGGGTAAGAGCACAGTTTTGCTCAAAATATTGCAATGCACACAACATTATGGGTGACATACCAGAGTTCAAAAGAGGACAAATTGTTGGTGCACGTCTTGCTGGCGCATCTGTGACCAAGACAGCAAGTCTTTGTGATGTATCAAGAGCCACGGTATCCAGGGTAATGTCAGCATACCACCAAGAAGGACAAACCACATCCAACAGGATTAACTGTGGACGCAAGAGGAAGCTGTCTGAAAGGGATGTTCGGGTGCTAACCCGGATTGTATCCAAAAAACATAAAACCACGGCTGCCCAAATCACGGGAGAATTAAATGTGCACCTCGACTCTCCTGTTTCCACCAGAACTGTCCGTCGGGAGCTCCACAGGGTCAATATACACGGCCGGGCTACTATAGCCAAACCTTTGGTCACTCGTGCCAATGCCAAACGTCGGTTTCAATGGTGCAAGGAGAGCAAATCTTGGGCTGTGGACAATGTGAAACATGTATTGTTCTCTGATGAGTCCACCTTTACTGTTTTCCCCACATCCGGGAGAGTTACGGTGTGGAGAAGCCCCAAAGAAGCGTACCACCCAGACTGTTGCATGCCCAGAGTGAAGCATGGGGGTGGATCAGTGATGGTTTGGGCTGCCATATCATGGCATTCCCTTGGCCCAATACTTGTGCTAGATGGGCGCGTCACTGCCAAGGACTACCGAACCATTCTGGAGGACCATGTGCATCCAATGGTTCAAACATTGTATCCTGAAGGCGGTGCCGTGTATCAGGATGACAATGCACCAATACACACAGCAAGACTGGTGAAAGATTGGTTTGATGAACATGAAAGTGAAGTTGAACATCTCCCATGGCCTGCACAGTCACCAGATCTAAATATTATTGAGCCACTTTGGGGTGTTTTGGAGAAGCGAGTCAGGAAACGTTTTCCTCCACCAGCATCACGTAGTGACCTGGCCACTATCCTGCAAGAAGAATGGCTTAAAATCCCTCTGACCACTGTGCAGGACTTGTATATGTCATTTCCAAGACGAATTGACGCTGTATTGGCCGCAAAAGGAGGCCCTACACCATACTAATAAATTATTGTGGTCTAAAACCAGGTGTTTCAGTTATTTTGTCCAACCCCTGTATATACACACACACACACACACCTAATTAATGTGAGCCTTATGTGGTTCTGTGATGAGAAACATAGGTGGTTCCTGGAAGTTTCGGTTTGATAATGGGTGGTACTCGGTCTAAAAAGTTTGAGAACCACTGAACTAAGCCAATAGAAAACAAGAGTGCTGACTGTGGACTATTCTTTTTTTTTTTTTTTTTTGTGAAAGCAAAACAGAGGAATGATTATTAAGTACAGTCACATTGGACACAAATGCCCAGGTCACTAGCTAATTTTACAACTACAGTCCCTTTATAGTAACATAATGCAGTTGCTCAAAGTCACCTGATTTTAACTCCACCAGAAAATGTGGCCATTGCTTAAACCTTAATTGGACCAGTCAATTTTACTTATTTATGTAAGAAATATTGTGTGAAAGATTAAACCAACCCTGCAGGTAAGGCTTAACAAGTTTAGACCAAATCAAACCACATGGCTTTGTCTCCCTAAAATAGAAAGTTCAAATGGACCCAGGTTTTAGGAGACATGACTAAGATAAAATTACTGTAATGCAATCTTTAGTAATTAACCCCCAGGCAGCACTCTGTGTGCTTCTAATTACTCACCATAAACCATATGGGATCACCCTTAATATGGTAGAAGGCACTCCCCCAGCCTCTTATGTGTGTGGTGGAGGTTTAATGGGATTAAAGGAGACTATGGTGGAGATCACACCGGGGGTTATGGGGGCTTGATGGATCACCCATACTAGCTTTTAATGTTTGGGATGTAGGTATTTGTGTGCTGCCACATTACTGCCCCCACGAAACAAACTCCACAGCTGCAGTACCTCATCACAAGGTGTTCCTGGATAAATCAAGTGTTTCAAGTAGCACTTTGTTTTTCTTTTTTTATCCTTAATTCCTTATCTCTTCTGATGTCTGCATGGCATTTGGTATCCTTCTGTTGTGTGTGTTTAAATACAGGAGAGTCACTTTATCTTATCTCTCAGTGCAACTTAATCTCTTTCTTAGAAGCAAAGTATGCAATCAAGAGGGGCCTGGGGACGTGGCTTTTACCATTTGTTGGTAGAGATTTAATAATTTATTTGAACTCTTTTGACCCTATAGGAACATAAATCATTCCATGAAAATACCATTTTAAGTCTACACAAAAAAAACTATGTAACAAATAGTTCTACAAGCACATTGTTTTATACCATATTTATAACATATTTTATTAAAAACATTAACAAATCATAATTTGAGGTGACAATTCTATATTTATATGTATATTTCGAAATAGTGAAAGCAATTTAAATGTCTGTTAGGTCTGAGGGTACATGTGGTATAGGTACGGCCCTTCTTGGCCCTTTATACAAACAGAAATTTAATTTATTAATTTGATGTTGCAGAAATATGTCCAAAAGGTCAGATGTTCTCAGACAAGTAAGCTTTAAATCGCCATGGACATAGAGGCTGTTGTGAATTACAAAAGCTGGATGGAATAATGCAGTTAGGTTCCAGCAGGGTGATTACGTAAAACACATATCGAAAGTGGTTTTGGATTGACTAAATCAGACTAAAGTTAAGCTTTTGAAATTGATTTACCAATAGTTCTCATACTGAGAATTTGTAGACTGTACTGAAAAGTCAGGTCTGTGCTAGAAACCAATCAATTTTAAACTCTATGGGGCATTTAATCAAATATTTGGTTTGCTATATTTATAAGTAAATTTTGTAATTTTCCAAGACCTGAAATGCTGATTTATTTGACCACAATACTTGTTTCCACTGTGTTATGGTCCATTCTAGATGCCTCCGAGCCCAGAGAAGTCAACGCCGCTTCTGGACATGGTTAACATAAGGCTTATTTTTTTTGCACAGTAAAGTTTTAAGTGGCATTTGTGCATGTAACTCTGTATTGTAGTGCTTGTCAAAGGTTTGCCGAAATAATCCCTCACCCATGTGGTTATATCAGCTATTGTTGAGTGGCAGTTCTTGATGCAGTGCCATCTGAGGGATCGAAGATCAGTTCAGCCTAAGCTTGCGCCCTTGGCCTTTACGCACTGAAATTCCTCCCGATTCCTTGAATTGTTTAATGATATTATGCACTGTAGAGGGAGAAATATGCAAATCCCTTCCTTTCTTTTTTTTGAGGTACATTGTTTTCAAACATTTCAGTAATTTTCTCACACATTTGTTGACAAACTGGAGATCCTCTGGCCATCTTTGCTAATCAAAGACTCAGCCTTTCCTGGATGCTGCTTTTGTACCAAAGCATTACAATCACCTCTCTGAAATTACATAATTATTTAGTTCTTTCACCTCATTACTAGCCCTAATTTGCCCCTGTCCCAACTTTTTTTTGGAATGTGTTGCAAGCCTGAAATGCAGGAATGGAGGTATATTAATAAATGAAATGAAGTTGAGCAGACAAAACATGAACTATCTCAGGTTCTGTCTGCAATCAAATAAAAGTCAAAGTAAATGTAAGGAACACTGCATTTTTATTTTATTTGCATTTTCCATACTGTCCCAACTTTTTCTGATCTGGGGTTTGAGTTGTTTTACTCTTCACTTAAATTATGTTTTAGCTTTTCACTTAAATTATTAGGGTGACCATATAATTGTATATTGCATTTTCTATAATCATACACTTACATATACTGTTACAGCTGTCATATCTCCAGACAGAAAAATAGTAATTCACAGTATTATTGGTTAAATAGTCTTATTACCAGGACAACTGTCATTTAAATTGTTACTACATTGAAAGGCCAAACATCTCATTAATTAGCCTCATGCATTAGACAACTTTTGGAAGCCCCAATGCTTCTTCAATTCTTCTGCCCCACTACCTAAATGTGTGGATTAGGGAGCTGCTGTTGGGCTGATGTATTTAACAGGACAGCGTTTCTCCCTTCCCTTCTCCCTCTGTAAGGTTTGTTTTGGCTGCTGGCTTTGCTGCTTTTGGACAAGACAGAAAAAAAGCCTTTTTTCCTGTCAGCCTGATGAATGTGGATGGAGAGGAAGAGAGGTTAGTGCCCCATGCAGACACACTGCACCAATGAGAAAAAGCACAAGACCGAGACCTTTCAACCCAGCTGTGGGGAGAGGGGTGGGGAGAGTTTCCCCTTTCCAGGGGTCCCTAGTATCCTTTTGTTGAGTGAAGTGAACGCCCAGAAAATGGTTTGTGCAGCAAAGCCTTACTGTTAAATTTTGGCTTTAGCTTTTTACTCTCTCTCCTACAGGGTTTCAAATATTCTAACGACAATTAGATATAAATATAAAGAGGTGTAATTTTTTGGAGGGACAGCATGTAAGTAAAATTTCCCTTCCCCCTTACCTCATATCCTGAGCTGGAACATTGTCTTGGCATCTGAAAAAGTCATTGAAGTGTGCAAATGACAAAGGATTTAAGAATTATTCAGATAAAAAACTCTCATTAATTACTGACTGTTCTGCAAGTTGTAATGCAGTGAAGCTGGTGATCCAGTAGTGTTTACATTAACAGTAATTATAGTTATTATAATCTTGGACTCTATCATTTGCAAGGGGAGAATACACCCATCTTGAGGCATCACATATTCACTCATCACGTATTTATGTATTTTCAATCAGGCTGGTCTGATTTTTTTCACCTGGTCTGAGGTGGAAAAAAACTAAGAACCTGAAAAGAAATTATTACCAACCATCCCTTTTAAAATCTAACTTTGTAAATCTGCTTAGCTGAAGTAGGGCAGTTGTAGCCTAGTGGTTAGGGTAGTGGACTAGTAATCAAAAGGTCACTGGTTCAAGCCCCACCACTGCCAGGTTCTTACTGTTGGGCCCTTGAGCAAGGCCCTTAATCCTCAATTGCTTAGACTGTATACTGTCACAGTACTGTAAGTCGCTCTGAATAAAAGCATCTGCTAAATGCTGAAAATGTAAAGTAGCTATTTTACCCAGGCTTAATTTTGTGAAGTAAATTTTAAATTTCTTTACTCACTGATAAGTTCAGTATTTGATCAGTAGTTTGATCATACAAAACAATTAGGAACTAGGAGCTGCTTGAAAAAGCCATGTTTTAAATGACCTTCCTATGCCAGAGGAGTGGAAACCAAGAAGACATCTTTCATGTGCAGGCCTGTTAAATGGCAAATATGGCCAAGCAATTGATTTGTGTAGTACAGATGGTACAGCAATCAGTGTTTTAAAGTTGTGTGGAATGGCAAAAGGTGCAACAGGTAGTGTGGGTGCAGCAAAGCACCAAGGTCCTGTCAATCCTCACACCCCTCTTAATGTTTTTAAGAAGTTTGTCATATTATCACCTCCGTGTTTTTTCTGGGTTCTGCAGTTTCCTTAAAACAAAAAGAAAACACAAACATAAAGAACATAAATAAAATATAAACAAGATGGATTGGTTGCTCTAACCTACCCCACTATGCTTTGGTGACAGGTTTCTATGCAAGCACATTAAAAGGAGTAGGATTTTCAACCGTTAATTGATTTAACTAATGAGCTACAACAACAACAACAATAAAATCCTAACTACCCACACAAACCATGTGAATTAATCTTGGTCTCTTGCAAATCTTCATGTTGCATAGTAATGAAGTAATGCACAGCAGCACATGACCCATAAAGAGCCTTTTAGTGTATGTAGGTCATTCAGTCAGTGAGTACATCATGTAGACAAACACAGTATCTGCTATGGTGTGGAAACCTGCATAATAGCTAGTGATGGAAGACATAAGAGTGGAGGGATAAGCAGGATTTTAAATTTTAGAGTCAAAAGATCAGTTGCTGATGTATGTGTATCACCAAAAAAACACCATACACACATAAAATCAAAACCTTAGGTGTGTGCATATTTATGTGACCACATTACTGTACGTTTTTTACACTTCCCCTTCACCCAAAAATTTCAGTTGGTTTTTCAATTAAATTGCACAGATTATAAATCACAATAAAGGTTAAAATACAGGGAAAAAAATCCTAAAAGTATTTATTTTTACATCACAAAATCCTGGCATTGTAGCAGGAGTGTGTAGACTTTTTATGTCCACTGTGTATCCGGTAGCAGACATAGTTCACAACAATATGGATAGCATCAAACCAGTTGATACCCTAGAGGAATTAAAACTGGAGTGGTTGGCTCAAGCTCCTATTTTTTTCTGGTCACTTACACTGCTTCATTGCTTTACTTTTTAGACACATCGTTCGAGCCAAATGTAAGTCTTTGGAAAACAGTTTTATGCCATGGTGTGGATTTTACAACATTTGACCACTAGGGCTAGCTAGACACACTAGGCCAGCCATTATACTGTAGTTGAAACAGTGCTTCCTTTTCCTCCATGATCATCATGGTATTAGGAATTTAATTAACAAGGTTTGCATACTTTAGTTAATGTAAAATGTAGTAAGTAGATAATGTTTAACTTAGCTAAGACTTTTTCATTTTAATGTGGGAATCCAAAATGGTGTAATTTTATATGAATACCATGAAAACTTTTAGATGAAACACTACACATTGTCAAATTGTTCATGATTAGGTACATATTATGATCCTATGACAGAAAATACGCGGCAGAACACCAACATTAATTTAATCTAGGCTATGCTGGTAAATCGAGGCTGACATTAAGGAGATAAATAAATGTCCTCATGGTGCAAACAAAGAGCCTTTGGAACATAATGGCCTACAGATTCTTGCTGCCTCATCTTGGTCAGAAGAAAGGGTGAGACAGTAACTGGCTTCCTGATTGGCTGGGAAGCAGATGCATGTAAATGTGATTGATGTGGCTGCTGGTGGAGCCTGCATCCTCCAGCACAGGGTGCCAGGTTTCTTCTGGTGCAGTGCTGCAACATACCATCAATATGCAGGGCATCAAGCCTCCTCCCCAAAGCACACACAGTCACCCCTTAGTCAGGGTGAAAAAAGCAAGAAGCGTAGACAAAAATGCAGGATAAGCACAGCACCCAGACAAATAATGTGGGTAGAGACTGACAGAGGGAGAAAGATAAACTATAGGATTACCTCAGACAAATCTGCTTTTTGGCAGACAGCCTGTAATGACAGTGCACTGAGCCAGTCAGGGGTTTGTATGCTGTTGCTATTGGTCACAAAAGACAATGTCTGAACACCACACAAGACATCATCCTCATCCTCAGAAGTAATGAGTTTGCTTTTTAGCTGTGTTTATCTTAGTAAATGTATTTATCCGAGCTCAGAACAGCTTTCTTTCCCTTAAATATTCTAGAACAAACTAAAGTAAAGTATAAAAATACAAATAAAGATTTGGACACATTAATAAAATGTTTGGACACCGTACTAGGTAATACCCCTTTGGCTTTTATCACATCTTGCATTATCAACACTTTTGCATTTAGCTATTAGTCTGTCTTATCCTTATTTAGAAGTTATCAATCACATTTCTTTGCATAATGCTTCTAGTTTTGAAAAAAAATGTTAAGTTGTTGGTTTGCATGCAAAACATGTTAAAGATCAACCAAAACATTTACAATATTCAAATCAGGGGACTGCAGTTTTTGAAGTAGTTTATGGTAAATTTTATATTGTCCTGTTGCAATAGTCAGCCTCTTTTTATATTTCTTGTATGTGTCACATTTTCTATAATTTGTAAATATTTTGTGAAATTCATTCTTTGTCACAGACAGATGGTGGTGGCTCAGTGTATAATGCTCTGGGACTGTCAGTGTTGGGCCCTTGAGCAAAGCCATTTATTGTTCAGCTCAGCTGTGAGTTGCTTTGGATAAAGACATCTGCAAAATGCATAGATGTAAATCTACCTGGGAAAAATACATCTGGCTTTTGGATGTTATTTTACATACTTCAGCCATTGAATTTTTATGAGAAACTGTGTCTGAATTACAATCTAAGAAGTTAAGGATTGAGGGCCTCAAGGGCTTAACAGTAACAAATTGGTGTGATACATGATTTTCACGGCTGTGTATTAGATAGGGCTTTATGCATTACATACAATATATGGCCAACAGTATGGAAAGACCTGACCATGAGCTTGTTGGGCAGTCTATTTAAATCTATTTACCCCCCCCCCCCCCCCCCTTCCCACCAACAAAAGACTTTCCACAACAATTCAGCCAAAAAGAGAGTGCGTAAAGTCAGTAACTGATGTTGGACAAAAGGTTCCAGATTAGCCCAGAGTTGAGGTCAGGGCTCTCTGCAGGCCACTGGAGTTCCCCCACTCCAAATTTTTCAAACAGTGTCTTTTTGACCTTCCTTGGGGTCACAGTCATTCTGTAACAGGAAGAGACTTTTCCCAAATTGTTGCCACAAACTTGAAAGCATATAATTTATTTTATAGACCTGTTAGCAGCAGTGGGTGTGGATGGGTTTGTAGCTGGGCTTTATTCAGAATGGTAGATTTTAAGCTTTGTTTCCATGGTAACTGTACTGGCTCAATCATGAACAAAGACCTCTCTTCCTCAAGACACTCCTAGGTGGTTGCTCATTCAGTAATCCCTGAAAGACTATTAATAAGAATGTTTTTGCTCTGTATAGCAAAATTGATTAGGGAAATTTTAGGGAAACTCTATCACCAATATTAGTGCCTGACCTGCATGAGTGATGATAGTGGTTTATCCAACAATGCTATCCAACTAAATTCATTAAATCAAAATTAATCTAACTGCATTGACTAAATACACAATGTGCAGTTATTAAACCCCTGATTTAAAAACATGATCCACATGTGCTATAATTTTTTCTATCATTTTATTTCAAACCTTCCCGTCTCCAAGATTCCAGAAAGATTCCCAACAACAGTATTCATGAAACATATTCAGTATTCATAAAAAAGTATTCATGAGGATTTAGACCCAACAATAGTACTGAAACTGCTTTAATTAGAGTATTAATTAAACTATTAAACTATTAAACTATTAATGTTCTCTGATAATGGATACATTTCTATTTTTTGTTTAAGTAGATATTAGTGCAGCATTTGATACTTTAGATCATAATATTTTACTGGATGGACTAGAAAATACAGTAGATGTTAAAGGACTGCTCTCTTGGTTTAAATGTTATCTGACTGACTGTACCCAACAATATGTGCAGCCCTGAAATCCAGGACGGGATATATATTAACAAATGAAATTTAGCTGACCAGACAAAACATGATATTTCCTGGCTTCATACTTTCTGCAATGAAATAAAAGTCAAAGCGAATGTAAGAAACAATGTATTTTTTATATGCATTGTCCATACTGTCCCAACTTTTTTTGATTTGGGGTTGTAAAAAATTACAACAGAAGGAGAAGCATTCTCTTACATAGCCCCACAGCTTTGGATTAATCACCTTGCCTCTGCCTTCAGACTCACATTGAAAACATACTCATTCACGCAGGGTTTTGACTCCTAGATTGGGACTGTCCATTCCAACTTCTGACAGAGGAGCAGAACTTGGATATTTAAGCAAAATTTGAGGGCTGTCTCGTAAAAGCCTTCATGGCTGTATTACCTCCTAGTTCTCTCTTTTAGTTATGCTGTAATAATTAGGAGTACCAGAGTCTCGTGATTTTCTCTGTACAATTGACATCCTTCTATTAAGGAGTTTGTATCACATTTTAACTACATCTTCTGTTTTTTATCCCAAGGTGGTTCTGACGTGAATCTTTTTACCCACCTGAGGTTGAAACCTGCAAGTTTGAGGCTGCCATGCCAACAATGCCAATTTTGCTGGATATGATGGGAATCTGCCGTGTCTGTACTCACAATGTCCAGAACTCACTATTAGATGTTACTCTACCACAGACTGAAATGAAAAGATGATGAACTTAATTTTTTTAATGGTTTTCACTTGTTTGTGTAATTCTAATTAATTCTAATTATCCTCCAGGCCACCCTCTCAAGGTTTCTTCCCTATAGTTTTAGGAAAGTTTTTTTATTGTCATTGTTGCTCTCTGCTTGCTCAACAGAGTTTTTTTGGTTTTCAGTACTGCATTCTGTAAAGTTGCTTTAAGACAAATAAATGTAACTTAATCATGCAAACTTATAATCTCTGCTGTAGGTGCTATAAGACATAATTAATTCATTTATTTTGTGTTTTACCACTGCTTTATCCTATTCAGTTTTACAGTGAATCTGATTGACTGCGAAAGGTAGGAAACCAGACAGGTTGCCAGTACATCACAGGGCAAACACACACACATTCATACACACACAAACACAAACAGATGGCAATCTTAGTAGCTCCAATTAACCTGACTGCATGTCTTTGGACTTGTGGGAGGAAACTGGGTTGGGTGGCCGAGGCCCCACAATGGATTAGCATCCTGTATGGGGTATGTAAGTGCATTGCGCCCAGTGATTTCAGGTAAACCAGACCCTTATGAGGATAGAGCAGTGGTAAAACATTAAAAAAGTAAATTTGTTTGGCTCCATGTAATTGTTGACTGAATGCCTGCCAGCATTATTTATTTGACTAGATCTTCCTGATCCCTCTATTAGGCCTAGGCTGTGAATGGATCTTTGTGTAGAGGAACAGTCTGAGTTTTGTTTCCTCTTGCTTGCCAATATTTCAGGAGATATTAAAGTTAACCATGCTTAACTTGCTACAAAACCTCGACACAGAGGTGGATTGAAGTGTGGGTTAAAAATTAGGTATAATAGTAAATAACAGTAACATAACAGTAAAATTAGTATACTTCTATACTTAGTAAATCTCTATACAAGCTATATAAAGAGCAATCAGTTTAGATTTACGTGGCACCTGTTGTGTATCCAGTTGTGCATTCACATGTAGTGCATATACTTGTTTTGGAAATCAAATAGGACTACACAAGATACACTACAACGTTTATTTGGCATTACAATGGGTCTAATAACAAGTTTTTTTTCACACAATTTCAACCCTACTAGACCTGCCCCAGTTATCCGTATGGGTAGTGGCAACAGGAGCAATACTTGCTCTGCTTTAATGTGAAATGGCAGCACAGAACAGGACAGGCAAGTGCTAAAGCACATATAGTGTTAAAATCATCTTTCCTTATCTCCACCACTCATTATTAAATTCCATATTGTTTCTCATACAACTCTCTGAAACAATATCAGAATAATCTGAACAATATCAGTGCAAGAATTGTTACATTTTTGTAGCTGTGCAGACACATGCAAGACAAATTACATTGTCCAATTTCTTACTGATATAGCAGAAGGCTGTAATGTGTACCTAAGCACTTTTATTGTGCGCTGGAGGCATACTAACCTACTTCTGTAGTTTCAGGTTAGTTGGTCAGTGGTGCCCAAATTCTTGCATAAAACTATACTTGTTTTACGCTGCCATAACAGCCAACATTTTTATATAGTGAGTTACTGACATATTTGTATTATTACTGCAGTTATCAAAAGATTAACAACATTTTTCAAATCTAAAATAAAACACTGAAACCAAACAATGTCTTTAAAACTAACTGAATAAAACAGTAGACATTTTTTAAGTGTTTAATGTATCATAATTTGCATTTTTTTAAAGTTATAATATGCATAACATTCTGCTAGGAAGTATTTATACTTATATATTTATACTGGTAATACAGAAAATAACCTAATTCCCACGGATAACTATGGTTGAGGCTTTGTGATACACTATATGGCCAAAAGTATTTCGACATCTGACCATAAGCTTGTTAGACATCCCAGTACAACAGATGGTATTAAAATAGAGTGACTTGTATGTAATTTTTTGAGGTAAAACAACAGACGGTGCCCATTTAGTGAAAAGAGCATTTGTAGAGTTTGGCACTGATGTTGGTAAAACAACACTGTTGTTTGGTAAAGAAAGCCTCAATTGATGTTTCAGTTTATTTCAGAGTTGTTAACTGAGGCTAAGGTCAGGGCTCTGTGCAGGCCACTGGAGTTTCTTTGGACCAAGATTTTTTTTATGTCTGTATAGACCTTGCTATGTGCATTGAGGCACAGTCATGCCGGAACAGGAAAGGGCCTTTCCTAAACTATTGCTGCAAAGTTGGCATATAGCAACTTCAAATATAGCAACATATTGGCCTTCAAAGGCCTTCACATTATGGACTTAGTTAGGTAAAACATACATCTAAATCCACACAAATCTGTCTGATCACAAAATGTGGCCATCTCAGTCCCATGCCAGATGAAACCCAAAGAACCCAAATGAAAGCATGATATACTGAGTCGAAAAACTTGTGAAGGAAGTGAGTCCAGAATCTTGCTGGATCTGAAGAGATTGTTAATTGGGGAATGCTCTTCTTGCATTGTATTTTTATTTACTTCTAGTCCTAAGCTTAGTAAAAGAAGACTTAATGCTGGTATGTTTGCAAAGAATGGCTGTACAAAACACTTAATGCAGAAAAGACAATAATTTGTAGCTAATTTCGTTTAAGTTGTTTTTATTTTCTGAGGAATTAGTGCATTTTAAATAAAGGTTTGATTGATATGCTCTGTATGAGATTAAGATAATTAAACTCATGATGAATTCAGCTTATTTTTTCTTACATTTACATTTACAAAAGCTTACATTTACAGCTTTTAGCAGATGCAAGCCAATGCTGAGGTAGAACAGTGGTTAAAGTACTGGATTAGTGATCAGACAGTTGTTGGCTCAAGCACTATCCACTGCCGAATTGCCACAATTCCTATTAATGCCACAATTGTGTGTTGCTTGGATAAAAGCATCTGCTAAATGCTGAAAATGTAAATAAATCTTAATGTATGTTAATAAAACAAGTATAAGTTTATGCCATTGTGATTATGGAAACAGTGATGGAAAATGTAACATTGTAACATTAATGTAACATTTGCATTGTAAGTGTATTAGTCTAAAAGTATCGAGTACAGATGTTGATGGAGTTTGACTGAAGGGGGCGGGGCTGTGCGCCTGACATCACTCACGTGTATAAAAGCTTCAGCTGCGCGTGGACGCGCGCGCTGAGTGGCTACAGATCAGAGCGCGCGGTGCAGCCCAAACAAAGAGCTAAATAAATCACACACACAGGGCATCAGTGGTGCTGCAGCAGAGAAAAATCATACCGAGTTCATCTCCAGAACAAATCTAACTTCCCACAATCTGCAGCCAACATGACGGCCAATGGAACCAGCGAGATGCTTACTATCCAGTTTGGACTTATCAATTGTGGAAACAAATATCTGACTGCTGAAGCGTTTGGTTTTATAATCAACGCTTCAGCCACGAGCATGAAAAAGAAGCAGATCTGGACTCTGGAGCAGGACGGTGATGACTCCAACGTGTTCTTTCTGAAGAGCCATCTGGGCCGCTACATTGCTGCAGATAAGGACGGCAACGTGACTGGAGACAGCGAGACGCCAAACGAGGACTGCCGCTTCGTGGTGACTGCGCATGACGATGGCCGCTGGTCCCTGCAGTCCGATCCACACAAGCGCTACCTGGGCGGCACCGAGGACCGCATTACATGTTTCGCACAGACGTCTGGCCATGCGGAGAAATGGAGCGTGCACATCGCCATGCACCCGCAGCTCAATCTGTTCAGCGTTACGCGCAAGAGGTACGCGCACCTGAGCACCAAGGATGACGAGGTGGCCATCGACCGCGACGTGCCTTGGGGTGTCGACTCCCTCATCACTCTGGTCTTTCACGATCAGAAGTACCATCTGCAGACCAGTGATAACCGATTCCTCAAGAACGATGGTACCCTGGCGCAGAAACCTGACAAAAGCACCGGGTACACTCTGGAGTTCCGATCTGGAAAGGTCGCTTTTAGGGATGGAGAGGGAAAGTATCTGGCCCCATCTGGGCCCAGTGGCACCATGAAAGCTGGCAAGAGCTCTAAGGTGGGCAAGGATGAGCTGTTTGTCCTGGAACAGAGCCACCCTCAGGTGGTGCTAACCGCTGCCAACGACAGGAATGTGTCTACCAGGCAAGGTAGGACAGACACTTCAGTGATTCCCTATTATTCATATGTGAATTCATATGTGCCTCCAATGTCTAAATCAGTATAGCATATAATAGGCAGTAGTGACAAATGTAACCCATACAAATAAAATTGCATTTAGTAGACTACCCAGAAACATTATTCTTTCATAATTATATACATTTTAATGTCTAATTATAGACATGCGTCATGATTGGTGGTCACTGTGACTGAAAAGAATGGGTGGCACTGCCAAAGGAAGGCTGCAGCTGCAGAATAGTGGCTGATATGAACTAAAGTCAATGTTTGTCCACTCTGGTTCAGCCATTCTACAGCACACTTGACATTTTAAAAAGAAAAATGAATGTTATGATTGATATTCCAGCTAAGTCTTGATAACTGGTCGAAATTGCTAGATTGACTCAATTAAAATGAGAAAGGACATGTAGGACATTTATGTAGTGACCGAGTAGATTTGACTAAGATGATGCAGATGCTAACTCCATCATGCATTTACAATTATGCATTAAATCCTTGCAGGGTCAACTTCTGTTACTGTGGTGTCAGTATTGGATCAATATCAGTCAATACTCAGCATTAAAATTGGATTAAAACTAGAAATAATTAGATTGGGATATCCCTTGAAGTACATCTCAATATCCTTTCTTTCTAAGCAGTTGTTGTAGGTAACTTTCAATTTTATTTTTTAGAAACAAGTGTATATACAAGTGTGTAAATGGTAAACTGCTCTTTTGGGTTCTTTGGTTAGTTTAATTGATGTCAATCGTAACATGGCAAGATTTGCTAATGTAATATATCCCACTTTCTATGTGTGACCAGTTTGCACACTTGACATCAACTTGATGTAGACCAACACAAGGTGAACACTTTTTATAAATTGTAACTAGTTGGATGTATCAGCTTGTACATATTTTAATATAAAGACTTTCAAATGTAGTAGGATCACTGTATTGAAGATATCTATTCAAGGACAGTGTCAAACTGGTGATATTTTTATATCAGTATACCTTCCACCTCTAATGCAGTCCATTTGTTTTGGATTAATTCTTGTGCCTCTAAAAATATATCAGTTAGAGCATCCATTTTGTATTTTCTCTGCCTAAAATGGTGATGACGGGCAAAAAAACTATCACTTCTCTGAAAATGTTGGGCAGTATCAATGCTAGGGCATGCGCATTTCTCATGGAATTTCATAATGCCTGCATTCTGGAGGATTCCTTTTCTTGTAATGAAATTAGGACTGAGAGCAGCCATTACAGTGGACCCAGAGGAGTGGATTTGAAGCGGAAAGGCTGAAATAATGGATTTGATTGTGTTGTAGCATTTGATAAGTTGTCATAATGTTTTGATGTGATGACCCCTCACTCCATCTGTATCTCAGCTGATTCTGGGGATGCCGGACAAAGCTTTAATGGATGTGTTTTTGACACAAAGATCTCTTGTCCTGGGCAAAATTTGCACTGGATCTTCAGTGTTGGTAGGATGGTTGGTAGCAGGGAGGCGTGCCAAGCAAAGAACATGGCTAGCACGTGGTCTGCAGCTTTTGTGCTGGTAATGTCCAACTGCTTAACTGCATTTGCTTGGAAAAAACAACCTTTTCTTTCTTTAGTGAGATTTATTGCTGTGAGTTCATTCTCAAACATCTGGATTGAATTAGGATTCCCAAGTTTTATAGGGTTATCTGGATACTTGCGCTGTCCTTTGGTTCAAATTCTTCTCTCTTTTAAACTTGACACTAGATGGACATTTGAGCTTATGAATCTACTAAAAGGTGCTTAGCCATGATGATTAACTGCTCAGTGATGCTTTGTGTAGGGTTCCAGCTTTTGCTTGATTGCAGATTTGTGTAAAGAGGAGGCAGAGATTTTTTTTCTTTTTAGCAGAACACTAAGGCATGTGGAGGGTGGTGTGGCTGAGAGAGAACAAAGACCTTGGTTGCCTATGCACCCCAGCTGCTTGGCCTTGTAGGCATCAGAACAATGGTGTCTTTCCAGAAAGCAGCCTTCTATCACACAATAACCATGGCTTGCTCGAGCAGTTTGTCTCTAAGCTCATCTCTGAAAAAGGATTAGGCGTTTCCTCTCAGCCATGTTCTGCTGCATTCTCTTACAATGCTTTTCAGATCATTTTGGCAATCCACCATAAATGTGGAAATGATTTCCTCGCTGCTTTTGTTCTTTTTATTTCTGGTGTCTCCAACACTGTTTACATTGCTGACAAGACAAATGGTGAGCTGATTAGCTTTTTTGGCTTGTTATGACAATTGTCCCCTCCATGTGTTTGGGGTAGTTTAAACCAACATGCCCATCTGTTGCACAACCAGCAAATGTATCGGTGGCACTGGAAGCCATCTCTTTGAGGTCTATGGTTTTCCCCCACTGAGTGACATTCCTACATTTCTGCTCCAGTTGGAATGGTGTGGATGGATCAACTGGGCATCTGTGAGAGTGAATTAGTGTTGGGGGTAGGGAAGTTTTAGCTACGGCAATGAAATGGCAGCAGAAAAAGCTAACTGCAAATGCCTTAGAATGATCAGGAACATATTCCTTTGGCAAACAGCAGTTTTAAAGCTTGGTTCTCCCTGAAAGATTTTTCCCTTGCAACCATGTGGTTTTCATTGGGGCCATTTATTTTCCCTGCTCATTCAGGCTTGCATATTTCTGTGGAAATGTAATCTTACTTCCAAGAGGCCAGGCATTGTCCAGTAATGCTTAACAATTTCAGACAAATATTTTAGGTCTGCTTGCTAAACCAGAAACATATACTGTATATTCATTGCTGAAAATGTTTCCTTAAAATTAAATTCTTAAAAGTGTACTGATTTTGCTGTTTATCGGAAAAGGTGACATCAGCCTTTCTCTATGTCTGGGTTTGCAGTAACTGCCAGACCTAAACTCTAGCTAGTGGGTCTGTAAGTGCCCTTTAATGATTAAGTGCAGAGTCAGCAGATAAATGGTGGTCTGCATTTCTTTGGTTTCTGTAAAACGGATACATTCTCAAAGATTGAGTCACAGCTGTTGCCTCCCATTGAACATTTGTGAATGTGGTACAATTCCACAAAAGGATTAACTCAGTAGGATTAGTGTGTGTTTGCACCTATGTATGAGGAAATAAAAGGAAGGAAGGGTTGCTAGTGTGCTTCAGTTGAGTAATGGCTTATTTAAAAAATGTTTATCATGATTTGGGACATTTACATTTTATAAGCTTTTATTTTTTCAGAGGCAAAAATACTGGAAATAGAGAAAAAAACAAACCAGGTGTCACTGGTGTTTTGCTTGGTAGTATTACATTTGTAGTTGTTACAGAAGCACTTCTGTAACTATCACATGGCTTTAAATATAATATGTGGTTAAGGACACTGCCTATGTTTGAAAAATAGGACTAAACGTTACAATTAGGCTTACAATGTGATGCCTTTCTGTCTGTTAGGAATGGATCTCTCTGCCAACCAGGATGAAGAAAGTGATCAAGAGACGTTCCAGATGGAGATCAGTAAAGACACAAAGAAGTGTGCTTTTAGGACCTGCACTGGAAAGTACTGGACACTTACTGCTAATGGTGGACTGCAATGCACTGCTTCTACTAAGTGAGTTTGGGTACAACATTTCCTTGTTGTATGATGTAAGTGATAAATGACCTTCTGTCCCTACTGAAGGCTAATAAAACATTTTGGAGGCTATGGTACTCTGCAATTGTTGTTCTTAAGCAATTTCCCTTGCTCTTCTGTTTTTACAACAACGATTTGTGTATTTGTGTAGCCCCCCACCATTATTAAGAAAAGGACTAGCTATTTGTGTGCTTGTGTGTGGTCATGCTCTTATTTACCTTTGTGAGTTATGGTCAGTGTGTATATAAGAGTGTGTATAAGGCCTTTAAGGATTAGCTGAGGATGATTAATAATTCTATGTTTTTAATATTTATATTCTCTTTTTCATCATTCCCTTGCAATCAGGACGGCAAACTGCTATTTTGACATTGAATGGCGTGGCAAGAAAATTACCCTCCGTGCCTCCAATGTAAAATATGTGGCAGCCAAAAAGAATGGGCAGCTGGCTGCCACCATTGATTCTGCAGGTAAGGCCAAACTATTATGAAGCTTACGATTAAAAGCCTATACTGAATAAAATAAGTTTAAGATCTGAATGAATGCTAAATAGCATGGATCACCTTACAAGTGATGTAAAAAATAAAATTCTTAAAACTTTAAACATGGAATCAAAAATGGCATTTCTTTATTTTGACGTTTAGGAGAGACTGAGGAGTTCCTGATTAAGCTGATTAACAGGCCTCTGATTGTGCTAAGGGGAGAGCATGGCTTCATAGGCTGCAGAAAGGTTACTGGTACTCTCGACTCCAACCGTTCTTCCTATGATGTCTTTGGCCTTGTGTTCTGTGACGGAGCCTATAGCTTTCAAGGTAAGGCTTGTTCTTTTAGCAGAATTTACATTTTGTAATGCTTAAATGATCATCTCAGAGCTATGTGTATCATTGGATACCTGATATCAACATTTTGACATGTAACGCAAGCGTCTATGCAAAATTGCAGTCGTGACTGCAGCAGGTTTGAGGACAGTGGGTTCTTTGTTAATGTTCATTCTTTGTTGGTTAATTTCCCGTGTTCATGATGATAGATAGACATTGTCATGTGGCCAGAGTGCTTGGCTCCAGTACAAGGGGTATAGCTTACAGCCACAACTAAGACTAGTGGACAGTGTTGACAAGTATAAAACAGAGTTTGATTCTATTCTAATGAGAATGAATTTCCATCTACTTATAAGCCAAAATCTGTCAAGTTTCCTCAGATGTCTGGTCAGTGATTAGACTAAAGAGCTAAAGCATAATATAGCTCAATATAAAATATTAGTAAAAAAAACAAGAAGCAAAGAATGGATTACACAACGATAGTTTTATAATGTGATTTTTTTTTTAAATAAGAAATAAAATTAAATAAAATTTGGATTAGCTAAATGTCTGTATAATAGCTGACCATATTCTTTCAAAGGAAATGGATATGCTTTGCACCAGTCTATGCTGCATTGTACTCTGTAAGAAATAACAATTGGCATTATACATGTGACTTACTGTACATTTAAATTGTTTTTGGGATTAGTAGTTAATTCCATCCTAAATACTTGTAATTACATTTTTGTACAAACACAACTGTGTAATCCACTGAATGTATATGCAGGTTATCTCCAATCTGACCCACTTATAGTTAAATGTTAATTTCAGTTACACCCAAAAATAAATGACCTTGTTGCATTGGAGGGATGTAGAATGGTGCAGTTGGTTGCATTTAGCAAAATTTAGCCCAGTATGTCATTTGAGTACCTTTGACATATTTGAAATAATAATGTTCATCTGATGTGGGGTAGGCTGAGGCTCATATTAAGTTGTTTTGAATGTAGTGTTAAGTGTGAGGAATTGTAGGCACACTAATGACATCCAAAGGTGGTAATTCTTAAAGAGAGTGAAGTTTAGAACAACAGGGGAATGTTGCTCCAAAAGTGTCCCATCTGAAAAAATTGCAATGACTCAAAAATAACAATCATGTTTATATATCACAATATTGATGCCATTCTATTACTCAGTCCAACTGACCACCAAACAGCATCTACTTTGACTAAACAGCATTTTAATATAATAGAAATGTTGTCACTGTCCATTTTAACATAGTGTTGTAAACAAGCTTCTTACCTTGTATTTCCCGTCTCTGTTTAGATTCCACTGGGAAGTACTGGATGATTGGTAGTGAGTCTTCAGTTCTGAGCAGCAGCGATGACCCGGTAGATTTCTTCTTGGAGTTTTGCGACTACAACAAGGTGGCCATAAAGTCAAGTGAAGGAAAGTACCTGATGGGAGACCATGCTGGTGTTCTGAAGGCCAATGCTGATGACCTCTGTAGCTCCACTATGTGGGAGTATTAGAAGCACTTGAATAACCGCTATGTTCTATTTCAATTTCTGCTTCTGTTTTACATTTTAAATATTATTTTTCACCACAAGCACAATTGGGCAGACGAGGGTAAGGGTTTCCTTTTGGTGGTTAGATGGACTCTCTTAAAGTGAATATCTTTGCACACATTCCAGCACCAGTGCCATACAATACTAGCGATTATAAACAAAGAATACGGCTCATTGCCAGTGCTTAAAATGATGTTTTAGCTGGTCTCTAATTTGTTACAGTGCAACAATAAAGCTGTGGTTTGTCGGTATCTAACTAAAAATAAAGTTTTAAACAGTAGGTCTGAGGAAGAGTGTACATGCAGTGTGTTGGGAGCCACATTCTCACAGGTCTGCTGGGTCTCCTCAGAGAGAACTGTTGGATGGGGTATCTGTAATCCTTCCCTATTCCTCTTGTTTGCACAGTTGTGCATGAGCTTTCTTTAGATGCGTATCAATTTAAGAAAATGTTCACTAACAAATGCCTTTGCAAAGAAACCCTGTAAATCTCAGCTGTGTGGTCTTTACCCTCACTATCATATTGCCAATTATTAGTACCACACTGACCAGAAAATGAATGGCAATATTGATGTGTAGTTGAATGAATGTTGATTTATGACTGTCCAGACATATATAACACCATCATGAAGTGTTTTCTTTAACCACTGGAATGTCCTGTTTACAGCACTGATGTTTGATTCTGAATTTGAAGAATGGATGTGCTGGAAAAAAGTGTTAATGTGTACTGGATTTCTGATTGTGCCATTAGATTCCCTGTTCCCTGATAAACAAAAACAACAAGAACTGGACATATTACATTGCTTCATCTCAGCTATAAGACAGATCTTGAATCCAATGGGGAAAGTGTTTAAAATGTATGTCTGTAACTACAATGTCATATGAAAATGCTGTTTAGATGTGAGAGTGATGTAACTGATCCGTTTGATCTGGTATGTTGTTGCAGGTCAACATTATTTATACTTAATTAAGGCCTCAGTTCTGCTTGATCAAACTGGGTTAGTGTAGGATGGTCTGTGTTTATTGTAAAAGTGGCATAGATGAATTTGAAAATGTAAAAAGGTTTTTTTTAAATAAGGCACAGACATTATCATAAACCCTAAGACATGATATATATAATATGTGGTTATATAAACATGCACAAAGCTGCTACCACTTGCTCATTTTACTAAAAAGTGAACAAACTGTTCCAGTAAAAGGTGCTGCTTATCAATTTCAGGTTTACATCAAACCGGCCTGGTCATACGTCAACATAATATAGTTCATTACAGCCTCAAACCTTACATACATTGTAGAGTAAGTATAAAAATCACATATTCCACTCTCACATTAGTTTGTCATTACAGAGAATACACCTACTTATAGGGGCGTGGTAATGACTGTGCCTTACATGGAAAATACAGTATGGCTATACTGGAAAGACATGGTGTACTTCTTAAAACTTAACTGGCCTCTCTTTTTATATTGTTTTTATATTATGGTTGTTTTTTCATGTGCCATGGGTACAAAGAAAATATCATAAATTTGATTATGAAACAAATTATGAGTGTGTCATTATTTTTGGTCATTTATTTGGCAGTGGGGCTCCAGTTTCCTCCCACAGTCCAAAGACATGCAAGTGAGGTGAATTGGAGATACAAAATTGTCCATGGCTGTGATTGATATTGAACTTGTGAACTGATGAATCTTGTGTAACCAGTACCTACCGTTTCTGTCATGAATGTAACCAAAGAGTGTAAAACATGACGTTCAAATCCTAATAAATAAATACATTTGGCAGTTTACTGGCTCAGCAGTTAAGAGATTGAAGTTAGTGTTATTTACTTGTGGCATTTTATGTGATATTCCAAATTAAAAAAAGACATCCTTTACACTTTACACTAAACAAACTTTTGCCGATTTTAAAGCAAATTGGTGTATATACTTCTTGGGCATTAATTAGTTTATTAATATTGTATTTTTAGCCAAATTTTACATTTTGCAAATGGATTCAATCTAAAATACTCAAAAAATGCCAGAGGATGTTGACATCAGGTAACAGTGTTGTTGGGACTGTTTAAACAACTGTGTCAATGCCAAAAATAGTGCTTAAATATAAGGCACCCAGCATCATGTGACCAAAACTGTTCATTTGCAAAGGGACAATTAAAACGGTCTGTGCATGAAAAAAGAAAAGAGCTTTTATCTTACATGCTTCTACCAGTACCACACACTTAACTGTGTGTTGGACAGTGGGGGTCCTATAGGTTTTTTTTTTTTATTAATGAATGAAGTGGGGGTTGCCAAAGTGTACAGTGATAGTCACCCACTTTAGCTGGTATTATGCATTATACTTCTAGTCATTAACATTGTTGTGGAGACGTTTTGGGCCACTTTTTGCAGGATTGCTTCAATTTCACTTTTTGTCAGCATTTCAGTAAGGTTCAATAAAGGACTTTTACTAGACATCTCCAAAACTCAGCATTTTTGAGCCATTTAACAAATAATTTGCTTTTGTGCTTAAGCTTCAGACCACAGATTGATGACTAGACATTATCCCTTTCTGCTAGAAAGCAGAATTATGGCAAGTTGCCCAGACTGTAAGGCAGCGAAGTATCCCCCCCACCACCACACCCACACCGCCATGTTTGACTGTTGGTATGATGTTCTTAATGCTAAATGCAACATTTATTTATTATTAAAAATGCTAATTATGTAATCTTCCAAATTTTGGACTCCTTTTTAGTTGTAAAATCACAGTTTTATTTAGGCCTTAAATAATTTGTTAGGCAGGTCATGACTTGCTTCTGACAATTCAGCTGCTGACAATTCTTGAGCATTATAAATTCTAAATGAAAACATTGTGCTTATGCTCAAATACCATAGGCTTCTCTAAGCAGCTGACCAGGGATCTAAAAATGGAGCTAATTGATGCCTACAAAGTATGGGAGGTATCAATTAAAAGATTCAGAGCCAAGTAACTGGTCCAGTACCTCTGTTCCTTGATAATATGGTGTAGAAAACTAGTTTATATCCTTTCTAAATTGCAAGTTGCTTTGGATAAAAGTCTTTGTCAATTAAAATAAAAATACATCTGCATGCTAATATTTAAAATAATTCATTATAAACATAGATGGTCAAGAATTAAAGCTCAGAGTGTTATTTTACTGACAACTGCTTTATCTGGACATTTCAAAGTTTATTTAGGAAATCTATCCACCAAAGCCCAATGGGTGGTGAAAAGTGTTTTTGAAGGGATTCAGGACTGAGATATCTCCTGAGAGCACTTTTTCCTTTCCTGGCCACTGTTGTTCTCATCAATGAGGCCTTTGTGGTGAAGTATTGCTGTAGCAGCAGTTTTCATGCGCATCCACCACATTTGAAAGAGGGAGGACCTCTGACTAATCACAAATTGCTGTATATTTACTGCAAATAAAGAATATTAGTGGCCACAGATAGATGCACAAAGAAATCCAGAGTCCAGAAAACAATGAGCATTTAAACTGGTTAATACAATTCTATTTAATCCAGTTTTGAGACAATTCTTTTGTCCACATGGCATGGCCCCTTTTTGCCCCAGGAGATGACTAACTTGATAAAAATCCATCCATCAGAGCAGGCCTTTAATTCACTTTTGTCATTTTGGAGGCCAAAAACAGGTCAGGAAATGGCAGCAATGTCAACAAATGAAGGTTCTAGTGGTCCACAGATCACCCCACACATGCACTATGTATATCACTGACCATTAGCTTAATGGATAGACTGATTATACAATTATTGTAGGTATATAAGGTTAATGAGCAACTTGAAAACATTTATAATTATAAATAATACTAACTGAAAACGTATATAACATGCTATAAAGTAGGCTGGTGTGTTTTATAGGTGTGGACACAATAAATAGCACATGAGTGAAGCATCTAATAAGAGAAAGGGTATTAAAAGGGTTACAGGCTTGCTGCCATGAAAGAGCCAGGTATCCATGGAAACTAAGAGTGTGTAGATTGAAGAGGATAGTGTGTGTACGAGGGGGAGGCTGATGCAGAATCCACAATTCTACACTGTGGGAGTGGGTTCAGTCTGGTGTTCAGAACAGACATCTTACAGTAATTACTTTCATCAGATCCAGCAGGGTTTGAGGGTGAAATGAATAAGGAATAGACCGAACATAAAATCATTGATTCAGTCTGATTCAAGGTCACTGGCCTATAATTACTGCAAATGAGAGAGCAGAAGGCCTCTGCTGCACCCATACCTCACATGTGCTGTATTTTCAGCCAGCGGAAGCCTTGAATTAAGATGAGCAAAGTAAATCAAGAAAAAACTTCACATATACTTTTTGGAGTCTTGTGTACAATCTAAGACTTGTGGGGTCTGTTCGAAAACCTAGTGAGCTCTCTACATAGACTGCAATTTACGTCATCCTATGTTTGCTCCCGAGAAGAAGGCTGTGTGAATTCTTAGATATCTTAACATGCTGCCTTTTGAGGTGCCTTAATTCTAAGCTATAAACTGCCTGCATAACAAGGGAGCATCTGATGCTTCCTCAGCGGTGAAGGTAATCCCAAATATGGCAGATGAATGCGGAGCAATGAACGAAGTTCTTTTCAAATGTAAATAAATTTTCACTGATTTTTAATTTGTATAAGGGTGCACACGTGTCATTTATTTGCAAATATGGGCGTGTCAGTGACAGTTTAAGCGTTTTTGGTAAACAGAGGGAGAGTTAGCTGGCATGCTAGTGGGTTGTGCCTTTTTAGCCCTTTGGTTTAAATGGCCTGAGGCTAACTTACTCACTCACTCACTCACTCACTCACTCACTCTCACTTTCTTAACCGCTTATCCAATTAGGGTCACTGGGGGTGCTGAAGCCTATCCCAGCTTTTCAATGGGCACAAGGCACACAGTAACACCCTGGACGGGGCGCCAGTCACACCCAGGGCCTTCTTGCTGTAAGGCGACAGTGATACCCATCGAGCCACCGTGCCGCCCCTGAGGCTAACTGTGACGTAATTGCTATAATGGCTGTCTAAGTAGCGTGTCTGAATAACCTGTCTTATAAGTAAATAACATATTAGAATCCTCTCTACTTAGGCAGCTACCTAGGTAGGCAGTTGACAGCAAGGCAGCTCACTAATATGTATAGTCCAAGTACTTTTACACTGCATTAAATAAGTAAAACTACTAATAGCAGATGAATGTACTATTAAAGTGATAGGTGGTGACACCAAGGAGAACACTCAGGAAAACGTAAAATCTTTTGCCTTTTGCTATGAGGAAATTTGTAGTCTAAAAACCATCAAAAACAAATCTGCTGTGAATTAGAAGCTGCTAAAACATGTGTGACACTGTCTGCAGTCAAGCAAGCTTGACGTAACATGGGGCTTAGAGGCTGCCATGCAAGAAACAAACTTCTATCTTCTGTTTGTTGATGTTGAGGGTGTTCTTGTTCATGTGATCAACAACAAACTCGCTCACTCACACAATTACATTTAGAGGCACTTTACAGTAGTCCGTTTATCACACTGACATGATGTGTGGAGGTGGTGCAAATGCAAACACAAGAGGAACTCGATTTTTCACAGATCGTAACCAAGGGCAGGGATTTAGGTGGCTGTAGCTTGGATCTGTTTTTAAATTAATGCCTGTTTACAGTGATCTTACAAGAACCTTCTATTTTTGAAAACACTTAAATATGACTGCACTGTTTGTACATGCATATCAGTCTCATTTGTTAACATTAAGTGTACATTTTAAAAATAAAATACATATAGATATTTTATGCTGTTTACATTCTTATGACAGGTTGTAATAACAATCTAGAAATATTCAGAGAAGTTTAACAGGAAGAGAGTAATGCAGATAAGCTATGAATCGTAGGGAAAGGTCACTGAGCAGCAACCATCAGTACATTGTGCTGTTCTGCTTCAAAAATAACATTTAACTCATTCAACACATTTCAATGCATTGGCAGTAAAACTGAGAAAGCATTCAAAGAGTTGTTCCAAACTATGCTGCATGTGGTGTTAGCCTGGGGTTAGTGATGAAAATAGCAGCCTATGTGCCCACATATGTCCTGTATGCAAACACTGAGCTCAGTGTTTACATTGTCCTCTTCATAGAGCTTTCGGGTCAAATGGGCTTCTTTTCTAATGACCTCATAAGATTTAGGCAGCAGCTGCAGCTATCACATGACCAACCCCAGGAAGTTAATCAGAGGGTTTCACAGGATGTCTGAACACCCCCTGAGGCACTGGATAGGTGGATTAGAGCACTCGTGGCTGTTAGTGGCTGTGGTTTAATAATTAAGAGTGGGCAGACGTCATCATAATAGACTAACAGTTTAATACAGTCTAAGACCAAGTTTTTAGCTTTGAACCCAACACTGCTACCTGCAAAGGCACTTAACCTTTATTACAATTACTGAGCATGGAAAAGGACCAGCATACTCAAAGGCTAAGCTCCAGTTTCAGCAGGCTCTTGGGCAGCAAGCAGACTGTGAGCAAGCTGCTGCATTCACCCCATTCACACCTACAGGCCTGACTTACTGACCTCACAAACAGATGGAGGTCACTGTGGCAAACTGAGCCACCTCATGCTTACCGTCAATACAAGTGCCAGGTATGTACAAACCTGAATGGGCTACACTAGAAAAAAAAATGGGAACCACGATGACATTGTTTTATGTCATTTCTTTTTGAGTTGGAAGAAACTGATTTGGAAAACTGTATGATCAAAGTTAAACAAAACATATTTGTGAATTAATACTGAACATGTAGCAAATGTATTCAGTCACATATTCAGTTTCAATACATAATTAAAGTAACATGTTTAAAATACATTTGCAATATGTTAAGATTTGATTTTAAAAGGCCCATACAAAAGACATTAGTAACATTATTTTGTTATTGGCAGGGGCAGTATTGCTGCTTTCAAGGCGGGGCAGTTTAACAACCTTGGATCCCTTATTTGACTTTTCTAAATATACAGTTTATATAAAGACTAGTGACCTGAAGAATGTGAGCAGAATGGAGTAAGCTATAATCACATATTAAAGCAGAGTGGTTGTGTCAGTCTTTGAAGGCAAGCTTTGGTGCAAAAGCCAACTTTGTTTTGAGTGTGGTAAAGAAGCTGCTTCAAGATTTTTATTCACTCACATGCTGTGATAACAGAAGACACAAGCCAATTATTTAATGCATTTGTCTGTCATGACATTTAGTTTCTTATATTCAGTATATCTTCAACACTATTAATACACTATTAATTCATAATAATTTTCAAATATTATGTCTTCAAATATTATGAAGACTTAATTATAGACCTAAATGATTGGGCCTTAAAATTGTTTACCAATTCATTAGATATTTTACTGTCCTTTTTGTGACAGAATATGTCATATGGGGTTATGTTCATACAAACTAAACTACATTTATTATTTTCAACTGATACTTGGTCAGGGCAACAGAGGGTCTGGCCCCACCAGGAAAAAAAAACATATGATACATAGAACATGTTATACTTCTTACAGGCAGTAATTAGTGGTGCATGAAGTCAAAGTCACACATATAGTCATGCAAATATTGTTCGTTTTGTTTGTCACAATAATTCGTTTCAGATCCTTGTACAAAATGTTAAACAAGACAAAAACACAAGGGAACACAAAAGACCAACTGCTTTAATAGTCACATCTACCTGGGGCTAGTGATAGCTCAGTGGTTAAGGTACTGGACTAGTAAACAGAAGGTTGCCAGTTCATGCCCCGCCACCACCAAGTTGCCACTGTTGGGTCCCTGAGCAAGGCCCTTAACCCTCAGTTGCTCATTGTGTAAGTCGCTTTGGATAAAAGCGTCTGCTAAATGCTGAAAATGTAAATGTAATGTATTGGTACGTACATTCAGTGATTATAAGCTACACTAACTCTACTGAATGTACCCCATCTGTTGTTCTTTTACACTTTTGCCCATAGGACACCCACTGACGAGATGATGTTTGGGCGGCGGACCACTCTCAGCACCGCAATGACACTAACATAATAGTGTGTTCTTCCTCGATTCTTTTATCACTGGACACTTTCTGATCACATGACACTGTTGGCTGTGTATTTTTTTACTGGATAATTTTTCTTCTCAATGACATTGAGGTCTTTAATTATCCCAACAACGCAGCTCCACCCAATACACTATGCCATGATAAAATGATTGGTTAGCGAAAAAATGTGGTCAGTGGGCACCACTTTTAATAGATCAATGGGGTAAAGGTAGATGACAAATTGTACAGCAGATAATCTACAATCAGAAATTGTATACTCACAGAGTTTATCTGTATGGTAATTGTAGCTTATAAAGAGATTACTTAATGTGTACCTGATAGGCGTACCCATTACTGAAGGAACTGCACCCTAAAACTGTTTTAATTGTTGTACCACTTTTAGCAACAACTGCAACCTCATGCTAAAGATAACTAGAGATTTGTTATACCAGGGTGGAGGATTGTTGGTCCCTTTTTTGTAAAACTGATTTTATCAAATTTTTAATTCTGGTAAAAAGACACTGGGTTACAGTTAAATCTACAAAGCTAGGAGAAAATGTACAGCATGTGGTGCACACATTCTGCTATGTGTTAGTAATGAAACTACAGGTAAAACAATTCTTATGGGCAATACTGGATAAGTAAGCATTTTTGGGGGAAAACCTAAAATGAAGCAGAAATATAGGGCTGTCATGGGAAATATTTGATATATGACCACAGGTTTAACTTTTTCAGTGAAGATAACTCTGGATTGGCTATACTATTATAATTAATGTTGCAGAGAGATAGAGATTTATAATACATCTTTAGTGTTTTTAATCATGTACTGACAGAGGCATGGATGAGACTCTTACCCTAAGCCACAGTCATCCCGGTGCCAGAATCCTGTGGTGGCGGGTGTAGATGATGAAGGATTTATAGATCCTTCTTTATCTGAGCTCTGAGTGGAGAGAATTGCTCTCTGCAGGGGCACAGAGTCACCCTGAAGAACCTCGAGGGCTCAGAAGGCCTGAGGTCGCCATTCACAAACCAGAACCTATTTCAAAAGAATCAAAGATCATTCATTTATTGTCAGTTTTACCACCACTTCAATCTGGTCAGGGTTGCGGTGGGTCTGATTTATTGGGCTAAATGCAGGAAAACTCCAGACAAGTCACCAGTTCTTCACAAACACTTTTAGTAGCTCTAATTAGCCTGATTGCATGTCTTTGGACTTGCAGGAGAAACCCACAAGGGCACAGGGAGAACATCCAAACTCCACACAGACACGACCGTGGCCGTCTGGCATAAAATCAAACCCAGGCCCTTCTTGCTGTGAGGTGACAGCACTACCCACTGCATTACTGTACCGCCCCCAAATGAACAATTTTCTATTAACCATACAACAGAGTCTATATAAATAAACATACATAATTTTCTAAGCAGTAAGCTGCTGGAGTTTTTAAACACCTCACTGTCACTGCTGGACTGACAATAGTCCACCAACCAAAAATATCCAGCCAACAGTGCCCTGTGGGCCGCGTCCTGTGACCACTGATGAAGATCTCAAAAATGACCACATCAAACAGCAGCAATAGATGAGCGATCGTCTCTGACTTTACATCTACAAGGTGAACCAACTAGGTAGGAGTGTCTAATAGAGTGGACAGTGAGTGGACACGGCATTTATAAACTCCAGCAGCGCTAAATAATACATGCTCTGTGGTGGTCCTGACCACTGAAGAACAGCATGAAAGGGGCTAAAAAAGTATTCAGAGAAACAGATGGACTACAGTCAGTAATTGTAGAACTACAAAGTGCTCCTATATTGTAAGTGATGCTGATAAAATGGACAGTGAGTGTAGAAACAAGGAGGTGGTTTTAATGTTATGGCTGATCTATATTATTATTATTATTAGCATTATTTGCTTATAAAGAATAATTGTTTTACCTAAAACAAAAAAAAACTGATGTGACAAACATTAAGGTGCATTAGAGAATTTTAGCTGGTTTTCTTAAAACAATTTTTTCTCCATTACCATAGAATCTTAAAATGCTGGCTACAAAGGTTTGCCATGCTTTTATTAGTGAGAGGTGGGGGTTGAATGGATGACTCTTGAGTGTCTACAATGTGACTGGGAGTCAAAGAGTACCAAAACATAATTGGTACTACTTTCTGGGTTGTTCTTTCATGTATAAATACTTAGTCAGTTATTACTCTCTACAAATATAAAGATCTGCCAAATAATTGTACAGTTTGCAAAGACTATCATTTTTCAAATATTGTACAAGCACAGTGTTTAGTAAACGCATTAACTATTTATGGGGTGCCTATTTATTTATTAGGATTGTAACGTCATGTTTTACACTTTGGTTACATTCATGACAGGAACGGTAGTTACTGGTTACACAAGATTCATCAATTCAATTCAAGTTGTCAAAATGTCAAGCACAATTTACCTCACTTGCATGTCTTCGGACTGTGGGAGGAAACCGGAGCTCCCGGAGGAAACCCACGCAGACACGGAGAGAACATGCAAACTCCACACAAAAGGAACATGGACCGCTCCACCTGGGAATCGAACCCAGGACCTTCTTGTTGTAAAGCAACAATGCTACGCACTGAGCCACCATGCCTATTTGGGTTTTGGTTGATGCAAGGGCACAAATGGAATAAAAAAAGCCCTTTATGCCGCTCAGGTGGCGCAGTGATAAAAGACGCTAGCACACCAAAACTGACACTTCGAACTCATCAGCTACATGAACAACGATTGGCTTGTTGTTCATAGGGTAGGATAAGCCAGATAGGGACCTCATAACTGAGCAAATTATGACCTCTGCTGGCTGATTGATGGTGTCTGCACAGAGTAGAGGAATAATGCGATCAGGGTGTGGCTCTCTGTGCACAAAGCTAATCTGCATATGAACTCGCCTCGTGCAGGTAAAAAGATGCAGTGTCGGAGGAAGCGTGTGTCAGTTCGCTCTCCTCAATCGGGGAGGGGGTCAGCTCCAGTGGAGAGGAAGCATAACGCAACTTGGTAAAAATTGGACGCGCTAAAAATTGGGAGAAAAATCATTAAAAAAGCCCCTTATTAAATCTGAGCTCTTTCTGCTTGTTAAACTTACATTGTCTGCCTCATTAAAACTGGAATTAAACATGATTTCAAATTAAAGTGTATCTGTCTGAGATACATAAAAATGCATTTAGTAACATTTCTACAGTAGCATTATTGTTTGCTGTAATAGTAGTGTACAATCTTTTCACATTTCCACTATAAAGATTTCAGGCATCGTTAAACTGGTGGACAGCACTGCATTTAAAAAAGATTTTACAAAAATAAACAGATGCGGAAGTTAATAATTTTACATTTACATTTTCTGCATTTAGCAGACGCTCTTATCCAGAGCGACTTACAGAAATGCTTCCATAGTAAACATTTCATTTCTCAAGTTTTAGTAAACAACAGTCAAAGAACACAAATCTGCTGAAACCTGTTAGAACCAGAGTGATTTTTTTTTAGTAAATAGGTACAAGTCAGCTTAAGTGTTTAGTAAAAAGGTGGGTTTTTAATCGTTTTTTAAAGACAGCAAGAGACTCAGATGTTCAGACAGACAGAGGAAGTTCATTCCACCACTTGGGTGCTAGAACAGAGAAGAGCCTTGATGCTTGTCTTCCTTTAGTCCTGGGTGGAGGCTCAAGTCGAGCGAGACTAGAGGCTCGGAGGTTGCGTGGTACAGAGCGGGGTTTGATTAAACCACGAAGGTAGCTTGGGGCTGGTCCATTTTTGGCTTTGTAGGCGAGCATCAGTGTTTTAAACTGAATGCGTGCAGCTACAGGAAGCCAGTGAAGAGAATAATTTCCTATGAAACTTTATTCAAATGAAGAAAGAAAATGTTTAGAGGAAAGAGATCTGAAAAAAGCATGTGCTAAGTCAGCTATGTTTAGAAATTCCTGCTCACTGATGTACACTTCTGGTTAGATGGCGTGTGGTTAGAATAAATAAAGCCTTGAAACATAGTTAACATTGTATTGTTTAGTTACATTCTGTATCCACCAATGGCACAGATGGGTTGTAGCTCATCACTTTGTGCTAAACTTTGCGAACTGCCTGTCTGTTTAAAAAGAACACTTTGCTAATAATTTTTTTCTATTATATTTTATGCATTTTCTCCCAATTTAGTCACTTTGTCTTCTGCTGCTGGGGGATCCCTGATTGCAGTCGAGGTGGTTATATTGCTGCTCACACCTCCTCTGACCCGCGTGCAGCCCTTAACGGAACACTTTTTCACCTATGCATTCTGCACAGGCGCCTCTATCTGCCAATCAGGGTCCTTACACGTTTGAAGACCCCACCCACATAGTCTGGTCATCCCGCCCCGCAAGCACTGCCAGTTATGCCCGCTAGATGGCGCCCAGCCGATCCGTGGCAGCGCCGAATCTCAAACCGAGGAGATTAGAATCTCGGCGCTGGTGCGCTAGCGGAGTATCCCACTGCGCCACCTGGGCGCCCCACTTTGCTAATAATTTAACAATTGTTTATAATTTTACCATCTACTATGCATAATGTAAAAAGATTCAAAGAATCCAGAGAAATCTTAGTTTGTGTAGGTTAGGGCCAAAGACCACTGCTGAATGTGAGTGACTGTCAAGCCCTCAGAAGGCATTGCAAGAGAAACAGTCACACTACTGGAATACCGGAAAATGCTTGTAAACTTAAGTCTACCACTGCAAGAAATGCAACCTGAAACACTATCACACAAAGAAAAAGCTGAACATCAATTCAAGTCTTTTTACTTTGGGTTGTGGATTCAGTAAGTATTCAGTCCAGTTGAGTTTTGGCTCACTTTGTAAGGTGGCTCATTTTGTAAAATGTCATAAAAAGAAATATCTGTGTTATGTGTTAATGTTAATTCTAATAAATCTTTATTTAGCTGACAAAAGTGGAAAGAAAATATTTCAAATGTTTTCCCTGATTAACATTCTGTCTTGTAGACGAAACAAAAGACCATCCAGACTGTTATCAGCGAAAGATGCAAAAGCCAACATCTGTCATAGTATGGGGATGCATCAGTGCCCATGGCATGGGAGACTCTCATATGTGTGACGGTATCATTGACGCAGAGACGTATATTGAGATTTTTAGAAGTCACATACTGCTTTGAAGGCGACGTCTTTTCCAAGCAAGTTCAGTTATTTCTGCAAGGCAATGTCAGGACAATTCTGATTGCGCTACATCAGTGGGATTTCGTAGACACAATGTGTGTGCTTGACTGGATTGCCTCCAGTCCAGATGTGTCTCTTATCGAAAATGTGTGGTGCAACATAAAAAGAAGAGTCAGATAACAGACTGTTGTCTGAACAGTCTTGTATCAAGCAAAATGAACAAAAGTTCCTTTTGCAAAACTGCAACAATTACTGCCCTCAGTTCCCAAAATATTAAAGTCTCATTAATAGGAAAGGTGATGGAACACTGGGGTAAACATGCCTCCGTCCCAACTTTTTCGAGTGTTGTTAGCATTAAATTCTAAGTGGGGTTTGTATATTTAATCATCCATAACAATTTAAGTAAAAAATTGCATTTAGTCTTTAAAAAATTACTTACTCAGACCTTTTGCTTTAACACCCTTTTCCAATCTGTGGTCAGGGATAAAACTCGATTGACACTGGTCAATGATGTGATGTGGAAAACTGTTATGGCTAGCACGGAACGCAAACGCCAAGAAAATGCTAAATACCAAAATTGGTGGGGTATTTCGTAGTATTTTGTTGGCAGAAGAAGGGTCACTGCATTACTGATTATTTCATTAATTGGATAAAACACTGACATTATAGTGGAAGTGGTTTCCTCCAGAATGACAAATCTGGTAATAATCAATGGTTTGACAAATATCAAAATAATGTCACCTGATCTTAATCCAGTTAGGCAAATACTGAAGACAGGACTAGACGATATTGGCTTGAAAAATTGAAAAAAACCCACAAAAACTTTTGATTGTCAATCAAATTGTTTTTGGTCCTACATAAGGACACTGGAAAAAGGACACAATTTTGGGGACACCACCATCTGCAGCACTCAAAGCAGTGGTTAACATATCATTTTAGGAGACTCAAAACTTTTCAGTGATTAAGGTAATAGACTAGTGGTCAGAAGTTCCCCAATTCAAGCCCCATTGTTGCCAAGTTACTTCAGTTGAGCCTCTGAATTAGATCCTTACCCCAGAAGTCACTATGGATAAAGACCATTCTTATGTTTTTTGTTTTGTCTATTGGACAGGTTTGTGTGTTGTGTGTGTTTGTGTGTATTTGTGTGTATATGTGTGATGGCATAAGCAACAAATAAAATTAGTAAAGTATTTTAGTGTAACAACATCAAAATGATTCTAATTAATTCCCTTTTACTTGCCAACCCTCACAGCTTTAATGTCACTCTGGCGCTATGCTGTGAAGCACCTATATTAGCTGTTATGCACGTATACAAATACAAAGGATGTGTTCCCCAAACAAAGCCTTGATCACTCAACTCAACCCTACCCACCATTATGCAGAGTGGTGAGAGATCAAACAGAGTAGTTAAATATGTGTATGAGAACACTACAGAACAAACATGTGTGTGAAAGCACATCTGGAATAATAATAAAAGAATTTAATTTAAGATTAAAGTAAATTTAATACAATCCGAAATCATGGTTTGTAGGCAGCATACACTATATAAACACTATGCATTCCTCTTATTCATTGGTTCCTAACAGTTTGGGGAAAGCCCTTTCCTTTATTAGCATTACTGTACCCCGTGCACAAAGCTAGGCACAAAAAGACATGATTTGACGAGCTTGGAGTTAAGGATTTCAAAATAACCTGCACATAACCCCGACCTGAGATAAACAAGAACATGATTCCTAACCAGGTCTTCTCATCAATTATCAGTACCTGAATATACAAATGTTCTTTTGACTAAAAGAGCAAAGATTCCCACAGACACACACTCCCACAGACGTGAGAATCTAGTGGAAAGCCTTTCCAGAAGAAATGTACTCGCATTTTTAACTGCTTCCAACAAACAAAAAAAATCCAAATTCTCACAAAAAATGATTTTTTAATTCAACAGAAAACTGCTGGACACATTCTTCTGTGTGCATGAATAGTAGTTGCTCAAAAAAGAAAAAAAAGAACTTTTTTTGCTTTGAAAACAGCCAGTAATAAATCAAAATGAAAAAAAGAGAGGAATTGAGGTTATATGATCCTAGAGTCTGGGGAAACACATTTTAGTCAGTACTACAGGCTCATCAGATAGGCCTAAAGAAGCGATGTGGCGGGCCATAGTGCATAGGCATGTTAAAATCAAAGTTGGCATTGGGAACATTGTAGTTAACGGGAGGCAGGTTGGGCAGCGGGGGTACATAGGGAGCAGCGACGGGCTGAAGGAAAAGCCTCTGGCGACCGGGAAGTAACACCTGAGGGAGAAACAGAGGGGGATGCACAATGTTTCGAGCAGCATTAGCGGCTGGAGCCTGCTCCATCCGGGGTCTCTTAGGAGGGCTGGGTTCAGGAGGAGGACCCACTCTCTTCCCAGCATTCTCTGAGGATAGTGCAACACAGGAGAAATGACAAGCTGTTAGGCTCTGTCTGTTAATGCATTTACGTATACACTACAGACATAACTGAACAGTAAACAGAAGTGTGACTAAGTTTTACCTGTCAGTGTGTTCTTCTTGTTTAGTTCGGCTTCACCTTCCTTCTGGATCTCCTGGATGAGTCGCTCATCGTCTTGCTAAAATGAGAGACGGACAAAGTGACAAATGCGCGAGTATCGAAAATGTAACAGTATTTGATGCCTATTAGAATTATGGTGAATTAAAATAAAGGCCAAAAACAATGCACTTGGCTGTATCTCAAATACCTTACATATGGTAACTTAGTACACAGCCACAAGCAAAGTAACCGTTGTTAACTATTTATATTTAATAGGACGTATAATGTGGGACATAGCTCTTAACTTTGCCAGCAATAGCTTCTCTGTTTGATTTAATGCGTATAATGGATCAGGGCTTTCTTAATTTTACTCTTGTCTCTTGTTCCACTTGCCTTGGTATAGACTCAAACTACCACTATTCTTGTAAGGCCAACCATAATCTCTAACAAGATTTGACATCTGGTGACTTTAGCTTATTAGCTCATTTATACCACTCGAAGCCAGGGCTGTGTCCCAAATAAGGTAGGGCTGTGTCCCAAACTGCACAGTCCTGTACTAAATAGCATGTCAAAAAAGCACTACCTATTAAAATACTGAAATGTCAACTTGTGTGGCAAACAACTAGGCAAACAAGGGCAGGTGGAAGTTTCGCCCTGATTTTTTGTTTGCTGTCAGCTAGATAAGCAGCTCTGCATTGGCTTGGGGCTCGAAAATCGCTATGTGTGAAGCGGCTCGCAGACTCAAGAAAAATATCTACCATGTTAAATATCTGGACAACTCAGCGACTCAAAATCATGGAGTGTGAAAGGTGTTGCGATCAGATTGCAATTGTTATGAACGCGAAATACATAACTGAAAACCTGGGGGAGGGGTTGTAAATATGCAAAACAGGGGCATAATACAGTTTATAACAGAATACATCGGCACACACAAGCTTTACTGTGTTTGTGACTTCCACGCCAAACCATCATACCAACGCTGCATTGCAAAAAATATTGGCCACGTAGCCAAATCCGCTCCTTTACCCAGATTAATTTTTTTTTCCTACTTGCTTTTACGCAACACATCAGCGCTCAAACAACTTTAATTGCTCGCTTCTTGTTGACATGCATTTTTGGACATGGTATCACTAAACCCAGTCACTTCTCGCGTATGTTTTCGTGACAAAACATAGTTTGGGAGACCAGACAGACTCATCAGGACAGAGTTCTGCTGGTGTAAATCGTGTAGTGTGTAATCCCCAATCGCCAATCAATCGTGTAGTGTGAAAACCACAACCACTTAAAAGACTCCGGATTACAAGAGATCCAGTTGTGTAGTGTGAGTGGTACAGTGATCTGAACAGCTTGAAAGTCATGTAGTGTGAACTTGGCATAAGAGGCTAATTTTAAACTTGTGATAAAAGTTTACGTTACACAAATGTTACAATCCTGTAATGCACTCACCTATGAGGTAATCTTATAGTATAATCACTCTGACATACACAGCATTCTGAAAGTTTAAGAATGTTGTAAGACTGGAAAACTGAATGATTCACAGGAAGAGGAATCATGGGGGGGTCTGGGTGGGGGTCTTAGACACAAACAAAAATGCTGTTAGACACGAACACAAAGCAGGCACAAACCAAAGCTTTTCATAAATCAAAAGCTCAGATTTTTGCCAATCCAAGAAGAAAAATCTAGTTTACACTCCCTGTTGTAATTGTACTCCTGCCTGTATGCATTCAAGGTTGTCAGTAACCCAAACTATAGTGACGGCAAAACAGAAAATTGAGGAAGTTGGGAAGGCCACATAACTTGCTTAACAAAAAGAAAGCTTCAGAACACCCACTCAGCTAACAGCATAACCTATGTAGTAGCTTTCACACGATATTGGTGACTAGGCCTAATTCTGGTGTAGCTTCATCCAGTAAAAAAAAAAAAAAGAATTTTAAGTGCATTATTTAAATATCAGTAATAATTAGATAACACACCTATAGTGGTGTCAAACTTCAAATGACAAAAGTGCTGAAATAGACCTGACACGACATGTTCATACCGTGACAACTGTAGCCACAAATTTTATCAGATGTGCTTCCACTGACTTGGAATATCTGTAGCCGTAGCAAATGCAAATTAATGTAAAATATATTCCTAATTAAATAAATAACAATAAGCAGTCTTTTAAAAAAACATTTTTGTTATACAATAATATTACAGCTATAAAAAGGTATATTATATTATTTCTGACGATATTAGTAAAGATATATCAATATTATGTCTCATAATATTTTACTTCAACGTTCTAGCCAGCTTAAAGGATGTATTTTATGCCTAATATGGAGATCACGCTTGCCTGCTTTCCACATCATGCTTACATTTTTGCATATATACATATTATATACAGTGTATCACAAAAGTGAGTACACCCCTCACATTTCTGCAAATATTTCATTATATCTTTTCATGGGACAACACTATAGAAATAAAACTTGGATATAACTTAGAGTAGTCAGTGTACAGCTTGTATAGCAGTGTAGATTTACTGTCTTCTGAAAATAACTCAACACACAGCCATTAATGTCTAAATAGCTGGCAACATAAGTGAGTACACCCCACAGTGAACATGTCCAAATTGTGCCCAAATGTGTCGTTGTCCCTCCCTGGTGTCATGTGTCAAGGTCCCAGGTGTAAATGGGGAGCAGGGCTGTTAAATTTGGTGTTTTGGGTACAATTCTCTCATACTGGCCACTGGATATTCAACATGGCACCTCATGGCAAAGGACTCTCTGAGGATGTGAGAAATAGAATTGTTGCTCTCCACAAAGATGGCCTGGGCTATAAGAAGATTGCTAACACCCTGAAACTGAGCTACAGCATGGTGGCCAAGGTCATACAGCGGTTTTCCAGGACAGGTTCCACTCGGAACAGGCTTCGCCAGGGTCGACCAAAGAAGTTGAGTCCACGTGTTCGGCGTCATATCCAGAGGTTGGCTTTAAAAAATAGACACATGAGTGCTGCCAGCATTGCTGCAGAGGTTGAAGACGTGGGAGGTCAGCCTGTCAGTGCTCAGACCATACGCCGCACACTGCATCAACTCGGTCTGCATGGTCGTCATCCCAGAAGGAAGCTGACGCACAAGAAAGCCCGCAAACAGTTTGCTGAAGACAAGCAGTCCAAGAACATGGATTACTGGAATGCCCTGTGGTCTGACGAGACCAAGATAAACTTGTTTGGCTCAGATGGTGTCCAGCATGTGTGGCGGCGCCCTGGTGAGAAGTACCAAGACAACTGTATCTTGCCTACAGTCAAGCATGGTGGTGGTAGCATCATGGTCTTGGGCTGCATGAGTGTTGCTGGCACTGGGGAGCTGCAGTTCATTGAGGGAAACATGAATTCCAACATGTACTCTGACATTCTGAAACAGAGCATGATCCCCTCCCTTCGAAAACTGGGCCTCATGGCAGTTTTCCAACAGGATAACGACCCCAAACACAACCTCCAAGATGACAACTGCCTTGCTGAGGAAGCTGAAGGTAAAGGTGATGGACTAAACCCAATTGAGCACCTGTGGCGCATCCTCAAGTGGAAGGTGGAGGAGTTCAAGGTGTCTAACATCCACCAGCTCCGTGATGTCATCATGGAGGAGTGGAAGAGGATTCCAGTAGCAACCTGTGCAGCTCTGGTGAATTCCATGCCCAGGAGGGTTAAGGCAGTGCTGGATAATAATGGTGGTCACACAAAATATTGACACTTTGGGCACAATTTGGACATGTTCACTGTGGGGTGTACTCACTTATGTTGCCAGCCATTTAGACATTAATGGCTGTGTGTTGAGTTATTTTCAGAAGACAGTAAATCTACACTGCTATACAAGTTGTACACTGACTACTCTAAGTTATATCCAAGTTTTAGTTCTATAGTGTTGTCCCATGAAAAGATATAATAAAATATTTGCAGAAATGTGAGGGGTGTACTCACTTTTGTGATACACTGTATATACACTGTATATATAAACCCTATTTCTAAAAACAAAACATTGTGTAATGCTACTTTATGCAGTAAAAGAAGAATGTGATTTGTTAATTTTCTTTATTTAAATGTTTAATCAGCTGACAAAAGTCAGTTTCCACCAATCAGCTTCATTATATTTTGTAATTAAAAAAGCAATAGAAACAGTTTCCAAACCATGAAAATGTGTCATTAATATTAAAGGTGATGGAACACAGGGGTAAACACGCCTCTGTACCAACTTTTTCAGAGTGTGCTGTAGGCATCACATTCTAAATGTGTTTTTATTTACAAAATACAATGTTGATCAGTAAAAATATTGAAAGTATTTTCTTTCTACTTTTATCAGTGAAATGAAGGTTTTAAAGAATTAACAAATCACAGATTCTTTTACTGTGTTTTACAAAACATCCCAACTTTTCTGGAAATGGGGTTTGTACACCAACTAAGCATAACATTATGACCACTGACAGGTGAAGTGAATAACACTGATTATCTCTTCATCACAGCACCTGTTAGTGGGTGGGATATATTAGGCAGCAAGTGAACATTTTATCCTCAAAGTTGATGTGTTAGAAGCAGGAAAAATGGGCAAGCGTAAGGATTTGCGCGAGTTTGACAAGGGCCAAAATATGATGGCTAGACGACTGGGTCAGAGCATCTCCAAAACTGCAGCTCTTGTGGGGTGTTCCTGGTCTGCAGTAGTCAGTATCTATCAAAAGGTCCAAGAAAGGAACAGTGGTAAACCGGTGACAGGATCATGGGCGGCCAAGGCTCATTGATGCACGTGTGGAGTGAAGGTTGGCCCGTGTGGTCCGATTCAACAGATGAGCTACTGTAGCTCAAATTGCTGAAGAAGTTAATGCTGGTTCTGATAGAAAGGGGTCAGAATACACAGTGCATCACAGTTGAAGGGCTGTTTTGGCAGCAAAAGGGGACCAACACAATAGTAGGAAGGTGGTCATAATGTTATGCCTAATCGGTGTATATGTCGACTCAAGAGCACTGACCCATGCAGCATTAGCACAGACTGAATGGAGCTTACGGAAACACCCAAAGAAAGAGAGCTGTGCTCACTTACTATGGAATGACAATCGTAGTTACCACTTATATAGGGGACAGTGATAGCCTAAAGGGTAGAGTTTGGGCTATTAATTAAAAGGTTGAGAGTTCGAATACCAGCACTGCTGTGCAGCCACTGTTGGACCCATGAGCAAGGCCCTTAACCCTCTCGGCTCCAGGGGCACCAAACAATGACAAAAAAAGGCATTCTATTCTCTTTTCTTCTACACTTGATAAATTTAGTACCCCAGACTATGAAACTGTATCAGAGCGAAGTAAATATATGGTTTACCGTGGGGTCTGTCCACAGAGAGCACTTCTTACAATGACGACAAGGGGCACCAGGTGTGCGGGCATGCTGGCAGAAGTGGTTGTAGTCTGTGATTGGCTCACGACAGAGGTAGCACATGAAGGCGCCACAGCGGCATGACATCCGGTTGCAACCCTCCGATTTCAGGAGACCCATGGAACACTTATGGCACTTCCTGACCAGGGCCGCAGTCATTTTCTCCTCGCTGCAGGGAGGACACAAGCAAAGAGATGTTATACATACACAGTCTTTACTACAGACTAGATTGTTTTCAGCTTTCATGATTTTCTGTTAGGATTCAGCATCAGCATGCAACTGTCATGACTACAACCTGAACAATTTATGCAAAGCAAGCAGTCATTGTTAAATCTATGATGGTATAATTTATATATCTTTTTTGACATTGATTGATCCTATTAAGGGCTGCACTGGGTCTGGCACCACCCAGAAACACTTGGTGCAAAGCAATACAACATTGACAAAGAAGGCTAGCATGGAATTTATGATTGTACACTGTGCACTGCTAAATTCTAAAATCTAATATCATAATAAACTGGATTAGCCCTTAAACTGGAGAAAACACAGGTTCGCTTGCAAAACAAGTCTCATTACTGCCATGGAAATATGACTCAGAATAAACAAAACAATATAGCTCTTATTTATAACCATGTGTCTTATTTAGCCAATCTGTGTGGGTTGGTTTCCTGTAAAAGAAAAAAGGTGTTAGGAGTGCAGGGTAAACAGGATAAGCAGTATCTGGTCCTCTTGCTTCCTCCAACCAGAGACAAGAAGGAAGCCTTGCTGTTACACATCCTGGTTGAGCAGGAAGCGACCAACCTTTGCCGTTCCACTGAACATATTTATTCAGGCCTGAACTATTCTTTAATCTTTTCCATCAAATTGGAACAGCGTCAATAAAGTTTCTTGTGTCCAATTTCCTTTTTGCATAGTCCCTTTACTTACAATAAATTCACTAAACTATTCATTCATACATCTTTAGTAACTGCTTTATCCTTTATACTGTTGCAATGGATTCCAAGCCTTTCTGCAAACCTTCCAGACTTAAACACTCCACTTTACAAAAGTGATTCCTGGGAACAATCGATTCCCTTCTATTCACTCACAGTCAGGACAGTTAAGACTGGCCAAGCTACACACTGGCATGTTTCAAAACATACAAGACAGCTGGAGAAGACTTCAAAAAACCTCACAGACAGGGGAATATACAGTAAGAAACCAAGGTCTTCAGAAGGCTGGAATTGTTAACTTTAAGGGCGCATTCACATGAGAAGCGGCAAAACTGCCTTTGCGCCGACTGTGCTGTTGTTTTCTGTGGAGTGTTGCGTATTTTAGTGCTTGCCACGGCGCTCAAAGTTAATTGTAAGTGAAGTTTGACCCAGTTTGCCGCTGAAATTTTCAAAGTGTCTCCAATGAGACGAACTGTTTGATATGGCGCGGTAAAAGCGACTTAGGCAGTATGAACAAGGCTTAATGTAAACAAAGCTTAACGTGACTTATTGTACTGTTTGTTTATTAGGATTTTAACGTCATGTTTTACACACTTTGGTTACATTCATGACAGGAACGGTAGTTACTTATTATACAAGGTTTTATTGAACACTGTCATGGACAATTTAGTATCTCCAATTCACCTCACTTGCATGTATTTGGACTGTGGGTGGAAACCGGAGCACCCGGAGTAAACCCCTGCAGACAAGGAGAGAACATGCAAACTCCACACAGAAAGGACCCAAACCGGCCCACCTGGGGATCAATCACAGGACCTTCTTGCTGTGAGGCGACAATGCTACCCACTGAGCCACCGTGCCGCAAATTTATTGTACTAAATCAGGAACCAAGAAATTTAACGACGAGAGAGAACAAAACCCTGGACCAAGTGTACACGAACATCTCAGGGATGTTTAAAGCCTCTCCATCTGCACATCTAGGACAATCGGATCATATTTCTCTAACTCTGATCCCAGCTTACAGACCAAAGATCTGCAGAACAAAACCAACTATCAGGACAGTACAAGTGTGGTCTGAGGAAGCCACCTCAATGCTACAGGACTGCTTTGATAGCACAAATTGGGACTTGTTTGCAGAGGGGACAGACTTGGAGGAATACACTGCTTCAGTTCTAGGATACATAAACTTTTGTACAGAAAATGTGCTAACACAAAGAACAATAAAGGTGTTTCCCAATCAAAAACCATGGATAAATGGCAAGGTGAAGACACTACTAAAAGAGCGTGACGCAGCATTCAGGTCAGGCGACAAACAAACCTACAGTGAAGCACGAGGGAAACTTAAAAGAGGCATCAGGGAGGCAAAACGGAAATACAAACAGCGCATTGAGGACCATTTCAACAACAACAATGCACACAGCATGTGGAATGGTATAAAGGCACTGTCCGACTATAACACCACCAATGTCCTGCCTAATGATGATCCGACACTGCCCGATGCTCTGAACCAATTCTTTGCCTGCTTTGACACTCAGAATGTGGCTCTGCCCATCCCGCCACTCACCTACCCAACTGCTGGAGAATCAACACTGGTTCTAAACCACCATCAAGTGAGAACCACCCTGAGGAAAGTCAATGCCTGCAAAGCAGCAGGTCCAGATGGAGTTCCCAGCCGGGTGCTGAAAGCATGTGCCGACCAGCTTACAGAGGTGTTTACCAGCATATTCAACCTCTCACTTCAACAAGCTGCTGTCCCAACGTGTCTCAAATCATCGTTCCTGTACCCAAGAAATCAGCTTCATCAAGCCCGAATGACTTTCGTCCAGTGGCTTTAACACCCATAGTCATGAAATGCTTTGAGAAGCTGGTGCTTTCACACATCAGAACATTCATCCCACCTGGCCTGGACATATATCAGTTTACCTACCAACTAAATCACTCCACAGAGGACGCCATCACAACAGCACTCCACACCGCGATGACACATTTGGAGGAACCTGACAGCTATGTAAGGATTTTATTTGTGGACTTTAGCTCCGCATTTAACACTATCATCCCCAATAAACTGGTCAGCAAACTGGTGAACCTGGGCCTGACTTCCTCAATGTGTACCTGGATTATGGATTTTCTCACTGGACATCCACAAAAGGTCAAAATTGGCAACCACACCTCCTCCACCCTCATCGTAAACACAGGAACTCCGCAGGGTTGTGTGTTAAGACCTATGCTTTTCACACTTTTTACACATGACTGTACCCCCATTCACAATTCCAACAGAACAATTAAATTTGCAGATGACACAACAATAGTCTCCAACAATCAGGAGATGGCCTACAGGCAGGAGGTAGCTCACTTGTCTGATTGGTGTAGATTAAACAACCTGGCTCTTAACACCTATAAGACAAAGGAGATCGTCATTGACTTTCGAAGGACAAAGGAGATAAACCACCTCCCCCTGCACATCAATGGAGACAAGGTGGAGATGGTGAAAAGCCTGAAATTCCTCGGAGTCTACATGTCTGACCAGCTGACATGGACCGTTAACACCTCACACCAAATTAAGAAGGCTCAACAAAGACTCTTCTTTCTCAGGAAGCTGAAAAAGGCCAAACTACCACAGAAACTACTAGTAAACTTTTACAAGAGCACAATAGAAAGTATTCTGACCAGCAATTTCACAGTGTGGTATTCAAGCTGCACTGCCGCCGAGCGTAAGGATCTGCACCGCGTAGTGAAAACAGCTCAACGGATTATTGGCACAGAACTTTCACACCTGGATGTGTTGTATGCTGGCCGACTCAGGAAGAAGGCTAGCAGCATCATCAAAGACACCACACACCCCGGACACACACTGTTCCAGCTACTACCCTCAGGCAAACGATTCAGGACAATAAAAGCACGCACAAATAGACTAAGGAACAGCTTTTTTCCTAGAGCTGTGGCCTCCATCACACATCACAGAACTGGAAAAGACTGAGCACACACACACAAACACAGGACTATGGGTCACACACACAGTTAATATTTAATATTTAAAGCAAAAATGTAAATGCAAAGATTTTTATTTTTATCTTTTAGAGTGTAAATAATTTTTCTGTGTAAATAATTTTAATTACTTGTGATTACTACTACTGTCTTTCTTTCTTCTACTGCTGCTACTCTATTGGAGAGATGCCGTCCTGTCCTGTCCTGTCCTGTCCTGTCCTGTCCTGTCCTGAAGAGAGAACATGACCAGTAATAACTGAGGGAAATTTAGTGTTTCTGTGTTGTTCATTTAATACATTAAACCATGTTAGGCTTCAAGACTCTCTTGAAAAAGTGAATTCTCACAATTTGTCTATGACACAAGTTTAAAAGTGAAACAGTGAGGAAAATACAGCTTAAAAAACTGGATTTGACTTATTTTTTCACACAAATGTGTAACAGTGCCATGGAACACTTTGATGACCTTTGTGACGTCATGTGACTGCGCACTACCGCTGTCTGCTTTACCAACATGCCATGCTGTCAAGTCTATTTCTCAATAAAATAGTTTGTCACAGGTATTAACAGTTAGTCAAAGAAGAAAAACAGCTAATTTAGCCAATCTACAATGTTAAACAGTGTATTTGAATAATAATGAGTCGTGTTTCGATGGGTTCTCATCAGGCAACTGTAAGTAGTGCCTGAAAAAGCTGACTCAGCAATGCTAATGATCTTCTCAGGGTGCATTATGAGCAGTGACAGCTCTACACTACATACTGAATTATTAAGGAGCAGAGCCTCAGCTGAGGCTTTTCACGCCGGCACTCACATAGACAGTCGGAGCTGGGTTTCGTCTCTTTCCAGCACCTGCTCGCATGTCTTTCCTGCATGTTCCTTCCACATCACATGGCACTTCCTGCAGCTCTCCTGAAAAAAAGGGGACACAAAAACAAGCAGCGGTGTTAAAGTCATCATCTAAATATACGCACACAAGCTGGGCAGCTGTGTTAGCGCTCATTCAGCTCAGGCATTCAACCAGGGTTGTTTGTGCATAAAGGAAGCGCGCCAGGTTCCCAGCATTGTGTCTGACTGTCGACTGGTTGCATTTAATATCCTAGGAGTCCTGCTGGGTCAAACGTCTGTCAGCCTGGGGAACAATCCACAGGATAAACACACAGTGATGCATAAGAACAGTAAACAAATGTGTTTAATGCACATCTGCTATCGATACGCTACTAAAAACTAGACTTGGGAAATATAAAAACTATATTAATATGTAGTATTACTTATTTTGTTTTGCATATGTGTGTTGATGTGCTTGGAATTTTAATGAATATTTGGTTTGTATTCTCCCTGTTTCATAATGGCAGTACAAAATTGTAGTACACCACTGCAGAGTTGCTGCTCTGTCATTGAGAGTACCTCTAAATGCTTATTTCAGTTCGAGGCCAAACTCATTTCATATACACCGATCAACCATAACATTAAAACCACCTCCTGGTTTCTACACTCACTGTCCATTTTATCAGCTCCACTTACCATATAGAAGCACTTTGTAAATCTACAATTACTGACTGTATTCCTGTCTGTTTCTCTACATACTTTTTTTAGCCTGCTTTCACTCTTTTCTTTAATGGTCAGGACCCCCACAGAGCAGGTATTATTTAGGTGGTGGATGATTCTCAGCACTGCAGTAACACTGACATGGTGGTGGTGTGTTAGTGTGTGTTGTGTTGGTATGAGTGGATCAGACACAGCAGCGCTGCTGGAGTTTTTAAATACTGTGTCCACTTATTGTCCACTCTATTAGACACTCCTACCTAGTTGGTTCACCTTGTAGATGTAAAGTCAGAGACGATCGCTTATCTATTGCTGCTGTTTGAGTTGGTCATCTTCTAGACCTTCATCAGTGGTTACAGGATGCAGCCAACGGGTGCTGTTGGCTGGATGTTTTTGGTTGGTGGACTATTCTCAGTCCAGCAGTGACACTGAGGTCCAAAACTCCAGCAGTGCCGCTGTGTCTTATCCACTCATACCAGCACAACACACACTAACACACCACCACCATGTCAGTGTCACTGCAGTGCTGAGAATGATCCACCACCTAAATAATACCTACTCTGTAGTGGTCCTGGGAGAGTCCTGACTATTGAAGAACAGGGTGAAATGGGGCTAACAAAGAATGCAGAAAAACAGATGGACTACAGTCAGTAATTGTAGAACTACAAAGTGCTTCTACATTATAAGTGGAGCTGATAAAATGGACAGTGAGTGTAGAAACAAGGAGGTGGTTTTACTGTTATGGCTGATCAGTGTTTATGTATATATGACAATGAAGGCATTCTATTCTATTCTTGAAGGAACCACCCTTGCAAACCTGGGGGCTGAGTATGGGCTTTCCTTATCTCCTCAAATCATCTTGTTTCATTTTAATCTTGTGTAAGTGTGGTAAACTGTGCTTGCTGCAACTTGAACAAAAATAGAGCTTAAACATTGTCATTTATTACACTGTTATTAAATTAAATGCTTCATTATAGCAGTTAACCACTGATAAATGACTGTACCAAAATCTGCATTCCTACTAAGTATTTTTTGAAGAATAGATGAAAAAAAGCCCTGAACAAAGTAAAAGAGTGTAATTCTATGATTCTGCAGCAAGAGATGCAGTCCGGTTGCACTCCTCCTCACACCGCCCGGTTGCCTAGAGACAGCATTTTCATCTGTTCCATTTTAGTCATGCTTGCCCACAAAGCTTTGCCTTTCAGCTGACTGCAAAGGACATCTGTCCCTGGCTCAAAGTAAAACCCCTATATTCATAAGGCATGAAGCATATTATGGCTAAAATACTTCTCGGACTCCCACACGTCTTACCCATGCCATCTTATTCCAAGACATTTGACACAGCTGCATTCCTGTGCGCCTTTTGTGCGCCATGTGCACTCTGTTCGACTTGTTATACACATGTGGCTGCCATCCACAGCTTAGTACTGGTGTTCAACAGAAAAAAAAACCTTTTTGATTGGGAATTTATTCACATTTTCCGAAGTAGTATTAGCTCCTAGCTGCAGATTTAGCTAGGATACAGAGCTCACATTGTCTGGGAGCAGCTGCCATGTCATGCAGAACCAGCTCCCTCTAGTTTTACACTTCCAGCACATGTGGCTACTGCCCATTGACTGGCCTTGGTACTTTTGCTCCGAGTTGCCTGGTAACAGCTTCCCCTTACTGAATGTTGCTCACGTTAAATATTTAAACACATCGGTCAAATTCAGTGACTGTGGCATTTGACATATTAAAAGCTCAGAAGGTTTAGTCACCAAACTTTAGCACAAATGTACAGCTTCATCACAGGCTGCATGTTTACAGACACATATGTATTACCCAAGGGTCTAATATGACACAGCTGGGCATTTTCACCCTCCCTGGGCATTTCAGGGGGGCCCCACCCTCCCCAAGCCACCAAAAAAAGGAAGAAAAGATCAGATTTTCCTGACTAAGTGAAAAAATAGACATGGAGGACGCAAGCTTGGAATAGTCGAGCTGAACAGTAACACGGCATCGCCCCCTAGTGGACCTCAACAATACTGCAAAAAGGTACAACAGTCTAAAGAACTGGAAAGAGGGAGTCAATTTGTGGCTAGTTATGTGAAATTTTAAAATTGGTTTTCCTTTATTAATCCATTCACGTTTAGTACCACTTCATCCTTGTGTGATCTGGTTCATAAAGAAAAAGGAGAAAAGGAGGACACAACAAAGGGCGAGATGTTAACATAGCTAGCTGTACCACTGCATTGGACTAATAAAGTTCAATACTTTTAATACTAATCAAGGAAAACAACAAAATTCTTATTTACTTATTTTATTTGTACTAACTGATGGATTGGTGCCACTGGACAAGGTGCCAGTCCATCGCAGGGCACCCATTACCACAAATACTCAGCCACACCTTTTAAGAGGTGGATACAAATCTGTGTGGAACATTCCAAAGCTTCTCACAAACAGTGACCAGTTCAAAACCAGTTGCTCCGAACCCAGACTGCTGTGCAACACCCACTCCGTGCCTTCATGCTGTACCAATTCAAATGCATTTAAAACTTTATTCAAACAGGCTGACACTGTGCTGACATGGGCAGAGCTGCTAAAAGTGTCCGTTTCTTTTGTCCTTCCCTTATATATTTTTGCACTGAACAGTTCCAGCTGCATTCAACCCTTTATTATACTACAAATCAAGACCTTTCCAATAATGATATTCAATAATCAACATTGAAAACCTAATATATTAGTTGTCCACTAGCAACTAATGATAAAATTAAATGACAACACATCCAATTTTCAGGAAATGTGGCATGTCTAAGACAGAGGTGAAGTTTTACTCTGTAACATACACAAGCTTATGATCTTTACATTAGCATACTCGAAAACAGAAATTTAAAAGTCACATTTAATTTTAGACTGCTTCCAAAACAGTGTTATGAATTTCAAGTGTTGTGTTTATACATTTCCTGCCATGACAGTGATACTGCATAGCGATACTGTGCATGTTATCAGCATCACAGTCAAATTATTTTTATTTTAACTCTTTATCTTTAGTGAAGTTATAACTGATGTGCAGTCAATGCAACACACTAAGGTTGGCTTCCATTCTGAGTCATTTCCTCTTAACACACACACCAAAAATATATATGTTTAGAATTCTTTATACAGGCTTTTTTTTTTGCTTTAAATGAAGTATATTATCAGTTGAATGATTCAGCAAATGGTGAAATAAATGATTTAGTATTTGAGAGTAGCAGGATATTTTGTTAATGCTGCTATGTCAGAATTATTTAATCCCTGCATAACACTGCTGATCTTAAAACCTATTGCTATTCTGTATGACCTAAAGTTGGGTTTCTGCAGGATTAAATCATGGTGAAAACTACGGAGCTGTCACAAAGACTGAATGAGTAAATCATTTTATTGCACCAAAAGGGGAATAGCTACAACATAATCCCCCAAGACCATGAACATTCTTAGAGACAATATTGTAAACTACATACTAAAAGGCAATTATTTACAACATACACGCTTGATTAGGCTTTGTATTCAACTCTGCACTGACATACAGTTCAAGACGAAGTTTATGTAGTGTAGGATAGTAAATAGTAGGGATGTCCCGATCACGTGTTTTTGTTCCCGATCCCGATCTTTAATTTTGATCCCGATCCGATACCGATTCTCAAACCGATACTTGTATTTTCTAGATATTGTCTAGATAAGAACTAGATAATACTGTTTACACAGTGCACACTTCAAGTACATTACAGTTATTCAAATTAATCCAATGTACATGTTTAACAACTGAATAGCTCTGCAGTGCTGTAGGAAAAAAATTGCCTGCATCCAAGCTATTGCTTAATGTTCTTTTACAAAATAAAAGTAAACAAACCTAGTGCAGCATTGTAGTAAAAATGAAGTGAGATAATTACAGTTTCACTTTGAACTATTCAAAGAACATAATTCTGTTTAATGCAGTGATACACTAAAAATGATCAAAAATCTCCACTCACAAGTGGTGTAGCAGCTTAACTTGAATATAAAAAAACAAATAAGTTACTTAACAGCATTACAGTAAAACCTGAATACCAAAATAAAATGGAAAGTCACTCTTTTGTTATGAAGGAAAGCCAGTTCTTAAAGTGCTTGTATTGTGACAATGGTTTGATGGACGTTTCTACGCAAAGTGAGTGTGTTTTGACCCTTTGGGGCTTCCATAGTGCATGGGATAGCGTGCTCGGCTCTGGCTGTCCGCGATTCAGTACAGTAACAGAAGAAGTTAATAAAGTGTTTTGCTCCCGACAATTTGTGAATATACCGTGTATTTATTTCTTTATTAAGCGAGTGCATCACTACGACGCTCGGTTACATAACTAAGCCAATCAGAGTGCTTGATACTGAGATGTCGTTCAGTCTTGTAACATGTAAACTGGTAAAAGCTGTATGTTATGGTCCTGAAGTTTTCATACTCGGATTAAAAGTTATTGTTTTGTAAACCGGTGTGATCCTCGACTCACACACCATATAAACAGTAAAATTCTACAGTAATGAACGCAGCTCTGCTCCTACCGCCTCGTGAAACGCTCGCATTGCAGACATTACACCGCTGTTGGACTCGTTTCACTTTCCAATTTAAAGTATTTCCACACAGCGGACATGCTGACGTAAAACAAAAGATCGGATTATGATCGGCATTAGTAAAGCCGATTTCTGATCAGTTAAAAATGCCTTGATCGGCCCCGATTCCGATCTTTGAGATCGGATCGGGACATCCCTAGTAAATAGTATTGTGTAGTATTGTCATTTGTGTTATTCCTTCTTGCAAAATCATAACTTTACATGGGGTGTACAAAAAAAACCTCCAACAAACATGCTAAACTCCTCACAGACAGTGGCAGAAAGCAATGTTTTAAGCTTATTAAACTGTAGATTCAATCACACTACACCAGCCAAAATGAAGTACCAAAATACTTTATTAATCCTGTAATTATCTCAGCACAGTTTAATTTTTCACACAGCCTCAAATGCAACTATTTTAAAGTGGAATCTAGTAATTTACCATCTACAAAACCCCAAGTGATATAAAAATACTTCTTATTTATAATAACCACTTGCGCAGGGCTGCAGTGGTTCTGAGGCCCAACCTTAAAACGCTGCTGAATTGTTTGCATGGCATCACACAAACATATTTAATTACTCACACCAAAAAGCAACTTAAAGAAGTCAGATTATCTTCTATACACCAGTGAGGAATGCACCCTGAAGAGGGCAGCAGTTCGTGGCTGGAGCTTCACACACTCAACCACTCACAACTACGGCTATGCCTTTAAAAGTTTAAAAAGTGGTTTGCCTAGTGGCACAACAAAGATCTTGAGAGGACCCTAGGGAACAATAATAATAAAAAAAAGCAACCAAAACAAACCTCTAAAATCTTAAAGCATTCAGAGATATTCTGAGCTAAAATGAGTCTGAAGAAACTCATAACTAAGAGTCATGAGCATGTTGGCACTTTAATTCCGTAGCATGACTAACAATACTGCCATGACATTACCTAGCAAAGGAACAAACTTCCACACTCAACCAACACATCCTGGATTGCTCAGATTGCCATGGGGATGAGGTGAAACCACCTGGAACCCCTCTAAAGCCCTTGTTTATGCAAGCCTTTTCCATTTCCTGGTCTGCAATGTGCGAGCAAGCTTGTGAGGTATGTGTCACTGCTAAAAACATACTGAAGGTTCAACTTTTGGCTCTTAAACTAAACTTAAACTCATTATCCTTGTTCTATTTGTTTGGTTCTGCCTTAAATTAAATTGCAACATTAGAGTGTTTTTCAATCAGACTAAGAGCTCCTAATGTACCAAAATAACAGGAACCATTTTAACCACATAGGAAGTGTGTGTGTGTGTGTGTGTTCTCAGAAATGAGAAGTAAGGTTTGTCATTGTCATAATGAAGACCAACTGAAAACACATTTAGCAGCTAGCTCCATCATGTTTTTCTGACACATGCCCAAGCAAAAAAAAAAGCATTAGCATGCTTTAAGCAGGATCATCATTGGTTAGGTGGAAAAAAGAGGGGGAACACCAGTTCTGGGCGGTCACCTACAGGGCTGTTTTTTTTTGCTAAAAGTAATATAAGCAGCTGCTAAAAGACCCAAGTCATCAAGGAGCTACACACATTACGAAACACAAGGTCACTAATATTTGCCTAAATTTTCCTCAATTTGTCTGACACCCAACCCCTTAATTATTCCTTGATAAAATATCTCAAATTGACTCAATGATCTAGACACTAGACATTTAATGGTCACTCCATCCATCAGATTAATCTGTGAGGGTAATATGAGTGTAGCATAACAGGTAATCCCGAATGCCAAGTCTTTCCAAGTTGACTGTTGTAAGATTTTTAACAGAAAGGTCTCCAAACTTCTAAATCTCCAAGAGTTACATGTAGCAGTGGTACAAAAACATGGTAAATTAAACTCTTTGCACTTTTAATGAATGAAGAAGTAGCCCCTGTCGACTTGAAAATATGTCAGTAGGTAAACTGGGTATTTTACTTTAAGCAAATTGGTGTGTGATGTCATTTTATGGTCTGTCCATGTGTTGCCATGACCATATTTGTCCATAATATCTGTCCATATTAATTACTGCTTGGACTTATGTTTGGGCTGGAAAATTCAGTCCAGTCTTTGTAACCATGCCTGTATTCCATGCATTCTGTCAAAGATGCAAAGTCCTAAAGTAAACATGAATCTCACTATAACCGATTTGCTAAATCCAGCAGTCAAAAAATGCAGCTTTGTAAAAATATGCAGGATAGTATAGAAATGCTGAACGTGTACAATCTTGCTGCCTTTCTTCCCTTCTGTGCTATTTCCCTCCAGCCTTCACAAAGGAGGCAGCAGCATCAGACCTTATATGGCAGAAGAAGACATTAGCAAAGCATCTGATTGGGGAGCTTGTGCTGCTGCAGTCGGCGCTCGCTCTGTAAAAGCACTGGCCTCTAGACGCCTGGGGGAGACTTAACACACCCACAAATATCAACACACACGCTCACACAACTGTCATAGCAGCAGATTACAGAAAAAGACAAAGTGTCGAGGTTGTCCTTAGGAAATGGGGTGTGTTAAAGCCAGTCTGGGTTCACGTTGCTGATGAATGGCTAGGGCAGTGCTGCAGGGCAAAACTCCTTTTACATTAGACAACATGTATCAACTAGACTCTACAAACATGCATAACAAGATACAGATGCCAGACAAAAGCCTGTAACTTGCTTGAAAGAATGAATGGACAAGGAAATAAACAATGAACAAAAACACTAAAATGTCATTCTAAAAAGCAGGGCTGCATAATTATGGATGCAATTGGTCTTTTTTGTCTACAGTTTCATTTTTTCACCCAGTTTGTGATCAAATCAATTGTATCTCAGAAAACAGTCAAGTCAGAAAACACCCCCAATTATACATTAGATTTAGTCTGCTCAAAAGTATGTAAAATAGGATAATACATTATTTGGGTCTTGATATAATGTAAATTACATGGTATGGACTATTTTTGCCAAATCTGACCCTAATTAATCAACTGAAGATTCTGGACTGACACTTTATTCATAAAGTTACATTTATAACATTTAGCAGACGTTTTTATTCAAGATGACTTACAGTTATGACTGAATACAATTCAAGCAACTGAGGGTTTAGAGCCTTGCTCAGGGGTCCAACAGTGGCAACTCAAGCCTGCAATTGTCCGATTACTAGTCCAGTACATTAACCGCTGTGCTACAACTGCCCTAAGAAAGCATACAACAGTTCATCCCACCCATCATTACAACACAAATTAAGGGAACAATTTTTAGAAACAACTGTGTTTCTGACCTGACATACAATTCCAGAGACCTGTAGAATCTGTAGCATTGAAAATTATAAAATCGTATTACTTAGGTTACTTAGAATCTTTGTTATCCTTGGTTTCTGCATTTTACCTGTGTGTATTCAAACCAAACAGGTGAAATTTTATCCTCAAAGTTGATGTGTTAAAAGCAGGAAAAATGGGCAATTGTAAGGACTTGAGCGAGTCTGACAAGGGCCAAATTGTTATGGCTAGATGACTGGGTCAGAGCATCTCCAAAACTGCAGCTCTTGTGGGGTGTTCCCGGTCTGCAGTGGTCAGTATCATATATCAAATGTGGTCCAAGGAAGGAACAGTGGTAAACCGGCGACAGGGTCATGGGCAGCCAAGGCTCATTGATGCACATGGGCTCCCCAGACGATGCTACTGTAGCTCAAATTGCTGAAGAAGTTAATGCTGGTTCTGATAGAAAGGTGTCAGAATACACAGTGCATCGCAGTTTGTTGCATGTGGGGCTGCATAGCCACAGACCAGGCAGGGTGCCCATGCTGCAATATTAGGAAGGTGGTCATAATGTTATGCGTAATCTGTGTATTTTATGGCATATCCTTTTTTTTTACATGAGATTCATGGATGACCAATAAATAACAGTTAACCCATATGCACAAGGAGATTTTTAAGTAACCTAAAGTTACCTTGGTTCAAACTTCAGATGTTTATATCTTTGCTGATAAGATCACCTAATTAAGAAAGTCACCAATCGTGAATATTATGTAATTGCTCACATAATCAAGAGATGACTTTAAATCCTTTTACTGTGTAAATGCTGCACGAACATCTAAAACTCCCATTCAGAGCATTAAAACAGGCAAGGGAATCCATTAACTCTGCTACAACAACAAAAGCAACAGAATTAACAGTACACAGCAAACTAGAACAAAAGCCAGTTAACATGATTACATATCATATGTAGAGAGCCACCTGGAAACACTAAAAATTGCATTCTCTATAACACTTCAGAGCAAAAAAAAAAAAAAAAAAAAAAAAAAAAAAAAAAAAAAAAAAAAAAAAAAATAGACCAAAAAGAACCTATAGGACATTTCAAATCTGTCCAATCAGAGAGCAGCAATGGAGGAATGAGGCATGAGCCCAGAGGCACTGGGGCGGAGAAAATATGTTGGTTATATAACTCTTACATGTGCAGTGAAAAGAAAGGTTTTCAGGGGTGGGGAGGCACTGGAGGGCAGAGCTTCACAACTCTTCTCTGGTAAACCCTTCTGTGTTTGGGTGAGAAAGCAGAGTGCTCCTCCCTACAGACTCAAATGAATCATCAAGCTCTTATGTACCGGTACACTAAAGCAAAACCCTCTGTTTTAGAGGCACTGAACAACGGTTTACACATGGGCATGTTATTCAGAATAAAAGTGTGACTGAAGTTTCAATAATCAAGCAATGCACTGACAAATATAGTGGGAGTGGTTAGTTTAATATCTGAATATGTACATGCATTGTATTACTACTGTACCTGACCTGGTATTTGCGTTCCACATATGTCATTTGCTGGTAAACAAAAACCTTACTCAAGCAAAGGTATGCAGTTGAGTTCAAAAGTTTATACACGCTTGTAGAGGACAGGTATGTCATGGCAGCTTTAAGATTAAAATGACTTCCGCAACTAAATAATTGGAACATACTCTATTTTGCTGAAATGGTCACTAGGTTTAGATCCATAAGTTTGTCCTGGGTTTAAATAAACAAAATGAATAACTCAGATTATTTGTTTGATGAGTTTGTAATTCATTGTACAATACCTTCTCTATGCCCATATGAACAGAGCAAGTTTGACTGCACCCTAGTCTCTTGTCAAGATTGTAAAGAGCACTCAAACTGTCAACTTATTTGAGAGACACAAATAAGAAAAGCTGCAGAAGCCCAACTACGCCAAATCCCAAATGGCTTCTTATTCACTGCCTATGTAGGATGTTCGGTCTAAACAATTTTTATTGAAGTTACCTATATTTTTCTACAAGACATGGTAACTGCATTTCTGTTAGGAAACTACTGTGCAATCTAGACCCATAATCAAACAACACACTGGCTATAATTTAACAAGAGCAATAATGGCCCTAGTTTTATTTAATTTCCCCCACTGTTTTATCCCGGATCATGGGGGTCCAGTTTCCCTGGAATCACTCAGCACCAATGTAGTAACACACTCCAGACAGGATGCCAATCCTCCACAGGGCCTCAGCCATCCCCTCCACAGACACATGCAATCATGTCTTTATGCAGATGCCTGACTGCCTGATTCAAACTGTGGAAACAAGCCAAAGAGGGCTAACATAATTTACCGCTGCACCACCCAAGGACTAATAGCCCTAGCACATATTAAAGACAACTGAACTAGCACTGAGCCTTTCACTCTTTAATCAAATCATCTTCAATCAATTAATAGCTTTTATTTTAGTGAGTTAGATGTATACAGCTACTTCAAAATGCAGTAAAGACTTTTGCAGGTTACCAGTTGCAAAACAACAAACGTATATTTGCATTTTCCCTCCTAAACATGATGCACGTGACTGTATCTGTGTGTGAATCTAAACAGCTGCTTGGCTTGTGGAATACTGTGCATGAAAACGGTATGCAAGCATAAAACTGCTTGCACATTTATCTACTTTATGTGAATGCTTTTAACAAAGGAACAATTCAGAATTAAGTTAATAAAAGGTTATGTGGCATAAATAATTTGAACAAAAATCAGTGAGCAGATTCCTGCACTTAGAAACTGTAATGTGGACATGAATCATACAAAGCAGGTTAGGGAAGTAGAAAAAAGGAAGAGAAAGTGGGTCATGTGATTAACCTCACACCACCCTGCTGTTATTTTATTTCCACTTGCACTGTCTTGTGACACTGAGGATAAAAAAGAAACACAAGATTCTCAAAATGGAGGAATACACTGATAGCATCTTCAGCTTGGACTGAAACCTAAGAGCAGACACAGATCAGACTGGTAGAGGGTGGTACTATCAGCATTTGCTCTGCTTTTTTCCCTCCTTTTCCCCTGGGTGGGATGTTTTGCAGGAAGGGTGGAGCAGAGCAAGAAGTGTGTAATCAAAGGCAGATGTAAAGCTGGGTGAGGCAAAGCTCAGCCCTATGAAAGACCAACATCGCCTTGCTGTGGTCAAACAAAAGCACTGCAAGTTTGTTTTTTTCCCCCAATAGCAAGGCATTTAGGCTGCAAAACCATGATTACCCTTGACATTGTTTCTCGGATTAGGAAAGTGGTGACTAATGCAGCGCCCTTGACATGGTTCCTCACAGACACAACTCACAACTTTCTCCTTGAACTGACTGGTACATTCCTGATTAACTCCCCACCAAAAAAGAAACAAGATAATACACAAACATTACATGACATCCTTACCAGTTAAGGCTACCACACTCATCAATTATATGTTCCAAATAAAAATGTTTGTTTTCATGGAATAGATTAGGAAATCAGGTGGAAATGTAATGGAGAAAATATACTTGGTTTCTGTCAGCATACACTTCTAAAATGAGGGTTTCCGGCAAATGCAGTAGCAATAAGTTTGTCCACCTTTTTTTTCTCCCCTTTTACTCCTGACTCGTTAGCGCATCCAACTGCCCGATTGCATCATGCTTTCCTCTCCACTAATGCCGACCCCCGCTCTGATTTGAGGAGAACGAAGCCTAACCCTCTCCGACTTGTGGGCAGCAGCCGTATGCATTTTTTCACCCACACTAGGCGAGTGCATATATGTGAATCAGCCTTGTGTACGGAAAGACACACCATGATCCACACTCTTTCCCCGCCTTTGTGCAGACGTCATCAATCAGCCAGCAGAGGTTGTAGTGCATCAGTTACAAAGAGTCCCTATCTGGCTTAATGAACAACAGGCCAATCGTCGTTCACGTGGCCACTCAGCCCAGCTGGATGGCAGAGCTGAGATTCGATGCGATGTATTCGAAATCCCAGCTCTGGTGCGCTAGCGTGTGTTTTTACTGCTGTGCCACCTGAGCGGCCAAGTTTGTCCACCTTTGAGTCAAACAGTATTGGTTAATAGACATGAGAACATGAGACATGGGAGCTGAATCTATACACTCTCCCAATGACCATCCCCAGTGATCGAAGAACTGTTTTTCAGTACTTTTAGACACATATTACCGATTAACATTGTTTTCAGTGTAGAGAGTCAATCTGATTAAGTTTTCAATCAATTTGGTTGGTAAATCAACAGCTCAAACTGATGTCTGTTCTAAATGCTTTTTAATAGCACACAATGTTAAACTTCAGTATTACTTTACTAGATTCATTTTTAGCATTTTAATAGAATTCTTACCAATAACAACTAAGTAAATACTGCAAACACTTAAAAAGACACAAAACAAACTGTTCTATTGTTCTCCTCTATTTATAATAAAGCAATAAGCCACGAGAGGCCGTGCATTACTGTGATTTTAGCACGGGGATGACGTTTTTGGCACGACGCGAAGCGGAGTGCCTAAAACTTCTTTCCCCGTGCTAAAATAATAACAGTAACGCACGGTCTCGAGTGGCTTATTGCTTTTATAAAACGGCGGTCAACATAAAATATAATAAATACAACAATGTTTAATTAATAAATGTATTTATTGTGTATAAACTTACAATAAAGCATTCTTCCGTGACGCAAAATAGTTCGATTAACAGTGTTGCTAGGCAACATGAGGGCGAAAATAACATTAACTTTTTCTATTCAGTGGTGTATTAATATGGAATGATGTGAGATGGTCCTAGGTGTGCGTTTATCGGGGATTTTACAACGGCTTCGAACGCGGCTCAGCCAATCAGATTTTAGGACCGGAACTATCCGTTTTATAATATGACATTTGGCTTTTTTAAACAGAAATTTGGGGTCTGTCTCAAAACTTTTTACATCATCTTACGTGCGCACCCAAAAAAAATCTTGGATGCCTCAAAATGCTACTTACTGAGATACCTTATTCTCACCGATATTCTGACTAAATAACAAGGGAGCTCAGTGTGCTTCCTCAGCCGTGAAGGCAATCCCAGCATTTAGTATCACAACTTTTCTCAAAAAATTTCAAACATCATGGATGTAGGCGGAGCAGCTATTTCATCTTTTTCAAATGTATTTATTTTCATTATTGTTTAATTTTTATGAGTGTACAAGTGTGTTTTTTGCAATTTTGGGTTTGTCAGTGATGATTTAACCGTTTACCGGACTCGTTGGGAGATGTTAGCTGGCATGCTAGCAGGTTGTGTTGCCTCAGTTCATTGGTTTGAATGGCCTGAGGCTGTTAGCTTAGTAAGGTAAAACTAGGGCGGTGGTGGAAAAAGTCGATGACATAATCGCTGTCTAACTAGAGCTTTTTAATAGTCTGCCTTCTAATTTATAATGGACGTTAGAATCCTTATTACACAGGCAGCTGCCTAGGTAGGCAGTGGGCAGCAAGGGAGCTCACTAGGTTTTGAGACAGACCCTTAGATTCATAAGCCCTGCATGCTTGTGGCAGACATAATAAATGTCTTCACCTTTGTCTTTGACCTGACTAGGTTTGTTTGGGTAGAGAAATTCCTGCCAGTACAGAAAGCTCCCTAGTCTGCTGTTCACCTCAGCAATTCATCATGCAGGCCCAGAGCACAGGCTCATTAAACAAGGCAAATTCTGTACACTCAGAGCACCACCTAATGACAGCTGAAAAAGGAAGCTCTCCTCAACCGGGACTGTAAACCATTGTTATAGTGTCATGATATTTCAGTTTGAGTAGTGAAGCTTCTTGGCTAACAAGCACATAAACAACCTTTTAAGAACTAACATGGACTACTTGGAGAAAGGAAAAACACTCAAGGCTGTTTTTCCAATGCACACTCAATAACAAATGCTGGCCCAAACAGGAACTGCCAGAACCTAAGGATCTAGCTCTAGTTGATATTCTACACACAAGAATAAACCACAAACTGCCTTGAGTCCCTGTTTGATGCCTCAGACATCTAACTGCTTTCCGAATTCTTCTTTAAATGCATAATATATTCAACTATTTTAATATAAACATGTGTTTATTCACCTATTAGTCAAATGATTTAAATTAGAAATAGTGTGCTGGTTTGACTTGAAATGTGCATGCTGCAGAGACAGAATTAATCTGGGGTGGGGATTCTGAGTTGTGGTAAACATGTGCTGAAGTAAACTGGTGCATGCACCTAGAGGGGTTCAAATGTGGGTCAGGACTGGGCAGAACCTATGCTTTCAGATTGACTTTTACAGCATTTAGCAGATGCTAGAGACAAAAGGGCAACTATTTTTGCTTCTCTTAATATGCTAATATGTAATTTACTCTTTAGAAAGCATGCAAACCATTATACCACGCCACCATGTTCCAGAGGCCTAAACATACCTATAAAATTAGAAAACTATGCAGGCTATGTGGCTTTATCTTGTCTCTTGGTAAAGAAAGATGACAAATCCTATTTAATTTAAGTTATGACTCACTTTATATTCCATGGTTTTATTAAGGATAGGTTTTTGTTAAATAGAGACAACACTCATACCCTTACTGTCATACATTTATTTAATGTGAAATGCTTCTTTGTTTGGTTGGATCCAATCTTTAAGCTGGAATAAAACTGTTGTCTACTAAATAGTGACCTCTGTACTATTTTAAGGATTTACAATCACACCCTTACTCAAAAGTGTGGAATAATCACTACAGAAAAATACCAGACACACTAACCTTTCTGCAGCGGGGATTGGGGCAGCTGAACAGAGAAACCTCTTTGTCCAAAAGAGCAGGAAAGTTACAAAACGGACACCTATAAAGTGAAATTAAGCAAGTTCAGTCGACGTTTTTCAAGTGAATAACTCATATTATCATTGATCTAGTCCTGACTCTGTTCATACCTGACCAGCTCGTCTGCACAGGTAGCAGCCACGGCCTCCTCAGCCTGCCGCTCGTAGTATTTGAACAAGATGCTCTCTGGTAAAACTTTCTCCAGCTCACTAGTGGGGAAGGAGCAGGTACAGCTGCCATCCATACAGCTCAGCTCAGACTACAAGACAGAAGCACATGCCAACCCTTAATACTTTGAGTTGAATGCAGAAGTATCTGTTTATATTATAGTTGGGCAGTTGTAGCCTAGTGGTTAAAGTACTGCACTAGCAATCCAAAGGTTTCTGGTTCAAACCTCACCATTACCAGGTTGCCACTGTTGGGCCCTTAAGCAAGGCCCTTAACTCTCAATTGCTTAGACAATATACTGTCACAGTACTGTAGGTCGCTTTGGATAAAAGTGTCTGCTAAATGTCAAAAATGTAAATGTTAACATTAATAAAATAGCCATGTTGTCCACTTTATGATCTTTGAAGTACAAACTTTAATAAAACTGTTTAAAACAATAAGGTTAACTTTTGAGCTATCCAGTTTGGCCACACACAGATTTTTTTTGGAATTCACAGCTAGAATGGCAGTTAACTTTCCAGAGATTCCAAAATGTAACCACACCAATGATGTTTGTTTCAAGTTGTTTAATAGCTGTGTATTAGATTAAAGCAGTTATTAGTTAAAGATTGTCAGTATGCATATCACAATCGTAACATTTTAACTGACTAATATAAATTTATTGTCAATTCCATTGTTGATTCTGCCAATATACTGTAATACCAATGAAACACTTTTCTTTACTTATCATATTCTACATTATATAGTATTATAGTGTTTTGTAGAGTTTCCTTTACCATCAAAAGGCACTTAGAAACTGGGGCAAACTCTGACAGGAAGAGGTTTGGAAGACCCAAAGCCACAACAGAATTAGAAGACAAGTTTCTGAGAGTCAACAGCTTGCGTGATAGGCGGCATACAGGACAACAGCTTCAAGCACAGTTTAATAGTGGTCGTAGTAAGCAAGCCTCAGTTTCAACTGTAAAGAGAAGACTTCGAGTTGCAGGTTTGACAGGTTGAGTTGCAGCAAGAAAGCCATTGCTAAGACGTCAGAATGAGAACAAGAGGCTTGCCTGGGCCATGAAACACTGCCAATGGACTATTGAAGACTGGAAGAAGGTGTTATGGACTGATGAAAATCTTTGGTTTATCACGCAGGATTTATGTACGCCGTAGAGTAGGCGAAAGGATGGTTCCTCAGTGTGTGACATCAACTATCAAACATGGAGAAAGAAGCGTGATGGTCTGGGGCTGTTTTGCTGGATCCAGGGTCGGTGACTTGTACAGAGTGAGAGGTACCCTGAACCAAAACGGCTACCACAGCACCATGCACTACCATCTGGGATGAGCGTAGTTGGTCAGGGGTTCATCCTACAGCAAGATAATGACCCAAAACATAAGTCCAATCTTTGCCAGAACTACTTTAGGAAAAAAGAACAAGATGGTAAGCTTGAAAACATGGAGTGGCCAGCACAGTCTCCAGATTTAAACCCCATTGAGCTGGTTTGGGATTAACTGGACAGAAGAGTGAAAGCAAAGCAGCCTACAAGTGTCTCACATTTATGGGAACTTCTGCAACAGAGTTGGGAAGAACTTTCTAAAGAATATTTAATTTCCATTGTAGAAAGAATGCCACGAGTGTGTTCAGCTGTTTTATCTGCCAAAGGTATCTACTTTAATGAATCAAACTTTTATAATACATTTTGGTTTAAATAATTGGTATAAATTAATTCTATGATTTATTTTTTTAACTTCAGTTGTTTCTTTGTTCTATGTCTTCATTTCAGAGTACAATAAGACATTAAACTGCATAAATTTCAATAAAAACTGGAAAACTTGGGGTGTTCTAAAACTTTTGACCGGTAGTGTATATAAAACATAACATCACAGAAAGGCTTGTAAGGTGGGTATGCTGGCTGACGGTGACAGTACCCAGCTACCCTAATTTTCTCCTTACACTTAACTAGCACACTTCCTTGACGTATCCTCTAGGTAGCCAGCAACATTTGAGATTTTATGATTGTAACACTGTAGTATAACTGTTAGACACACTGAATTACTTAGTATTATTTATGTCATTTCATACATACACCTATATTTTTTTTCAGAAACTCTGAACACTGCTTCCCGAGCTACATACATAAGCCCCAACAAAATTACAAGAATACCTAGTACTATATTCCATATTCCATTATAGTTATTTACACTGTAGTAAAAAATATATATATATTTTTAATATTTTTTTTTTTTTTTAATTTTTACCCCTTTTTCTCCCCTTTTTAGCGCATCCAATTGTTCAATTAGCATCGTGCTTCCTCTCTGTCTATGCCGAACCCTGCCCTGACGGAGGTGATTGAAGCTAACCCGTATCCCCTCCGAAACACGAGCAGCAGCCAGATGCATCTTTGCCACCCACACATTGACGAGTTTGGCGCCACCTAGCGTTGCATGCGGAGAGACACACCCTAAGTGCACCCCCTCCCATCTCTGTGTAAGCGCCTCCAATCAGCCGGCAGAGAACGCAACCGCATTCTGACAGAGAGAGACCCACATCCGGTTCTTTGTCCCACCCCCCACATGAGCAACCGGCCAATCGTTGCTCATATAGCCACTCAGCTTCGAACCGGTAAAGCAAGGCTGGATTCGATACGACGCTTCTCAGAATCCAGCCCTGGTTGCAGCGGGTTTCTTTTTACCGCTGCGCCACCTGAGCGGCGTAAAAAATATTTTTAAAAGAAGACCAATAATTCAAACAATTCAACAATTAAAATAAGTGAATAGTTACATGACAATAATAAACGTTTCACTTTTTTATGAGTGTAATAAACACGTTACTATATCAAAGCATTTGCAGTGCATTAAAATGTACTATTGTGAAATCTAACAATGAATTGTGCTCAGCTTAAATAACCAAAGTTAGAGATTAAAAATCAATCAAGTAATAATTGTGACGCGTCCAAGTCACTGAACATGTCACAAAAACTAGTGTGAGTCCCGAACTGCACAATATGTACTTATTAGTAGTTGTGCTTATTCGACAATGTATAGCAGTGATGTGTGATATGAAACTACTTCATGATATGAGCAGACACACATACTGACGTCTCATCTCTACTACAGCTTTGAAAGTGAAACATTCATGAAAGAGAAAGCATTGCCACAAAATCAAAGGTACATACTCAAAGAAAATTTCCAGTGTCCCTCAATAATTCAATATATTTCCAGCCAAAACAAACATGTCCTCAAATCAAAGAACTCTAGCCTAAACTCCTGTTGAAGCACATGACTCACCCGTCCAGACCCAAACACAGCCTCCTGAGCGTACTTCACCAGGCACTCTTTACAGAAAAGATGGCCGTCGCTGCACTGTGTCATCTCCTCAAAGGCAAAATCCCCACAGCAGCAGCCACATTCAATCAGCTGACCATCCTGAAAAGTACCATGGTTGCAAGGGTTTAAGCTAACACTGGATTACATACAGTAAATAGTTTTACAATTCAGACTGAGGAACACCAGTAAAAAAATACTAAATAAATATAACAACTATTACTCAAACCATTATTCATTTATTAATTATTCATTTTTAACTTCAGGCAAAGACCCACGCCATGATGTCAGCGCACCAAAGAACTACTCTTATTTTGACTGACATGGCCCACAGTTCTGTATCTGACACACACAAATGCCTGTCAGACACTCGCTAATGATATTGTATTTTTAAAGCATGACTTTCACTGTTTTCGTTTTATCATGCCCCAAAATTATTGAAATGTCAGGTTTTCAAAAATGCACATGTGCAAAATATACTCTACATACTCATATGGTAATCATCTAATTACTTCCATGGGTAAGTGTGCACTGCATCATAAAGCTTTCATTTTCAGCTGACCCTTAGTTGCCCTGCTCATGTCTGGTGTCTGGTCACAGAAAAGCACAGTTGGTGTGATCATTTAAAGCACAGCATTAAAAACTTGACTTTTATTGGAATATATCATCTTCATGCAATATTAACTTTATTTTAACCACTTTTTTCTGGTCAGGGTAAGGGCGGATCTGGTTCTCCTGGGAAACAGTGGGCACAAGGCAGAAACACCCTGACCACTGAACCAATCATGTTTGTGCAGATGCCCAGCCAGCTGATAGCAGCACTGAGATTCGAAACCCAAATCCCACAATTGCCCCTGCCATGCAAATGCCACTTAATATTCCATTAATGAATTTTATTATGAACTTCATATTATTATTATTACTGAGCCAAACCTTTAAAAGACTAAAGAAAGGTCTCTTACAGTTTATTGTATTGTGTGCACTAAGGATGTACTGATCACACTTTCATTTCTTTATCAATTAAAAATTTTAAGTATCAAAAGTATTGCAGTAACAATGAAAAGCATTCATTATGAAGTGCTTCAATAAGTTTACCTTTTGATACTGTTCCTCATTCACTTGCAGGGCCAACAAAAAGTCTTCATGCTAAAAAAACAACAAAAACAAACAATTTCGCTATATATCTTTGAACATATACACACACTTGTATTCTTATTTTCTACTTCTAATGTACTTCTATTCTTCCTACTTCTAATATAAATGTCTATTTTAAACATTTCTATACATGAGTATATATTTTTACTTAATTACTCATGTGGCTAAGAAGTTACCAAAACATTTTACTGGCAGCTGTACTGTGTATGAATAAGTATGTGACTGACAATAAGTTACATAAGTTTTCTTTTAATAGCATCACAACAAGCATCAAAATTATCAGGCCAACTACAAACTACATTTCCCAGCAGTGTTGTGGTACTAAAGAAAACATAAGGGCACCACTGCTGCAAACTATTAAAGACATTGAAATGTTAATGCCTGTATAAATTATTTTTCAAACAAAAACGTGTGATGTTTTGGATGCCCTGTAAGGTCACTACTTGACACCCATGTGGCAGTTATTACAGCATTCAAAAACTGCTCAGAGTCTCTCTGTTCTTGTTTACGAATTATAACCCAATGTTCCTTGCAGAATATGAGAATATGGTTGTCTTGTGTTCACAGCATGTTTAGGATCTGAGGGCCTATCCAAAAGCTTCAGCTTGCATCACTGATCAAGTAGATGAATGTAGTTCAGAGTGGGTTTTAGGCATTTGGTTTGCTCCTTTCAGCTTCAGTTTCTTGACTGGGCTTGGCTGTGTCACATTTGCTTTTATAATTAAGTGGAATCTATCCAGCCATGCAAAGCTCTTTAAGCCAAACATATCTTCACCACAATGCTTGCTAGTTAAGGTGGGGCTTTGTTCAACAATTAAATACTGGCTTTATTTCGGCTTTAAAACTCTTTTGGTGCCGGTGACCAAATTGTTCTGTTTTTTTCCCATCATCAGTCTTCATCACTTGTTACTAAGATGGTGTTCAGTATGAAGGTCGTAAAGGAGGTTAAACGACACTTTAATATAGTGACTACTGAAATAAAATAGCTGATAAATACACACGCTAGTTTTTGATTATTTTTATAAAAATAATGATGATAATCAAAAACAAAAACGAACAAAGAGTATTTTCAAGAAGTAGGCTTTTTAAATTACCTCAGCCATTTCCTTTGCTTTCTGCTCATAGAACTGAAGTTCTTTTACTAGAGAAGGCTCTAGTGGCATGTCAAAGCTCCTGCTCCACTTTCGGTTTTTCTCTAAAAAGTACATTTTCCTCTCCAGTTTTAAAGAACCTGTCAAAGTGAGACCAGTTTAAAGCATGTAACAGCACAGTGCACAACAAGCACTGAACTCACTGAAAAAAACTGAAAAAAATAGTAATAAGTATTAAGATTGCATAGTCACCCTGCTCAAACTTGAACGTAATAAACTGGCGTTCATTCGGCTCCTTCTTCTTCTTCTTTTTCCCTGAGGGATCAGTAGAGTTTTCTTGCCACTTCTTGAGGGCTTCAAATAAGGCCTTAAACACACAAGTATAATGTAGTGGAAAATCTATCAGTGTTACAGAGCTCGAGTAATAAAGCCTGAAAGAAATTGTTAACAGAGTATGACCAGTACCTTGCGGGTGATTGCATAGTGTCCTTTGAGACAATTTAGAGCCCATTTAATATCCTGGCAGCTTAACATCCTGAAATCCCCCATCAACATTTCAGCTGCTTGCATTATGACCTCTGGGCCAACACGTTGTAACTTGGAGTAATCAAAATAGTTTTCTATTTCCTATACATGAAAAGAAGATAATTAGAAATCAGTTTTTTCCCACCTTTGGAACATTCGATAAAAAAGACATAAACCGGTCTAATCTGTAATATTTTTTACCATTTAATTAAAACAGGGCCAGACAGATTACTAACCATGACATCCCAGACGTTTGAGAACATGGATGTAATTGCATATTTGAAAAAAGGAAAATTACTAAACGGAGAAATGTACTAAATTTAAATATTTGAACACAAACATTCTGAACACAAGTGTGAGTCTTTCCTCAAATCCTGCCTAACTCTGTTTAGCACTGTCCTAAATCACTTGCTCAAAGTGTGTAGTAATTGCTTCAATTATTTATTTTCATCAACCTCTTGCCTTAGTCGGAGTAGCGGCAAGAAACAATGGGAGCAAAGCAGGAATATCCTGGACAGGGCTTAAGCAAAAGTCAATCATGTCTGTGTAGATGCCAGGACCACTGAGATTTGAACATGGATCTCTGTGATGGTAGGATATTGTAATAGATTGTAATAGATTTCTGCACACTATTTTTTTGCATATGTGTGTTGATTTTTATTATAAGGGCAGCAAAACTATCTTAAATCATTACAACAGGGACATATTTACTATTGTATTACATCACCTTTCCTTTTAACAAAGTCCTTTAATCAGCTGTGAACTGTGGACACCAGGTTTTTTTTTTTTTTAAAAGAAAGAACATTACACCATCTCAAACGCTCTTTCATCCACCTTAACATCATCAAGTATGCAACTGAGATAAAAAGAGCAGGCCTTTTTGGTCTTTTGGGACAAGTCTGCTTATGTTAGGACATTTTCTGTTTCAGTGTGAAATGATGAAATGAGGAATTGTATATAAAAAAAGGCTCGGAGGAGAAATGTACCGTCATCAGGCAGAACTACATTATTCTGTTTCATGTTGTGCACTAACGCCGTACAGCTTCAGCACTTCAGTCTCTGAATCTGAATTAAGTTTTCTGCTTGCTTTCTGTATGCATGTATGCTTTGTTTCAGTGTGAAAAAAACATTTAGTACAAACCTGCGTTTCTTTATCATTCGTTTCAAGGAGTACGCTTCTCTGAGTTAACACAGAGTTTGCTTTTCTTGGATATTCAGGATTCTCCAACAGCAAATTGCATATTCTAAAAAAAATCAATCAATTAAATTAAGATAACAGAAAAAAGCACTTTGTCATGCTGTTAGAAAAAATATTTAAGCTTACACATTTAAATCTTTTACATCAGCCCCCTCTATTAGTTCCACTACATAAGCCTCCTGAACATCCGGGAAAAGGTCCACCTGTAAAACAAAGACAGATTTATCACATGACACCGTCTAAAGTTAACACCTGCCATCTTCTGTTATATTATACTACATATTGTTTTGCATGAAATCAAGTCATTTTGCACAAAATACATAATTTAAATCTTGGATTTACAGAATTCATGACAGAACAGATAGTTACTGGTTACACAAGATTCATCAGCTCAAGTTTTGAATGTCAATCACAGTTATGGACAATTTTGTATCTCCAATTCACCTCACTTGCATGTCTTTGGACTGTGAAGAGCTCCCAGAAAAAACAATGCAGACATGGGGAGAATATGCAAACTCCACACAAAAAGGACCCAGACCAATCTACCTGGGAATCGAACCAAGGACCTTCTTGCTGTGAGGCAACAGTGATACCCACCGAGCCACTGTGCCACCCAAAATGAAAGTATAAACATTTAAACACTTAGAAGCAACAATAATTTCTTTATAAAACATCATATGGGCTTGTTTTGGGGGATGCAAGTAGGGATGTAACGATGCACCACAAGACAGTTAAATATCGGTGCACATGTGCCACAATCAAATCGGTTATTCATTTTAAGCAGCAGAGAGCACTGGCACTATTCACCTCGCCTGGTTGACGGCACTTCACAAAGTTGCCAGGTAGGGGGATTTTCCAGCCAAATTTATTTATGTGAGGATACTTTCTTTATTTGTATTATTCATTTATTTATATAATGAGAAATAATAAAAGGAAACTGTCATAATTTGTCTTCAATTTCCTTTTGTTTAAAAAAAAATCATATCATGAATCGTATCGCATCGTGGGTAGAGTGTATCGTTACATCCCTAGATGCAAGTCTTACCAATTTCTTTTAACTGATAGTCATTAGTTGATGAATAAACATTAACTGGCAAGCTTATAGTGCCCCATTCAAATATAAACACATAACTGAGCTTTATTTTAACAAGACTTTATGCTCTACTGAACAGAAAAAGTGTGTAGGACAGTAAAAGTGACAGTAAAGTAAAATAGTAAGATAAACACAGTGAGCAATAGTAGTTCAGCATTCAGAATGCTTTATCTTGGTCAGTAACAAAAACCTTTCAACAATATTTTTGTATGATATACAATTATTACATCATGTTAAAGAAGGATACATGTTTATACTATAAATATTAATCTGTTTGTGATTAATGTGCAATAGTTCCATCATTCATTATGTAAGTGAAAAAAAATAATGAATAATATAAAACAATAATTAAACTTTTTTTGGTTGCTCCTGTCTATAAAAGTTGCCACAGCAGATCTGGTCCTCATACCAAACTTGGCACAGTTTTTACGTCGGATACCCTCCCTGATGCAACCCTGCTATTTCAATCCGGGCTTGGGACGCCAACCAAAGGCTAGCCTGCTTCTGCCTCTCAACTGGCCGGCAGAGACGATTATTGCAGCAGGAATGAGTAATCCCCGCCCCTCTAAAGACACTCATAGCATGGCTCGGATCTCAGTGGCAACTGGTGCGTAAGCAGTAAAAGTTGGTAAGGGTGAGTCAGAAATGAGTACTGTTTCTGCACTCTTTAGCTCTGTAGCTTTCCAGCTGTTGGATATGAATGACGTTACTTAACCAACAGCATTATTCAAACAATGGACTTCTCTATCAGCTATCATTCAGCCAGTTAATAATTACCTTGTGCATGTCAAAACTTTGGTCAACAAATCAATCTACAGCCAATACTTAAATACAAATGGCCTACACATGTATTATTAACAACTGAATAATGATTTATTTATTTATTAGGATTTTAGCATCATGTTTTACACACTTTGGTTACATTCATGACAGAACATGTAGTTACTTATCACACAAGATTTATCAGTTTACAAGTTTAATGTCAAACACAGTCATGGACAATTTTGTATCTCCAATTCACTTCACTTGCATGTCTTTGGATTGTGGGAGGAAACCGGAGCTCCCAAAGAAAACCCACGCAGTCACGGGAAGAACATGCAAACTCCACACAGAAAGGACCTGGACCGCTCCACCTGGGAATCGAACCCAGGACCTTCTTGCTGTGAGGCGACAGTGCTACCCACTTAGCCACCGTGCCGCCCCATGATCGGTGTTGACCTTGTCTTTTAATGCCATATAAAACAAATATAAGATATATAGTATACATTTACAAAGTCGTAAAAGTCAAATAAATAATTAATCAATCATGAGTGAAACAATGAAGTGCAAAAAAATAATGTCTTTATTATTCCCTGGTCCTGGGCATAACTAAAGATATAGGTTTCTTTTCAGATGATATGTTTTATAAACCACAGTTACCTGAAATGATACAACATACTTTAAAATAAAATAACTGATGTTTCATTTGATGCACTTTAGACCAGAAACCAGAGAAAGACCTGATCAGGAATGATCAGAAATTGGTAGGTTACATTTTAGCACAATTTAGCCAATAATTACTAATACTACCACTTTTAAATAGTGTGTCACACAATTACCCGAATTGCAAACCTGTTCTTCCTCAGCAAACAAAATATTCAACAACGTTTAATGACAATGTAAAATGTCACACTAATTTTCATTTGCAAACCTAACAGATTTAGTCAGTCCTATTTTGTGTACTAAGACGTAAGCAGATATACCCATGCCATTATCGCTTTAAAAATTTTTTTTTTATAATATTATATATATATATATATATATATATATATATATATATATATATATATATATATATATATATATATATATATATATATATATATATATATATATATACAGTTGAAACCAGAAGTTTACATACACTATATAAAAAGACACATGTGCATGTTTTTTCTCACTGTCTCACATGAAATCAGAATAAACTCTTCCTGTTTTAGGTCAATTAGGACTACCACAATTATTTCTATGTGCTAACTGCCAGAATAATGAAAGAGGCAATTTTTACTACTTTCTTCAAAGTCAAAAGTTTAAATACACTAAGATTACTATGCCTTTAAACAATTTGGGACAGCCCATATGATCATGTCATGTCTTTGGAAGCTTCTGATAGGTTTATTGGCAACATCTGAGTTAAGTGGAGACACCTGTGGATGTATTTTAAGGCACACCTGAAACACACTGCTTCTTTGTGTAACATCATGGGAAAGTCAAAATAAATCTGCCAAGATATCAGGAAGAGAATTGTGGACTTGCACAAGTCTGGTTCATCCTTGGGTACAATTTCCAGATGCCTGAAGGTGCCTCGTTCATCTGTACAAACAATTATATGCAAGTACAAACAAGATGGGAATGTCCAGCCATCATACCGCTCAGGAAGGAGACGGGTTCTGTGTCCCAGAGATGAACGTGCTTTGGTCCGAAATGTGCACATCAACCCAAGAACAACAGCAAAAGACCTTGTGAAGATGCTGGCTGAAGCTGGTAAGAGTGTGTCATTATCCACAGTGAAACGAGTACTGTATCGACATGGGCTGAAAGGCCACTCTGCCAGGAAGAAGCCATTACTCCAAAAGAAACATAAAAAAGCCAGATTAATGTTTGCAAATGCACACAGGGACAAATACTTTAATTTTTGGAGACATGTCCTGTGGTCTGACGAAACTAAAGTTGAACTGTTTGGCCATAATGACCATCGTTACGTTTGGAGGAAAAAGGGGGAAGCTTGCAAGCCTGAGAACACCATCCCAACTGTGAAACATGGGGGTGGCAGCATCATGTTGTGGGGTTGTTTTGCTGCAGGAGGGACTGGTGCACTTCACAAAATAGATGGCATCATGAGGAAAGAACATTATGTGGAAATACTGAAGCAACATCTCAAGACGTTAAAGAAGTTAAAGCTTGGGCGCAAATGGGTCTTCCAAATGGACAATGACCCGAAGCATACTGCCAAACTGGTTACAAAGTGGCTTAAGGATAACAAAGTCAATGTTTTGGAGTGGCCATCACAAAGCCCTGATCTCAATCCTATAAAAAATTTATGGGCAAAGCTGAAAAGGCAGGTGCGAGCAAGGCGGCCTACAAACATGGCTCAGTTACACCAGTTCTGTCAGGAGGAATGGGCCAAAATTCCTGCCAACTATTGTGAGAAGCTTGTGGAAGGATATCCTAAACGTTTGACCCAAGTCATAAAGTTTAAGGGCAACAGTACCAAATACTAATGAAATGTATGTAAACTTTTGACTTTGAAGAAAGTAATAAAAATTGCCTTAAAAAATTATCTCTTTCATTATTCTGGCAGTTAGCACATAGAAATAATTGTGGTAGTCCTAATTGACCTAAAACAGGAAGAGTTTATTCTGATTTCATGTGAGACAGTGAGAAAAAACATGCACATGTGTCTTTTTATATAGTGTATGTAAACTTCTGGTTTCAACTGTATATATACAGTGTATCACAAAAGTGAGTACACCCCTCACATTTCTGCAAATATTTTATTATATCTTTTCATGGGACAACACTATAGAAATAAAACTTGGATATAAGTTAGAGTAGTCAGTGTACAACTTGTATAGCAGTGTAGATTTACGGTCTTCTGAAAATAACTCAACACACAGCCATTAATGTCTAAATGGCTGGCAACATAAGTGAGTACACCCCACAGTGAACATGTCCAAATTGTGCCCAAATGTGTCAATATTTTGTGTGACCACCATTATTATCCAGCACTGCCTTAACCCTCCTGGGCATGGAATTCACCAGAGCTGCACAGGTTGCTACTGGAATCCTCTTCCACTCCTCCATGATGACATCACGGAGCTGGTGGATGTTAGACACCTTGAACTCCTCCACCTTCCACTTGAGGATGCGCCACAGGTGCTCAATTGGGTTTAGTCCATCACCTTTACCTTCAGCTTCCTCAGCAAGGCAGTTGTCATCTTGGAGGTTGTGTTTGGGGTCGTTATCCTGTTGGAAAACTGCCATGAGGCCCAGTTTTCGAAGGGAGGGGATCATGCTCTGTTTCAGAATGTCACAGTACATGTTGGAATTCATGTTTCCCTCAATGAACCGCAGCTCCCCAGTGCCAGCAACACTCATGCAGCCCAAGACCATGATGCTACCACCACCATGCTTGACTGTAGGCAAGATACAGTTGTCTTGGTACTTCTCACCAGGGCGCCGCCACACATGCTGGACACCATCTGAGCCAAACAAGTTCATCTTGGTCTCGTCAGACCACAGGGCATTCCAGTAATCCATGTTCTTGGACTGCTTGTCTTCAGCAAACTGTTTGCGGGCTTTCTTGTGCGTCAGCTTCCTTCTGGGATGACGACCATGCAGACCGAGTTGATGCAGTGTGCGGCGTATGGTCTGAGCACTGACAGGCTGACCTCCCACGTCTTCAACCTCTGCAGCAATGCCGGCAGCACTCATGTGTCTATTTTTTAAAGCCAACCTCTGGATATGACGCCGAACACGTGGACTCAACTTCTTTGGTCGACCCTGGCGAAGCCTGTTCCTAGTGGAACCTGTCCTGGAAAACCGCTGTATGACCTTGGCCACCATGCTGTAGCTCAGTTTCAGGGTGTTAGCAATCTTCTTATAGCCCAGGCCATCTTTGTGGAGAGCAACAATTCTATTTCTCACATCCTCAGAGAGTTATTTGCCATGAGGTGCCATGTTGAATATCCAGTGGCCAGTATGAGAGAATTGTACCCAAAACACCAAATTTAACAGCCCTGCTCCCCATTTACACCTGGGACCTTGACACATGACACCAGGGAGGGACAACGACACATTTGGGCACAATTTGGACATGTTCACTGTGGGGTGTACTCACTTATGTTGCCAGCTATTTAGACATTAATGGCTGTGTGTTGAGTTATTTTCAGAAGACAGTAAATCTACACTGCTATACAAGCTGTACACTGACTACTCTAAGTTATATCCAAGTGTCATGTCTATAGTGTTGATCCATGAAAAGATATAATGAAATATTTGCAGAAATGTGAGGGGTGTACTCACTTTTGTGATACACTGTATATATATACAGTGTATCACAAAAGTGAGTACACCCCTCACATTTCTGCAAATAATTTATTATATCTTTTCATGGGACAACACCATAGAAATAAAACTTGGATATAACTTAGAGTAGTCAGTGTACAGCTTGTATAGCAGTGTAGATTTACTGTCTTCTGAAAATAACTCAACACACAGCCATTAATGTCTAAATGGCTGGCAACATAAGTGAGTACACCCCACAGTGAACATGTCCAAATTGTGCCCAAAGTGTCAATATTTTGTGTGACCACCATTATTATCCAGCACTGCCTTAACCCTCCTGGGCATGGAATTCACCAGAGCTGCACAGGTTGCTACTGGAATCCTCTTCCACTCCTCCATGATGACATCACGGAGCTGGTGGATGTTAGACACCTTGAACTCCTCCACCTTCCACTTGAGGATGCGCCACAGGTGCTCAATTGGGTTTAGTCCATCACCTTTACCTTCAGCTTCCTCAGCAAGGCAGTTGTCATCTTGGAGGTTGTGTTTGGGGTCGTTATCCTGTTGGAAAACTGCCATGACTGCCCAGTTTTCGAAGGGAGGGGATCATGCTCTGTTTCAGAATGTCACAGTACATGTTGGAATTCATGTTTCCCTCAATGAACTGCAGCTCCCCAGTGCCAGCAACACTCATGCAGCCCAAGACCATGATGCTACCACCACCATGCTTGACTGTAGGCAAGATACAGTTGTCTTGGTACTTCTCACCAGGGCGCCGCCACACATGCTGGACACCATCTGAGCCAAACAAGTTTATCTTGGTCTCGTCAGACCACAGGGCATTCCAGTAATCCATGTTCTTGGACTGCTTGTCTTCAGCAAACTGTTTGCGGGCTTTCTTGTGCGTCAGCTTCCTTCTGGGATGACGACCATGCAGACCGAGTTGATGCAGTGTGCGGCGTATGGTCTGAGCACTGACAGGCTGACCTCCCACGTCTTCAACCTCTGCAGCAATGCTGGCAGCACTCATGTGTCTATTTTTTAAAGCCAACCTCTGGAAATGACGCCGAACACGTGGACTCAACTTCTTTGGTCGACCCTGGCGAAGCCTGTTCCGAGTGGAACCTGTCCTGGAAAACCGCTGTATGACCTTGGCCACCATGCTGTAGCTCAGTTTCAGGGTGTTAGCAATCTTCTTATAGCCCAGGCCATCTTTGTGGAGAGCAACAATTCTATTTCTCACATCCTCAGAGAGTTCTTTGCCATGAGGTGCCATGTTGAATATCCAGTGGCCAGTATGAGAGAATTGTACCCAAAACACCAAATTTAACAGCCCTGCTACCCCATTTACACCTGGGACCTTGACACATGACACCAGGGAGGGACAACGACACATTTGGGCACAATTTGGACATGTTCACTGTAGGGTGTACTCACTTATGTTGCCAGCTATTTAGACATTAATGGCTGTGTGTTGAGTTATTTTCAGAAGACAGTAAATCTACACTGCTATACAAGTTGTACACTGACTACTCTAAGTTATATCCAAGTTTCATGTCTATAGCGTTGTCCCATGAAAAGATATAATGAAATATTTGCAGAAATGTGAGGGGTGTACTCACTTTTGTGATACACTGTATATATATAATTTTCATCATAGGTACACTTCAACTATGAGAGACAAAATGAGAAAAAAAAATCCAGGAAGTCACATTGTAGGATTTTTAAAGAATTTATTCGTAAATTATGGTGGAAAATAAGTATTTGGTCAATAACAAACAAGCAAGATTTCTGGCTCTCACAGACCTGTAACTTCTTCTTTAAGAAGCTCTTCTGTCCTCCACTCGTTACCTGTATTAATGGCACCTGTTTGACCTTGTTATCTGTATAAAAGACACCTGTCCACAGCCTCAAACAGTCAGACTCCAAACTCAACCATGGCCAAGACTGTCGAAGGACACCAGGAAGAAAATTGTAGACCTGCACCAGGCTGGGAAGAGTGAATCTACAATAGGCAAGCAGGTTGGTGTGAATAAATCAACTGTGGGAGCAATTGTAAGAAAATGGAAGACATACAAGACCATTGATAATCTCCCTTGGGGTCAAGATCTTATCCCGTGGGGTCAAAATGATCATGAGAACGGTGAGCAAAAATCCCAGAACTACACGGAGGGACCTGATGAATGACCTGCAGAGAGCTGGGACCAAAGTAACAAAGGCTACCATCAGTAACACACTACGCCGAGAGGGACTCAAATCCTGCAGTGCCAGGCGTGTCCCCCTGCTTAAGCCAGTACATGTCCAGGCCCGTCTGAAGTTTGCCAGAGAGCATATGGATGATCCAGAAGAGGATTGGGAGAATATCATGTGGTCAGATGAAAAAACACTCAACCCGTCGTGTTCGGAGGAAGAAGAAGAACCCAAGAACACCATACCTACTGTGAAGCATGGTGGTGGAAACATCATGCTTTGGGGCTGTTTTTCTGCAAAGGGGACAGGACGACTGATCCGTGTTAAGGGAAGAATGAACGGGGCCATGTATCGTGAGATTTTAAGCCAAAACCTCCTTCCATCAGTGAGAGCATTGAAGATGGAACGTGGCTGGGTCTTCCAGCATGACGATGATCCCAAACACACCGCTCGGGCAACGAAGGAGTGGCTCCGTAAAAAGCATTTCAAGGTCCTGGAGTGGCCTAGCCAGTCTCCAGACCTCAACCCCATAGAAAATTTGCAGAGTCCGTGTTGCCCAGCGACAGCCCCAAAACATCACTGCTCTAGAGGAGATCTGCATGGAGGAATGGGCCAAAATACCACCTACAGTGTGTGCAAACCTGGTGAAGACTTACAGAAAACGTTTGACCTCTGTCATTGCCAACAAAGGTTATGTTACAAAGTATTGAGTTGAACTTTTGTTATTGACCAAATACTTATTTTCCACCATAATTTACAAATAAATTCTTTAAAAATCCTACAATGTGATTTCCTGAATTTTTTTTTCTCATTTTGTCTCTCATAGTTGAAGTGTACCTATGATGAAAATTACAGACCTCTCTCATCTTTCTAAGTAGGAGAACCTGCACAATCAGTGGCTGACTAAATACTTTTTGGCCCCACTGTATATATACAGTATACAGTGTATCACAAAAGTGAGTACACCCCTCACATTTCTGCATATATTTAAGTATATCTTTTCATGGGACAACACTGACAAAATGACACTTTGACACAATGAAAAGTAGTCTGTGTGCAGCTTATATAACAGTGTAAATTTATTCTTCCCTCAAAATAACTCAAAATACAGCCATTAATGTCTAAACCACCGGCAACAAAAGTGAGTACACCCCTAAGAGACTACACCCCTAAATGTCCAAATTGAGCACTGCTTGTCATTTTCCCTCCAAAATGTCATGTGATTTGTTAGTGTTACTAGGTCTCAGGTGTGCATAGGGAGCAGGTGTGTTCAATTTAGTAGTACAGCTCTCACACTCTCTCATACTGGTCACTGAAAGTTCCAACATGGCACCTCATGGCAAAGAACTCTCTGAGGATCTTAAAAGACGAATTGTTGCACTACATGAAGGTGGCCAAGGCTACAAGAAGATTGCCAACACCCTGAAACTGAGCTGCAGCACAGTGGCCAAGATCATCCAGCGTTTTAAAAGAGCAGGGTCCACTCAGAACAGACCTCGCGTTGGTCGTCCAAAGAAGCTGAGTGCACGTGCTCAGCGTCACATCCAACTGCTGTCTTTGAAAGATAGGCGCAGGAGTGCTGTCAGCATTGCTGCAGAGATTGAAAAGGTGGGGGGTCAGCCTGTCAGTGCTCAGACCATACGCCGCACACTACATCAAATTGGTCTGCATGGCTGTCACCCCAGAAGGAAGCCTCTTCTGAAGTCTCTACACAAGAAAGCCCGCAAACAGTTTGCTGAAGACATGTCAACAAAGGACATGGATTACTGGAACCATGTCCTATGGTCTGATGAGACCAAGATTAATTTGTTTGGTTCAGATGGTCTCAAGCATGTGTGGCGGCAATCAGGTGAGGAGTACAAAGATAAGTGTGTCATGCCTACAGTCAAGCATGGTGGTGGGAATACCATGGTCTGGGGCTGCATGAGTGCAGCAGGTGTTGGGGAGTGACATTTCATTGAGGGACACATGAACTCCAATATGTACTGTGAAATACTGAAGCAGAGCATGATCCCCTCCCTCCGGAAACTGGGTCGCAGGGCAGTGTTCCAGCATGATAATGACCCCAAACACACCTCTAAGACGACCACTGCTTTATTGAAGAGGCTGAAGGTAAAGGTGATGGACTGGCCAAGCATGTCTCCAGACCTAAACCCAATAGAACATCTTTGGGGCATCCTCAAGCGGAAGGTGGAGGAGCGCAAAGTCTCGAATATCCGCCAGCTCCGTGATGTCGTCATGGAGGAGTGGAAAAGCCTTCCAGTGGCAACCTGTGAAGCTCTGGTAAACTCCATGCCCAGGAGAGTTAAGGCAGTTCTGGGAAATAATGGTGGCCACACAAAATATTGACACTTCAGGAACTTTCACTAAGGGGTGTACTCACTTTTGTTGCCGGTGGTTTAGACATTAATGGCTGTATATTGAGTTATTTTGAGGGAAGAATAAATTTACACTGTTATATAAGCTGCCCACAGACTACTTTTCATTGTGTCAAAGTGTCATTTTGTCAGTGTTGTCCCATGAAAAGATATACTTAAATATCTGCAGAAATGTGAGGGGTGTACTCACTTTTGTGATACACTGTATATATATATATATATATATATATATATATATATATATACCCCCTTTTTATTTCCCAATCTAGTAATTTTCAATTTCTGATTGTAAATCCACTGCTGCTTGCACAACCCCCAAGCGGACCTGGGACCTTGGAAAGCCTTATCACCTGCCAGTGTTGGGTTCCCACACAGAGCCGCATCATGTACGGAGGGCCACACTAGGCTCTATATGACAAAAACACCCTAGTCGACTTTCCTTCCCTAAAACAAGGCCAAAAGGTCAGTGGCTCTGCTGAGATACAAATTTGTGAGTTCAATTGCTCCTTGAATAATGTTTAAGTAATAATCCAACTGATCATAAAAAGACTAGTATGACTAATCAAATTAAATCAAAAGTCTCAAAGTAAATTCCCAAAAACTACAAGCAAGTCACGTAAAACATTAACATAGTGATTGTGGTGCACTATAAATAAGTTTGTGTCCTGTTTACTTGGATAATCTGTGTTGTGGCAGTCAACATCACAAGTGTCCAAGGTATAAAAAGTGTCTGGGTATCAACTCTGATGTCCTTTATTAAAGCTGTTTTGAAAGAAATACTACTTAATTGACATTGTATTATTATATTATTACAAGGCTCACTTATTACTGACAGAGTAAATGTAAAACTCTAAATTTTGAACCAAGCCACATACCCGGTCCATAAAACCTCTACCTAAAAAAATAAGATGTAAACTTACCACTCTCTTTACGAGTGTGTTGATACTGTTTTGCTGAGCTGCTTGTGGTGCTGGAGGCTCCATGGCTCTAGAGGGACCAGGTCTTTCATCATCAGGAAACGCCTGTAATCGTGCAGGAGAGAGTCTGAGAATCTGCTGCTGTTCTTTTTGTTGCTGCCTTCGCTCCTCCGGCTCCAGTGCTACTTGTGAGGGCTGAGGTGTGTCCGTGGGCCGTTCCTGAGGGGGAATTGGGGCTTCGGCCCCTGAGTTTCTTTCAGTTCTGTGTGGGCTAACCACAGCCACTTTTACACCTTGTGAGTCTGCATTAGCAGGGGTAAAAAGAGCTGTGCCCTGATTGCCAAGGTGAGTGCTGGGCAAAGGGTTACTAGATTGAGGCAGTGGCCCATGAATGGAATTCTGAGGTCTGTGCAAAACAGTGTCTCTAGATGTGGAAGGTACAGCATTCTGGTCCGTAGTGAAGACACCAATGGCTTTATTTCCTGATGCTGGCTGAGTCAGCGCTACTGAAGAGGAGGGAGAATGTGAGTCTGAGGGGCCCGGGGCAGGCGCACAGGGCTGGCTTTGGGATGAGCTGCCTCCCCACTGAGCAGCAGGCCGGATTATTACACGACGAGACGGCAAACGTGTCTGAGGAGAACAAAACACACAAAGGCTTCTAGATTAACAAGGCACATTTTGCATAAGCTTAAAATAACTTTTGAATCTTAACACCTTATATTCAAAGTCAAAATGCAGTGACCTTTTGGAGACTAAAGACACCAAAAAGTGTTTACGCCTGGTCAAAGTCAAGTCTATCCTAACATTTGTAGCAACAAAACTGCATTTTTACTAAGCTTAGGCATACTAGGTAAACAAAGGCTGAAGCAGGGTAGCATTATGATCCAAAGCGATTTAAAAATTTTAAACCGACTCACGGTAAGTGTTGAGCTTAACAGTACCTTTCATAAATCCATGCTTCTAAATTTGATTTCATGGATTTCACTATTTTTGTAATATTTGCACTCTTTGTTAACTTTGTAAAAGCTGTAATAGTTAATATTCTCACATCAACTTAGCATGTTTAATATGTTCACATTTCCATATGATTCTCAGGCTCCATATAATCTACATGATCTCAAACCTCCATGCATAGAGCTTAACTGGCCTGATTCTGTCCTATACATGCTGGTGAAAGCCAATATATCACTCATGCCCTAGTGTGAAGTGACCTAAATCGTATATTTTGTTGACATTAGGCTTCCTGTCTGTCATATTGAAACGAAGTAGAAATGATCACTAATGTGATCTAAGGCAGTGATAGCTCAGTGGTTAAGGTACTAGACTAGTAATCAAAAGGTTGCCGGTTCAAGCCCCACCACCGCCAAGTTGCCACTGTTGGGCCCCTGAGCAAGGCCCTTAACCCTCAAATGCTCAAAATTGTGTTCAGTCATAACTGTACGTCGCTTTGGATAAAAGCGTCTGCTAAATGCCGAAAATGTAAATGTAATGTAATGTTATTTAACCCTCAATGCATGATTAACTAGTCATGGAGTTAAAAGCATTGAACCAGACTGGTTGAGTTTTGTATTAAGGTGCTACACCTTACCAAGAATGACAGGTAGACTAATTCCGAAGCCTACTGCGCTATCACTGGAGCATTCGTAACAAGGTTTGATTGTTTGTCATCACCCTTCTTGTAGTCATATGGAAGAGCAGAGTTACTACTTCCTCCTAGTAAACCTGCTAATGCAACAAGCACCACACCACATCAGGCTTCCAATTTAGTGAGAGTATCAAAATTTTAAGTTACCTCTAAAATGCTCACTTCGTCCGAATCATCGTCTTCATCTTTGACCACAACAGGAACATTTGCTTTTGCTGTCAACACCTCATCATCTGAATCATCAGATATGGTTATGTAGGTCCTCCCTCTTGATGCGTTACCTAAACAAAAACATACAAATATCAAATGTGACTCAAAATGTCTAATCCCAATAAGCCAACTTTAAGCCATGCCAAACAAGCTGCTTCGGGGAAGCATGAAACAGCTAAATTACCATGGATAGAAAATGACATAGATCAAAAACAAAACAGGGTCTGTGCTCTTAACCTAGGCTATTGGCACATTTTTTCACAACATGTCTAAATGGCCATGCATACAGGACAGGCACTGCAAGAGAAGCACCACTGTTCAAATTTACTGGCACTGCAAAATGAAGTCATGTGTATTTTAGGAGTCTTTTCTTTAAATTAAATTTGACCTTGCCAACAAACCAAAATAGCAATATTTGTTTGTGAGAACTGTACATATGTGTTTGTATGTACAGTATATATATATATATATATATATATATATATATATATATATATATATATATATATACAGTGTATCACAAAAGTGAGTACACCCCTCACATTTCTGCAAATATTTTATTATATCTTTTCATGGGACAACACTATAGACATGAAACTTGGATATAACTTAGAGTAGTCAGTGTACAACTTGTATAGCAGTGTAGATTTACTGTCTTCTGAAAATAACTCAACACACAGCCATTAATGTCTAAATGGCTGGCAACACAAGTGAGTACACCCCACAGTGAACATGTCCAAATTGTGCCCAAAGTGTCAATATTTTGTGTGACCACCATTATTATCCAGCACTGCCTTAACCCTCCTGGGCATGGAATTCACCAGAGCTGCACAGGTTGCTACTGGAATCCTCTTCCACTCCTCCATGATGACATCACGGAGCTGGTGGATGTTAGACACCTTGAACTGCTCCACTTTCCACTTGAGTATGCGCCACAGGTGCTCAATTGGGTTTAGTCCATCACCTTTACCTTCAGCTTCCTCAGCAAGGCAGTTGTCATCTTGGAGGTTGTGTTTGGGGTCGTTATCCTGTTGGAAAACTGCCATGAGGCCCAGTTTTCGAAGGGAGGGGATCATGCTCTGTTTCAGAATGTCACAGTACATGTTGGAATTCATGTTTCCCTCAATGAACTGCAGCTCCCCAGTGCCAGCAACACTCATGCAGCCCAAGACCATGATGCTACCACCACCATGCTTGACTGTAGGCAAGATACAGTTGTCTTGGTACTTCTCACCAGGGCGCCGCCACACATGCTGGACACCATCTGAGCCAAACAAGTTTATCTTGGTCTCGTCAGACCACAGGGCATTCCAGTAATCCATGTTCTTGGACTGCTTGTTTTCAGCAAACTGTTTGCTGGCTTTCTTGTGCGTCAGCTTCCTTCTGGGATGACGACCATGCAGACTGAGTTGATGCAGTGTGCGGTGTATGGTCTGAGCACTGACAGGCTGACCTCCCACGTCTTCAACCTCTGCAGCAATGCTGGCAGCACTCATGTGTCTATTTTTTAAAGCCAACCTCTGGATATGACGCCGAACACGTGGACTCAACTTCTTTGGTTGACCCTGGCGAAGCCTGTTCCGAGTGGAACCTGTCCTGGAAAACCGCTGTATGACCTTGGCCACCATGCTGTAGCTCAGTTTCAGGGTGTTAGCAATCTTCTTATAGCCCAGGCCATCTTTGTGGAGAGCAACAATTCTATTTCTCACATCCTCAGAGAGTTCTTTGCCATGAGGTGCCATGTTGAATATCCAGTGGCCAGTATGAGAGAATTGTACCCAAAACACCAAATTTAACAGCCCTGCTCCCCATTTACACCTGGGACCTTGACACATGACACCAGGGAGGGACAACGACACATTTGGGCACAATTTGGACATGTTCACTGTGGGGTGTACTCACTTATGTTGCCAGCTATTTAGACATTAATGGCTGTGTGTTGAGTTATTTTCAGAAGACAGTAAATCTACACTGCTATACAAGCTGTACACTGACTACTCTAAATTATATCCAAGTTTCATGTCTATAGTGTTGTCCCATGAAAAGATATAATGAAATATTTGCAGAAATGTGAGGGGTGTACTCACTTTTGTGATACACTGTATATATATATATATATACAGGGGTTGGACAATGAAACTGAAACACCTGGTTTTAGACAACAATAATTTATTAGTATGGTGTAGGGCCTCCTTTTGCGGCCAATACAGCGTCAATTCGTCTTGGAAATGACATATACAAGTCCTGCACAGTGGTCAGAGGGATTTTAAGTCATTCTTCTTGCAGGATAGTGGCCAGGTCACTACGTGATGCTGGTGGAGGAAAACGTTTCCTGACTCGCTTCTCCAAAACACCCCAAAGTGGCTCAATAATATTTAGATCTGGTGACTGTGCAGGCCATGGGAGATGTTCAACTTCACTTTCATGTTCATCAAACCAATCTTTCACCAGTCTTGCTGTGTGTATTGGTGCATTGTCATCCTGATACACGGCACCGCCTTCAGGATACAATGTTTGAACCATTGGATGCACATGGTCCTCCAAAATGGTTCGGTAGTCCTTGGCAGTGACGCGCCCATCTAGCACAAGTATTGGGCCAAGGGAATGCCATGATATGGCAGCCCAAACCATCACTGATCCACCCCCATGCTTCACTCTGGGCATGCAACAGTCTGGGTGGTACGCTTCTTTGGGGCTTGCACCAACAATTTGTCCTCTTTTGAACTCCGGTATGTCACCCATAATGTTGTGTGCATTGCAATATTTTGAGCAAAACTGTGCTCTTACCCTGCTAATTGAACCTTCACACTCTGCTCTTACTGGTGCAATGTGCAATAAATGAAGATTGGCCACCAGACTGGTCCAATTTAGCCATGAAACCTCCCACACTAAAATGACAGGTGTTTCAGTTTCATTGTCCAACCCCTATATATATATATATGTGTGTGTATGTATGTATGTATGTATGTATGTATGTATGTATATATATATATATATATATATATACACACATTATATATATATATATATATATATATATATATATATATATATATATATATATATATATATATATATATATATATATATATATATATATATATATACACACACACATACAGTCTGTGGTCGCCGTTGTCTGATTTTCCTCTTCATGCTACACCATACATTTTTAACAGAAGACAGATCTGGACTGCAGACAGGCCAGTCAAGCACACACACTCTGTGTCTATGAAGTCACGCTGTGGCTACATTTATCACAGTAGCAGGACAGCTCCTCACAATACCATCTGAGAGCTTAAAGGTCATGCACATTGAACAGGGACTGAGATCTCTCATTTTACAATATTATAAACAGCAAATGGTGCAAGACTAAATTATTTACAATCTTTCGTTGAGAAATGTTCTTTTTGAACTGACTGGAAAATTTGTTATAAAGTTTGGTAAAAAGTGGTGAGTCACAACCCATCATTGCTTGTAAAGACTAAGCCTTTGGCGGATCCTCCTTTTATATCCAATCATGCTTTCATTGCCGGTTGCCGATTCACCTGCTTATCGTGGAATGCTGAAACTTGAAAATTCTATAAACTTTTCACTCATTCTGTCCTAACGTTTTTGGAGTGTGCTGCAGGCATCAAATTCTAAATGTTATTATATTTACAAAATACAATGATCAGTAAAAAAATAGAAATATTTTCTTTCTATATTTGTGAGGTAAACAGAGAATTAACAAATCACAAAGCATTATGAGTATGCACTGTACCCATAAGGAATATTTTATGATACTGTAAAATATTGGAGGCTCATTGACTGATGGGCAACTAAGAAAATCAAGTAGCTTAACCTCTGTAATATGCATTAAGTATATGTGTTACTGAAAAGTCTGCAACATGTGTACACAAGATGTGATTTATGACTTTTCGAGAAGATGCAAAACCAACCTTGCCTGTGACAAACACTAAAGCTTGCCAGATGAATGACATCATCATCACTGGTGTTGTCAGCCATGATAAAACCACCAGCCAGACTCCCTGAGTCTTCCGCCTTCTCACTCTTTTTGGTGCACAAACACCCATGCACACCTAAACAAAATCCTAAAATCAGAGGGACATGACCCTGTGGACAAACATAGACTTGTTATGTATGTTGTCAAAAATATATTTTGATAACATAACATTTATTGCATCTGGTGCTGAGTATGTAATGTCAAATTGCAGGAAAAAGTTAATAGCTGGTAAAAGTCAGCTTGTAGAGTTTTCCTAACCTGCACACTTTTATCGCACTTTTATCATGCGAGTCACCAGATAGGCATCATGTGTAAACACAACCCAAAGTCAAAATGCTGAGGTGAGTGATTTAAAACAGCTACACAGTAAAAAAGACAACATGAAGTAATAGTAAAGTCTGAATGAGTACAATTTCAAGACACGTCAAGACATCTGAACGATTCCTTGTTATCTGGTACCAGGATGTTAAGAGCAGGTTCGTCAATCATGGTGCCATCTTTTAAATGGTTAAACAATGCAAATGTGCCCTGCCATCTACAGGACCTTGAAGAAAACAAGATACACCGGACCAGTAAACCTTCTCCTATTCTTTGATGTCTGTTTCTGATACCTGCATGCCCATTGTGCTTTCAAGGGTGGACAGGAGTTAGCATGGGCACACTGACTATACAGCCACAGAGATTTGTTGTTTGTTGCACAGTGTGTTGTGTATTGATCAATATTTACTTCAGATTACATAAACCAAAAGCCTTCTAGAGAAAAATTGTGTGGTCAGATAAAAAGAAAACTGGTGCATATCAAAATAAAAATAAAGAAATAAGATTCCCTTAAATTTATTTAGAATAGCACAAACCTGAACTATTAGGGTGTTTCAAATAAGATGAGATAAGATGAGATAAGATGAGATAAGATAAGATAAGATAAGATAAGATAAGATAGATAGATAGATAGATAGATAGATAGATAGATAGATAGATAGATAGATAGATAGATAGATAGATAGATAGATAGATAGATAGATAGATAGATAGATAGATAGAAAACAGACAGACAGACAGACAGACAGATTTAACTTTATTGTCATTTCCCAGTACAGGTACAAGGCAACGAAATGCAGTAAGCATTTGGCAGACGCTTTTTTTTTCAAAGCGACTTACAGAACTATGGCAGTATATTGTCTAAGCAATTGAGGGTTAAAGGCCTTGCTCAAGGGCCCAACAGTGGCAACCTGGCAGTGGTGGGGCTTGAACCAACAACCTTCTGATTACTAGTCCAGTACCTTAACCACTAAGCTACGACTGCTTAAGATAAGATTCCTTTATTGTGTCCCTGGGGGAAATTCAAGTGTTACAGCATCTCCAGCACCAGCAAATAAAGTTAAAGATCAAGTAAATCAAATAGTGTATAATAAAATAAAAAATATAGACTAGATAAGGACAATCACTTTTACAGTAGTATGACAAATTTTAATTTCATAAGAACGTACAGGACAATATATTGAGTATAAACAGCATATATGCATATACACCGATCAGGCATAACATAATGACCACCTCCTTGTTTCTACACTCACTGTCCATTTTATCAGCTCCACTTACCATATAGAAGCACTTGGTGGTGGATCATTTTCAGCACTGCAGTGCTGATGAAGGTCTAGAAGATGACCAACTCAAACAGCAGCAATAGATGAGCGATCGTCTCTGACTTTACATCTACAAGGTGGACCAACTAGGTAGGAGTGTCTAATAGAGTGGACAGTGAGGACACAGTATTTAAAAACTTCAGCAGCACTGCTGTGTCTGATCCACTCATACCAGCACAACACACACTAACACAACACCACCATGTCAGTGTCACTGCAGTGCTGAGAATCATCCACCACCTAAATAATACCTACTGTGTGGTGGTCCTCACCACTGAAGAACAGGGTGAAAGCAGGCTAAAAAGGTATGTAAAGGAACAGATGGAATTTAGTCAGTAATTGTAGAACAACAAAGTGCTTCTATATGGTAAATGGAGCTGATAAAATGGACAGTGAGTGTAGCAACAAGGAGGTGGTCATAATGTTATGCTTATTCTGTGTATGTATATACTATATGTGAAAATAGGACTATAACCCAACAAACAATTTGAAACTAGGTCAAAATTAAGCCTTTTAAATTGAAGTTCTGACATCAAGACTTTTGGGAATTTGTGGGCAAGTAAACAAATACAAAACTATCAACCAAGCTTGATCATTGCTTTAAAAAAGTGGCTGATCAAGGTGGACAGAGCTGAGGGGCAAATAACTAAACATTGGGTATAAAACAGAAAATGATGTGTTGGTCATATATGCATATAAACATGTACAGCTGAAGGGGTTAAGGGCCTTGCTCAAGGGCCATACTGTGGCTGCTTGGCAAAGCTGAGACTCGAATTGTAAGATCCCCCCCCCCCCCCCCCTCCCAATCATAAGCTGTCAGATGTGCAGAAAACTTGAATTCGTTAACATTTATTGCAACGTGTTCAAATGATTCATCACAAAAAAAGAACAGTAACAGAAATCCCCAAACTGTCCTAACATTGTTATGTAGCCTCTTGATAAACTGAATATGGTAGTTTGATCTTCTCTAATGGGCAAAGAGGTAGAAATACCCAATAAAACGCCATCTGATGATATTAAAATCTTTAAATAGTTCCCCTTAAGTAGAACAGGGAAAGCAAACTAGCAAAACTAGCTGGTCCCGTAATGCCACAGCAGACTTTCATTTTCAGTTAATGTTCCACAATGCTCATCTTTAACGTCGAGCCAAAACAATGCAAAAAACACCTCTGAATAAACAACATTATTAGCAGTTTATTTCTATTAATATGAGTGTTGTTGTAGAGGCCGTATTACACTGGTTAATACAAAACTCTAATGTAAACAATGTCAGACAACTTAACGATATACCAGTGCTTTCGCACTAAATCTTTGATAAGTTTGCACAACACATATTGCTTATAGGGTAATGCAGGCTAACATTTTACACATTATTTATAAACATAATAAATATTAAACAGCAGAATGTCACGTGTAATACAGCAGAACATGAAGCTACAGATAACTTAGCATTAACAACGTGTTAGCTCAGAGTATTGAATCTGGCTAACGTTAGCCTATTTGACAACTCATTAACAGACTGTAAGAAGATAAACAGATCTAGCCATACTGTTTACATTATATAAACACATTAGCTTAATAAATGTAATTTATAATAAAATTATAGTGATTTAAAAAACTCACACCCACCTCTTAGTTAAATTATCCAGCACAGTGTTTGGTAGCCGGATGTAGAAACAAACGGCCAAAACAAGCCAGTTTACGTCACAAATTCAGGGTTGCCAGATCCAAAACCCGCACTTCTGAAGTCGAAATATTCTTTTAATCTTTGTTTTTATTTTTTTTATTCTAATTTATCCCTTTTCTAAAGCAAATCATTTTATTTACTATGGTAGTATTATTACTACTACTACTGTTATTTAGTCATTATATTATTAATATATTTTTTTTAATCCCGGAATTTCAGATCCAAGTCAGGAACATTGAATATAAACACAATTATCACAAATTGTGGTACTGAATGAATTTGACTTTTTCTATTCTTGTCTGTCCTGTCATGTCGTCTACCCATTGATCCTCTTTTTCTGTTAACAGTTTTGTCTTTGCATTCCATTATGGTTTCTGATCAGAATTTCAGGTTACATGAGGAGATTTTGAATATTTAGACAGCATACATACGACTGCTATTTGTCTGTGTTCTTCTGTCTTCTGTCATGACTTTTCATGTCTCTTTTCTAAACTTGTTGTTTTACTGTCTTGTTGTTTTACATTCTATTGCAGCTTTTTTCTTCTAAACATTTGAGCTCTCTTCATCGTCTTCTTCAGCAAGTAAAAAGCCAATATTCACTTCATTTTGTACTGTTTGTAATTAGTGCTTTTAATTAAAATGTAAAAGTTAAAGTAGCCCAAATTGCACCCCACGACCTTTGAATTTGTACCCTGGACTGCATTTTCAAAGAAGCATAATTTGTCGTTCTGTGAGCTTGAAAGCAGTCTGGGTAATGTAGTTATTAATAAACCCGGTCCATAAGAACAAGGCCAGCAGGTGTCTCTGTTTACTTTATATACATTCTAATAAAAACTAATTGTTATCGAATAATAAGACAATTGGGCCATTTGTTTCATACCATCTCTTTCATAGTGAACATAAAATTTGAAATAAGTTACATTTGTGTTGATGTTTCAAGCAAGTGGGTTAAAATGAAAATCTCTACACAAAGTACAACAATCTTCCGCACTGCTCATTTACAATATAGAGTAATTCACAGTTGTATAAAATGTTTATGCACCACTGGCACCACAAATGATAAATATTACCGATTTTAAAATGAAAATAAAGAAAATATACAACTTGTTCAGTAAACTATTAAAAAGGCAAATGTTTATGCACACTTTAATAAAATTAATAATGACAAAAATGATGTAAAAAAATAAGTAGTAAATACGGCATGTACAAAAGTTTGGACACCCTTCTGTATTGCTGGAGCCTATCCCAGCTTTTCAATGGGCGCAAGGCACACAGTAACACCCTGGACGTGGCGCCAGTCCATCACAGGGCAGACACACACACACACACACACACACACACACACACATTCTCCTATTGGGCAATTCAGTGTCTCCAATTAACCTGACTGCATGTTTTTGGACTATGGGAGGAAACCGGAGCTTCCGGAGGAAACCCACGCAGACACGGGGAGAACATGCAAACTCCGCACAGAAAGGATCAAACCCAGGACCTTCTTGCAGTGAGGCGACAGTGCTACCCACTTAGCCCATTCTTTTTGTTACGTTAACGAAATTATTTAACATGTTAAGCCTTAACAGACTTATTATAACTTCGTCATCTGATGGTAATTCCAGGCTGTAATACATTTTGTAGGTCATGATACATTCACTCAACTACCATGTACTTCTCTAGTTTGCTGAGTGACAATCTAAAATTGAAGCTCATAAGGGCTTCAAAGTGCTTCTGGCTTATTAAATTACCACTTAACTCTGCTAATTTGAAGTTTAAATTTAAAGTAACTGTAAATTAACATCTACATAATTAACATTTTAACATAGTTTGCTGCAATAATGTGTTTGTCCTTTAAAACAAAATGTTTTTCATACAACTAGGATTTGCCCTTTTTGCAAAGTTTGTTAAATACAGCACTGCAAATGACAATGGAGCATTAGGGTTTTCCAGAAGCTAATTTCTCTTTTGGGATCCACAGTAAAACTTAAAAATGTTTTAAAATTAATTCACATTGCTAGCTGATTCTAAGTGATGAGCAGAGATGAGAGATATAGTTCTATAGATATAGATATAGTTATAGGCCAATGGGTATAAAAAAAGATCCTGTCTAATAAAATGCCTAACACACAACATTCAGAGCCTTACTAAGGCTCTTGTGGATGAATTGAAGCAAAGATTTTAGATTCTTCATGATAAATCTATAGAAAAGCTTTCCTGAAGGAGCAGATGCAATTTTAGCATCACAAAGGAGACCAAATGCATATTAATGCCTTTGGTATTGGATGTGATGCTTTGGTTTGCAGTACCAGTTCAAAAACTGTTTTTGTTAAATAGCCTTTAGTTGATGCCATAATTTAGTTAGACAGCTCGTGACCTTTAACCCATCTTCCTTGAACACAGAAGCATTAGCAAAAGAATAAGCCTAATTGGATAAAAACAAATTGATGTCCTTTCTAGGCTTTTGTCATAATTGTTGACCTAATTATTATATTAATACTCTGTATATCCCCTTGCCCAGTAGCCTTGTGTCTTTATGTCCTTAAGTTTTTTTTTATTTGACTTGTGTTGTGTTGTTTGTATTTATGAATCCATGAGATGATGCCTCTTGAATGTACTCGTCCATGGCCTTCTACTTGGTCATGAACGGGGCAAACAGCCTACACTGGGGATGGTTTATCTCCAGGAGAAGGTTGATCTGACAGTTGTAGGAGTGGTGGGATAGGAGGCCTTGGGCCCTGTGTTCACTGAATACTGCCAGGAGGTCATGGTACTTCAGGAGACCATAGTAATGTTGATCATGTATTGTGGTGCTCTGTGCTTCAGTTCTAGACCACCAGGAGGGCTTTGCCCAGTGGATCTGTTTGCGTTCCCAGAGGCACTTGTCCAAAGGGATGATCAGGTGACAGAGAAGATTCAAAGAGTGAGGTGTGTCACAGTTAAACAACTTTTCATTAAGCTACTCCTACAATTCCTTCCAAAACAAAGCTATTATCTCTGCAGCTTTGAGTTCCTTAGAGGGAGCTACCTTAGAGTACAGAACTCTGATGTGTAATTGACAATGGAGCAACGGCCCTGCAGAATACAGAGGAGCCGCAAGGGCCTGGTGTAGCTCAGTGGAGAACCAGTCAATGGACAGGCCCAGATCTGGCTGGTTTTCCCAAACGGCAGTGGCCCAGACAAGGGCCAGTCCAGAAAGCAGAGTTATAGTATGAACTACCTTTAACCTCTTGGAGGGGGGCTGGAGATTAAACATCAGTGAGCACTGTAACAACAGCCCAGTTTTCCATTATACCACTCAGGGGCAGGCAGATAAGGCTCAGAATGGTGGAAGTTGGGTCTCTTTGGAGGTAGAAGTAAGATGTTACTAGTGAGTGGTGCCGTAGGGGTGGTGCATTTGGGTCTAAACAGGAGTCTACAGCTGGTCTGATCTGGTTGAGCACCTGCTCATGTTGCCCCAAAACAGTGTCCTGGCACCCTGTGGCTTCTTTGACTCAGTCTAGCTTTGCTAGGGTGGTGAATGACTGCAGTAAGTAGTTTTACCACCAAGCTGATTTTGAACCCAAGGGCAGTGGCTGAACAGTATCAGAACAAAAGGAAAACCAAAACACAAAAGACTAGTCAGACTTCCAAAATGACTTTGAAAAAATAGCTTTTATCCAAAATGGGATTCAAACTGGGGCCATCAAACACTCAATAACTGTCCACATGATTTCATTCAACATTTTAGAGCACAGAGACCAAGCATAAACTACATCACAGTATAGCAGAGAACTACATCACAGTATAGCAGAGAAAGAAAATAAACATGTGCTAGGAAGAACAATGAAAAATATACATAAGCTACTTAGTGCACCAATGTGTCACAATCACACTACCATAGACAAAGCCTTCTTCTTTCTCAAGCCCTGACTATTAAATAGATTAAGGAATTAGGTGGATCACTGATCCTATTTTTTAAAGTTTTACTTTCTCCTGAGACTATTTTAAGCTTAGAGAGCCCTCTTAATAATAAACATGAATGCAACAATACAAAGAACAATGCAAAGACTCAGAATCAGTAGTACAGATAAGCATGGAAGCCCCCTGTAAAGTGTAGTTATTTAGTGCTTATTTAGAACTTAAAACAATGCTTGAACAATTTGACCATTTACAATTTTAATTTTACAAGTTTTGTACACAAATACACACCCATACATAATAAGTGTTTGGTTTTGATAGCACTCTTGGTTAATTAATGCAGGGTTCCTAGAAGGCTTAACAACAACTAATGCACATATATTAAAAGCACTCCAGATGCAAAATTATAGTAAGTATCATAGTATTTATGGCCACTTTTAACAATATTGTAGGAGATTACACAGTTTATCATAGCATATTTCACAACACGTATAGGGACAAAACTGAACAATAGACATAGAATGTTACATCATTAAAATAGATCTTTTATATATTTCTGTTTTTAAAAGAGACCATAAAGCATGTATGCCTAAGAATATCCAAATATTTAACAAGCATTGCATAAATACAGTAAATGGGAGGCTTTATTTTCAACCCATTTGTTTTATTCAGCGACTGTAAATTTAATTCTGTTCATATTTGTCTTATTTGTTTATAATCTAGTTGACACTTTTAAGATCATATTTCTTTATTATTCAGAGATAATGTAGGTTAGAATTATTACACATTTAGCTTGATAACATACATGAGCAAGCTAAAAAGTAATTAAGTAAATAATTTTGTAATTAAGTAAACAAGCTTCTTGTAATAAATGAAATGAAAACTAGACGTGACTGAATTAAAAGAACATTTTCTTTTAAATGTGCTAGATCAACCCCTTTTGGTTTTTGGATCATTTGTTTACTCTTTGTGTTTGTAAACATTTGCAGATTAGGTAATATAGTATGTATACCCTTGTTTGGGTTCAATTAATCCAGTACACTAAGCCAACATGTTAATCCAAGTAATGCATCCTATGTAGTTCTAATTTGCAATCAAGTCTAGGTTTCTAAATGGCACGAATGTGGATCTTTTTAGGGACTGTAAAAAGCAAAGTCAAGAACAAAATCAGCCAACTGCAAAAAAGCATGTGTACTACATTTTCATACATTTTAATCATGTGGAATACATCTTTAAATTTGCTCACATTTGAATAGGTTATTAAGAATAATTTGAAAGTTAAAACTTAGTAGTGTCATAACTGTTTTTAAAAATAATCACACCCATTTTTAAAACATTTTAAATATTTTACTTATATAAAACTGCTTAACCAAGAGTGTTTTCTCTCTATGTGGCTGAAAAACAGCTCTGGTTTGCTAACATTTAAAAGCCTCTTGTTTATCGGTTGGATTAATAAAAGGAATTAAAAGAGAGCATAAAATATATTTGTATGCATTTGCCTAAAATCCAAATACTGACGATATAATTACATAAATACAATTTTAACATCTATGACTCTAAAATGAAACACATTAACTTTTTATTTTACTATGCAGTACATGCCATTTATGCAAGAAGATTTACCATTGTTTTCATGCTCATGGTTTCTCTGATCGTTGTCATTTTCATTCAGTATGCAGGAGAAATAGAAGAGATCTCACCTCACTTTTTACAACATTTTCTAATTTCTGCATATTTTGGACTGTAATTGACTCTAGTTGTCTTACCCCAAACCTAACTAATAAGAAAGAATAGAAGTTTGGTCTTGAAACAGGATTTAAAAAGATAAATGGTCATATAATGTCCTTAGATAATGTCATATTTTTTTGTTTTACAATAAATTAGACATATATAGAACAGGTTCTAAATGTATAATGACAGCATAATCCTTTATATCAAAGATTACTGTCGGCAACCAGAACCCCAATTTCGGGGGCACTGCCCAAAGTGTTTGTAAACTGGTGACTTCCAGATGACACAGACACAGACAATACAGAAAGTTGAAACCTCTTTTTAAACCCCATGCCACTCTTTTGCTTGTCTCTTAAATACTCCTGATAATTTCTGGTCAGCAGTGTGTAGAGAAAAGGGTTGATGCAGCTGTTGCTGTAAGCCAGGCAAGTCACAATGAAGTTTACATACACCAGTGTTCTTTGAGAGAGCGTCCCAGCCCCAAAGTAATAGATACTAAGCAGCTGCCATAGCCAAAATGGTATAAAGCATGCCCAGTAAGTAAGAACTATACCAAAAATCATGTAGAGTACTTTCTGTTTGTTCTGACAGTTCAACCCACTTCTTGCTTTGGAGGAGAACACTGTGGATTGGCTTGTCCAGTACGTTACAACCAGCTTGAGATACAGGTATCCAATGATACATCCTGGAGCCAAGATGCAGGTGTTAAAGAGGACAGTCAGGTAAACCTTGTATGCTGCCATTTGCCAAGTTGGGTGGCACATATTCTTCTCAATACCATCTTGTATGGTTGTCTTGAGCTCTATCATGATCATGGTTGGGAGCGCAAGGGCAAAAGAGATAAGCCATATTGCACAGGTGACACCCCACCGATAACGTCTGGACCGGGCAAAGGTGTCCAGTGGTCTGAGCACAGCCACATAGCGCTCAGTGCTCATCACAGTCAGCATAAAGATGCTGGCGTGCATGGTTAGGAAGTCGAGGCTGAAAAGTACACGGCAGCCGATCTCTCCGAAGTACCAGTCCTTGGCAAAGTAGGTGCACACTACAAATGGAATTGTGCACAGGTAGAGAAGGTCTGCCAAAGCCAGGTTCACGATGTAGACGTACATGTTGCTGGTCACTCGCACTGCAACGTTCATGACCACCAGAGTGTACACATTGCCAGCAGTACCAACCAGGAACATTGCAGCAAGAATTGTGCCCAGTATAGATGTCATGAGTGTATCATTAGAGGACACAGGAGTCTCGGAGTATGGGGAGGAAAGTGTAAATGAAGCATTGGCCAACACAGCAGTGCTGGTGTTGTTTACAGCTGTCCCCATGTCCAGGAGTATTAGTAAGTCAGGAAGTTTGTAAGAAAGGAAAATGATGGGTCTCTGGTCAAAGCAGGCATCGTTTGGCAGCTTTCAGTCTCGCTAGCTTGAGATACAGTGCATACTATTAACGCTGCTTGTGTCAGTGTGCCGATTACCGTAATGAGTCAAATACTAGTATACGATTCTGAATCTGTTTCTGATTTGAAAGTCAACATACAAACTTAGGTCAAACCAAAACTCAGATCCAACAAATAATGCCCAGTCAGTTCCAAACACGAAGAATTATGAGTGTAAGCAGTAAAAAAAAATCACACACCGCTGTCACTCACAACTATTACCGATGCGTAATGTAAAGCGTAACCAGACTTCTCATCAGCTTCAAAACAGACGCGTCCTGGTTCGTCCTGTTCTGTCACTTAAAAACTCCCCCGTCTTTCAAATGTATCCGAGTCTCCAAAAATGTGCGCTTTAAGTCTTGATTATAGAAGTAAAAGTAAGCTCCTGTGCGCAGTTTTGTGAGTAAGAGCATCAGTCAGTAAACGCGCTCACTCGAGTGTTGGATGGTGCGCGAGCAGCATGAGCGCGCTTCTACACTGCTCATCCTCACACAGCCGCCTCCTCCTCCTCCTTCGCATCTTCCTTCTCCTTATGTTTTACCCTCTTATCTTCCTCCTCCCCAGCTTCTTCATTCCCACTTGTACTATAAAATCGAGCTAGTCAATCAGTCCCATTTTTGGGAGTTTGATAGTAAACAAAAACAATGTATTAAATAACATTATGACCACTGACAGGTGAAGTGAATAACACTGATTATCTCTTCATCAGGTCACCTGTTAGTGGGTGGGATATATTAGGCAACATTTTATCCTCAAAGTTGATGTATAAGGATTTGAGTGAGTTTGAGGGCCAAATTGTGATGGCTAGACGACTGGGTCAGAGCATCTCCAAAACTGCAGCTTTTGTGGAGTGTTCCTGGTCTGCAGTGGTCAGTATCTATCAAAAATGGTCCAAAGAGGCGCCCAGGTGGCCCACCAACGCCGAGATTCTGAACTCCCCGGTCGGCTGGGCGCCATCTGGCAGGCGCAATTGGCAGTGCCTGCAGCAGATACTAATTGGTCATCGTATCTGCAGGGTGGGGGCCGGACTATGTGTGGGGTGGGATCTTAATACGCTGTGTAAGGACCCTGATTGGCGACTTCTGACGCCTGTGCAGAATGCAGGGGCGAGAAGAGGAGGGCTGTGCACGAGTGCTCCTCGAATGCAATCGGGTATCTCTCAGCAGTGGAAGACAAATTGAGTGTGCTAAATCGGGAGGAAAATGGGGAGAAAATGCATTTAAAAAAATGGTCCAAGGAAGGAACAGTGGTAGACCGGCGACAGGCCAAGGCTCATTGATGCACGTGGGGAGTGAAGGCTGGCCCGTGTGGTCCGATCCAACAGACGAGCTACTGTAGCTCAAATTGCTGAAGAAGTTAATGCTGGTTCTGATAGAAAGGTGTCAGAATAAACAGTGCATCACAGTTTGTTGCGTATGGGGCTGCATAGCTGCAGACAAGTCAGGGTGCCCATGCTGACCCCTGTCCACCGGTGAAAGCGCCAACAATGGGCATGTGAGCATCAGAACTGGACCATGGAGCAATGGAAGAAGGCAGCCTGGTCTGATGAATCACATTTTCTTTTACATCACGTGGATGGCCGGGTGCGTGTGCGTCGCTTATCTGGGGAACACATGGCACCAGGATGCACTATGGGAAGAAGGCAAGCCGGCGGAGGCAGTGTGATGCTATGGGCAATGTTCTGCTGGGAAACCTTGGGTCCTGCCATCCATGTGGATGTTACTTTGACGCGTACCACCTACCTAAGCATTGTTGCAGACCATGTGCACCCTTTCATGGAAACAGTATTCCCTGATGGCTGTGGCCTCTTTCAGCAGGATAATGCGCCCTGCCACAAAGCAAAAATGCTTCAGGAATGGTTTGACTTGGCCTTCAAATTCCCCAGATCTCAATCCAATCGAGCATCTGTGGAATGTGCTGGACAAACAAGTCCGATCCATGGAGGCCCCACATTGCAACTTAGAGGAGTTAAAGGATCTGCTGCTAACATCTTGGTGCCAGATACCACAGCACACCTTCAGGAGTCTAGTGGAGTCTGTGCCTCAACAGGTCAGAGCTGTTTTGGCAGCAAAAGGGGGACCAACACAATAATCAGGAAGGTGGTCATAATGTTATGCCTGATTTGTGTATATCAATGTCATCATAACTTTCTTTTGCATTTATTTTTGACCCCATGACAGCTGTAAAACATAACAACAGTTAGACGCCTTCTTTTGAAAAACAGGTGCTTAATGTGAACACATTTTTACAATCAAGAAAATGTTTGTGTGTGTGTGTATCACCCCAATACCATAAAAGGCAAAAAGCAATAAAACTGTAAAAAGTTTAATGACTACCACCCTATACCCCGATCTCTCTCTAGCATCTGTTAACTGCTACAATGTAAATGTACAATACAATATACAGTAATTGGTAGGTGAAAACAATAAAAGACAATAGCATTAGCAATAGTCTCTGTGTACGTTTGTCTCAATCACACATGCAGTCTACTGTTCAACTAACTACAAATCCCAGACTCATTTGAAAACTACAGCCCACATGTGCTGATTAGATCTGGACATGTTACTTTTAGACTTATGCACATTTTTACAAGAAAACCAAATGAATCATATAGAATTAGACTTCTGCATTAATTACATATTTAATATGGTCCAGTCTATATCTAAGTCAAAATATTAAATACAGGGGTGAAAAAGAATACGATGGCAACAATAAAATATTTGCATAATTAGGCAAACTGTGTTTCTGTTGATGGTCGTTGTGCAAACAACACTAAAGAGGTGTAGGTTGTGAAAGTCTAGACTCTAGACCTTCTGTCACATGATCTAAATCAAGCTGTACATGCAAGAAATCACAGAATGGTCTAAATATTCTTCTCAAAATAATAAAAATCTGATTAGGAGCAACAGAAATTGTACCTGCCGCTGAGGATTCTAGCCATTCATCTTTCTTTTAGCCTGGAAAGTAAAAAAAATTCAATACAGGTATAAAAAAGTACAAGTGCTTAGTTTAAATGGATTTCCTAAATGCATTTCCCACTGCTTAGTTTAGAGCAAATGTGTGTGTCTAATTTTATGACTTTAATGATAATTAGACCACATTTTCTAACCGATCAGTTGAGAAATTAAGGTAATAATTTACACCTTATTTCACCTATATTAAAAGTACATTAATGATAATGACTTACTTTTAGTAGGCAGAGACAGAAATGTAAGATGTGGGTTGTAGTGTATGATGTTAAAAATGAACTTGCTTCCAGCCACAAAGCACCACTCTGTCACTTGAGTGAACACAAATAAGCAGTGGGAAATGCATTCAGTCTCACTGGGAGATAAAAAATAGTTGTAATCCATAAAAAAATGAGAACTCTCAAAACTTACACAGAGTACTTAAGAAAATTACTAATGCACTTCATTTATTGTATTCTTTAAGAAAAAAAAACAATAGAGAATTAAACAGGATTGAGATTTTTTTGTGTAGAGCATATGTTTTAGTCAGTCCCTTTTTGGCTCATTGTGCACCCACTGATATATCGAATACACTAAATATATGCTGCTGAGAAACATTATTGGCACAGTATGATAATTTCAAAATCTCTAGTGGGAAATAAACAGTTAGTGACAGAATAAAGTTCCAGGGTGGCATGGTAGCACAGCAAGTCAAAGTCAATTTATTTGTATAGTGCTTTTTAATAGACATTGTCTCAAAGCAACTTCAAAGCACCCAGGACCAACAGACCAGAAATCACAGCACGTAGTGTAAATGCTGCAATTTAGTGACCTTGGTCCAGTCTGGAGGTATCCGGAGGTTGGCATGTTCCTGCTCTGTGTGTGCATATCCCAAAACATTTCAGTAGGTGGACTGACTACTCTAGACTACAACCTTGTACTTATACTTTTTGGGGTACGCTTAGAATCTGCAAACCTACCAAAAATGCATGCATGCATGCATGCATGCATGCATGAATGAATGAATGAATGAATGAATGAATGAATGAATGAATGAATGAATGAATGAATGAATGAATGAATGAATGAATGAATGAATGAATGAATAATACAATTGCTAAAACAAGCCAACAAGCTGGTTCGATAAACTGAATTGCAGCATTTGCATTTTAAAAAGATGAGTTAATGTGCTTTATCATAAATAGAGTGATTTTTACCCAAATACCACAACCCAGAAATATTGATTCATCTTCAAAAAAGCGAGTCTGGAACCTATCACAAAAATTAAAAGTGCAAATCTAGAATATATCCTAGATAAGGCACCAGTCTGCCCCTCTTCACTCATTTACACCTAGGAAAACTTCTGACAAGATTGTTGCAAAGTGGAAGGAAATGAGATTTCCTAGCTTTCCATGGTCACCCACAATTTTTAAAACTTACTGATGGCTTCTTTCTTACTTACAAAGTCAAAAGTCTTTGCATCCAAATTTAAAGTGAATATATGTAAGTACATTAAATAACAATAATATTATTGCCTTATGTCCTTCTTTATATATGTGCTGATAAAATATCTTGTTTTATTTATTTGTTTTACCCTCATATAACTCACATAGAACTACTGACCCTGGGTAAAGTAAAATTTCCTTTCATTTAATTTTTATCACATGCTTTGTCCTTGTCAAAGTTAAGGCAGGTCTGGTTTTACCAGAAACACACTGTGCAAGGCAGAAATACCATGTACAGAGCTTCAATCCATTACAGGGCTTGGAACATACACCTATCCCCTAACACACAGCCAAAATTGGATTCTCAAAGGTGGTGGGCTAGCGTAATCATCTTTTTTTTTTAACAATTTATCTATTTATTTATTAGGATTTTAACGTCCTGTTTTACACACTATTGATTACATCAATGACAGAAACGGTAGTTGCTCGTTACACAAGGTTAATCAGTTCACAAATTTTAATGCCAAACACAGTCATGCACAATTTCATATCTCCAATTCACCTCACTTGCATGTCTTTGGACTGTGGGAAGAAATCAGAGCTCCCGGAAGAAACCCACACAGACACGGGGAGAACATGCAAACTCCACACAGAAAGGACCCAGACTGCCCCACCTTGGGATCAAACCCAGGGCCTTCTTGCTGTTTTTTAACAAAAAACTGAACTACTAAAAAAGGTCATGTTTAGCGTATTATCAAAAGTAGACTTAAAATGACAAGGGATATACAGTCTCTAAATATTTTTTAGTAAACAATTGAAAGGTTTTGTTTTTTTCCCCGTTTTTTTACATAATGCACACTGTTTTCTAGATCTAATTATGTTTGAGACAATGGCATAACAGTAGGTAATTTTTTCATGACTATAAATTCTTTTTGTTAATCTACAGGGGCTATGAAACCCAAAAGTTCATAAATAATCTAATCGGAGTATGAAATTATTTATGTACATCTATCTCCTATTCTACTGCAGGGTGTAAACTCTGGCTTTATCTGATGAAGATGTAAGCAGATGGCAGATTTACAAGATGTTTGGTATTCATTACAAAGTTCATGTTTTCTCCTCTCTAGTTTTAATAAATATGTGGTAGACGTTCATTTAAGGCTGAATTCTGCTTTAGAGACTTCTACAACCATTGCCAAATTTTGTGAAGTTTCCAATTGGTCTGCGCCTTCTCATTAAATATGCAAACCAGCCACGACACAAACCGCTTGACCAATGACATTGCCTTTTAGCCTGGGTTGTCAGCTACCTGGGGCAGTTTTCAGATTTACATTCAGTGATTGGACGGCGGAGATATAAGGCTTCAAGCCATCGAAATTATTGTTTCGAAATTTGAATGGGCCGGCTTTAAAGTATGGTTGGATGGTCAAATGACGCCCAAGCTTCTGCTTCCTCAAGAAGACTTGACGTTGTCTTTTAGAATTTCCTGATACTTGATCAAATTCATTTTCCCCTTCACATGCCTGCAGGTTTTTAATGCCAAAGGCAGCAAAGCAGCCCCAGATTGTCACAGAGCCACAACCATGCTTCACTGGCAAGGCATTCTTTTCAGCATTCTTTTCAGCATTCTTTTCATGCTTCATTCTTCCTTCTCCAGACATACAGTGGGGTCAAAAAGTATTTAGTCAGCCACTGATTGTGCAGGTTCTCCTACTTAGAAAGATGAGAGAGGTCTGTAATTTTCATCATAGGTACACTTCAACTATGAGAGACAAAATGAGAAAAAAAAATCCAGGAAATCACATTGTAGGATTTTTAAAGAATTTATTCGTAAATTATGGTGGAAAATAAGTATTTGGTCAATAACAAACAAGCAAGATTTCTGGCTCTCACAGACCTGTAACTTCTTCTTTAAGAAGCTCTTCTGTCCTCCACTCATTACCTGTATTAATGGCACCTGTTTGACCTCGTTATCTGTATAAAAGACACCTGTCCACAGCCTCAAACAGTCAGACTCCAAACTCAACCATGGCCAAGACCAAAGAGCTGTCGAAGGACACCAGGAAGAAAATTGTAGACCTGCACCAGGCTGGGAAGAGTAAATCTACAATAGGCAAGCAGGTTGGTGTGAATAAATCAACTGTGGGAGCAATTGTAAGAAAATGGAAGATATACAAGACCATTAATAATCTCCCTTGGGGTCAAGATCTCATCCCGTGGGGTCAAAATGATCATGAGAACGGTGAGCAAAAATCCCAGAACTGCACAGAGGGACCTGATGAATGACCTGCAGAGAGCTGGGACCAAAGTAACAAAGGCTACCATCAGTATACACACTACGCAGAGAGGGACTCAAATCCTGCAGTGCCAGGCGTGTCCCCCTGCTTAAGCCAGTACATGTCCAGGCCCATCTGAAGTTTGCCAGAGAGCATATGGATGATCCAGAAGAGGATTGGGAGAATATCATGTGGTCAGATGAAACCAAAATGGAACTTTTTGGTAAAAACTCAACTCGTCGTGTTTGGAGGAAGAAGAAGAACCCAAGAACACCATACCTACTGTGAAGCATGGTGGTGGAAACATCATGCTTTGGGTCTGTTTTTCTGCAAAGGGGACAGGACGACTGATCCGTGTTAAGGGAAGAATGAACGGGGCCATGTATCGTGAGATTTTAAGCCAAAACCTCCTTCCATCAGTGAGAGCATTGAAGATGGAACGTGGTTGGGTCTTCCAGCATGACAATGATCCCAAACTCACCGCTCGGGCAATGAAGGAGTGGCTCCGTAAAAAGCATTTCAAGGTCCTGGAGTGGCCTAGCCAGTCTCCAGACCTCAACCCCATAGAAAATTTGTGGAGTCCGTGTTGCCCAGCGACAGCTTTAAAACATCACTGCTCTAGAGGAGATCTGCATGGAGGAATGGGCCAAAATACCAGCTACAGTGTGTGCAAACCTGGTGAAGACTTACAGGAAACGTTTGACCTCTGTCATTGCCAACAAAGGTTATGTTACAAAGTATTGAGTTGAACTTTTGATATTGACCAAATACTTATTTTCCACCATAATTTACAAATAAATTCTTTAAAAATCCTACAATGTGATTTCCTGGATTTTTTTTCCTCATTTTGTCTCTCATAGTTGAAGTGTACCTATGATGAAAATTACAGACCTCTCTCATCTTTCTAAGTAGGAGAACCTGCACAATCAGTGGCTGACTAAATACTTTTTGGCCCCACTGTACCTCTGATCCACAGGCCAGAAAAGTTCCAGTTTTGTTTAATTGCTCCACAAAACAGAGCAACAAAACTTCTGTGGCTTAGAACTAAGCTAATATCATGGAGATCTTCAGTGTTTAATATGCACATTACAGTGCAAACTGAAACCTCAGTGCCTGCTGCCACCACATCTTGCTGCAGGTCTTTTGCTGTCACTCAAAAGATTTTTAGCATCCAATGATGGCTTTGTCAACCTTTTGAAGTAGAAAAAGTCTAATAAATTGATGAACAAAGGGGAACCTACATATAAATTGGTACCCAACAAACCCTGTTTGGTCTGGATAGATTGGGAAGACGATAAAAGGGTTAAGGCTAGTGCTTTACTAGATAAGAGCAATATTAATATATGGATGGATATTGAACTTTTTTATCACATTTGCAATGCTAATAAAAAGTGGTAAAATAGTCTTTCAGACATACTTGTATACCAGGTGATTTATTGTTGGATAGTAATATTTTTATGTATGTATCATTTTGTTCATCCAGTAGTTTTGAAAGTTAAGATTATTTTAAAAATGTTCAGTTTTCTTTGGGGTAATGTGTTGTTATTTATTATTGTTGGATCTTTGTTGCTATTCATTTTTCTTCATTGTCGTACTTTGGCTGATTTGCTATTTATTTCAAGCCTTATTGGTGTTTCATTATGTTTAAGGCAGGGTCTTTGTAACTGGAATTGTCAGTGTTATATATTTGATTTAGTCAGAATTGAATTTCCTTTATTTCTTTTGTTATTTTTTCAATTGGGATTATTGGGTGGAAGTTTTGCAAGTGTTTCATTTGGGTTTAATATTTTTCTAATTTTATTTTCTTTTTTTGTATGTAGAACATGAAATTACCTTTTTTTTCTTAGTACTTGCTTTGTTTTAGCTGTTTGCCAAAGAGGTATTGTTAAGATTTCTGGGGAATCATTGATTTCCATAAAGTATGACTACACTCTTTTTTAAATAAGAGGTTAAACTTATTATTGCGTTGAAGCGCCATTTGGATATGGTTTTTGGTGCCAGTATATACAAGATAATGTAGTTTATAATCAGACAGGCATCCTGTTTTTATTAGGAAAAACTATATGAAAGTCAGAAAAAAAAAACCAGTTTTATTGTTCTACAAAAATGCTGTACAAATGTTCTACCCAATATTTTATCTTTAATGTACCAACTTATGCAACCAAAGAAATATATAGTGCCCACTTGCACAGAGGTAATTTTCATAATATTTTGAAATTAAGCAACAAATCAAATACCACTTTTATAGAACTATTTTTTACCTGCTGTTCTAGTTGTTCATTGTAACCGAATGACTCATGTGGGACTCATTGGATATGAAAATGACATTAGACATTAGTGAGAATGTTCTGGGAAATTGTTAATGTCTAGAGATTCTCTAAAGTGATTTAGTAAAAGCATATCATTCCAAGCACATCATAAAATGTTATATATAATATTACAAGTGTACCACATAGTTGGCCTAATGCTGCAATAACTTCATTTTATTGTTTGGAACGAACACCTGACAGTAGATAAGTTACCGTTTAACTCAATAGCTATAAATACACATAAACATGTAAAACTAATGAAATTTAGGAAAAATTAATTTCTTCTAAACAAGTAGCATGTAGGTCAATGAAAGTTATTTAAACTTAATGGCGATACTTATTATCTATAACGAGTACATTGTTTTGACTTGAGCACTGTTATTTGTAATCATTTTGCTAAAAATAAATAAAAATAATGATATACTTACTATATACTTTCTTCATCCAAGGGTTTTTTTTTATACAGGACTACTACACATAAACAAGTGTAAATAAAAAAACAGACAAATATAGGAGTATATAGACAGAGATGGGGATAAAGGATAAGGAAAAGTAGGAGAAAGTGCATGCCCAAGAAGACTGACAGTAGTTAAACCTACACCATACTTTGAGCAGGATTTATCATGGTATGTTGTATCTCCTGCCGACTATATTGAGTTTTTTTTTATCATACATGGACTTATATTACTTTAAGTATGCTGCTTTAATTGTTTGGTAGTGGACAAAATAACAGAAACCTCACATGTAAAAAGAGATTGACTTTGAAGTGACAATCACAGTTACAATCTGGTTGACTAATAATTAACCCCATGTGTTAGTTTACTGCTCTTGCAGTTACCACTCTGACATTTAAGATTAATAAAAGAGTGTGTTACACAAGAACAAATTACATACCACAAAGCCATATATAACACATGCAAACAAAACAATAAATTGATTTTAAAAGCATAAAACCTGTACTCCTAAACAATAAAAATATGTATATGGTCTAATGACAACACTTTCAAAATATTTTTCTACATCTGGTTGTATTTATCTTAAAAAAAGGCCAAAGGGGCCTTCGAAGAACAATATTGCTGGCAACTGTTAAGTAACACAGCTACCTATAAAGATTTAAGCAGCCACAAAATAAAAACATTATATCCAATAGTTACTTTGCATGATTAAATGGGAGACAAAAAGCTTTCCAAGTAAGATGACAAGATTACATGTAATATAGGTGGCACTTCAAACACATTTTTAAAATCATATTCCAGGATGAGCATGCATTCATAAACACTGCTCAGTTTATTCAGGTGATGTCATGAACATCATGATGATTTTATCTACTCATGATTTAAAAATAAACATTAAAACAAATACAATTCTAAGCAAAAAAAAAAAAACCTCCATACCTGCCTAATCAATTTGTTGGAATGTGAAGGGTTAAATAAAAAAGGCCCACCCTCTGTTGATGTTAGATTGAAAGGCTAAACTGTCATCTTAATTGTTTTTTTTTTTTTTTTACATTCCTAATAAATAAATGCATGAATATGAATTGAAGAACACAAGCTTGCCATTCACTCAATAAATTAGGCCACTGCGACCCTGACCAGGATGAAGCTGTGATAAAACATGAATGACTGAATTTGGTTTTATTATGAAAAAAATGTTGCCTATGGCAAATCTTTATCAGTACTGATGGGGGAGCGTGGCCTAAAAGCAGCAGAAACATCTACACACCACCTAACCCCATCTGCTAGAACCCAAACGTTATCTGCAATATTTAGACAAATTAGACCAGATAAAACAAAAATAGAACAGTATGATAAGAATTCAGTTAATCCTGTTTGAAGAAACAAATGTTGCAGGTATAAAGAATAATATTCACAGTGTAGTATGAAAGTGAAATCAACATGATAAGGTGCTTGCATGATCTAGCCAACTTTCAGATTTGGACTTTATTTTTTTTTACATTTTAATAAACGAATTGAAGTTTTGAGTCACATTCTTTCTTCCCCACCAGTCTGGGCGAGTGCTTACCAAATTGTCTTTTTTAATGTGAAGACACCAGCATGAGGACTGGAATAATAGGTAGGGAGAAGCAGGTTCCTCCTCATGTGACGAGATAGACAGGTGTCTGGCTCGGTAGAAATCCCTTGCTGACCACTGTAAAAATGGGCAGGCAGTTTTACACGTAGCTTAACAAGCTTAAGGCTTTGTGTTGTACACACAGTACAAACTTTGAAATGAAGTACATCCAAAACTAGATGCAAAAAAAGCTATCTAAAAAATGCTATACCATCGCAACAGTTATGTAACTTATATTACTGCTATGTTGAGAATGGTCCTCCAAGGATTGTTTGCTTAGTAGTGGTCCTATAGTCGTTCTTTTCATCAACAAACCGGGTAGAAAAATCTGAAACACTAAAGAGCAAAAATACTAAAAGGTACCTTAGTGCATCTGATAAAATGACCAGGGTTCTGGAGACCTGGGTTTGATCCTCACCTCCTATTGCTGTCTTTGGGAGTTTGTTTTATATGTTCTCCTTATGTGTATGGATAGTTTTCTCTGGTTTTATCCTTTAAAAGCATACAGAAGGTGGACTGATAATTACCCTAAAGAAATAAAATAGTGAATGTATGTGGAAATGTGTGCCTGGAGGGGATATTAATCATGACCCCTTGAACAGGGTACCCAGGGTTGCCAGGTGTCACTGTACCTTGAGCAGGAAAAATAATGCAGCTGGTGAAAATGAAAGTGATATGGAAGAGTTTGTACTAAGCAATTAGTCACTTTTAGTTTGTGGATTGTATCCAACAAAGAGGTCACAAAAATACCAACAAATCTGCACTTGCAATGTATTTTTTTTTCTTTAATATAATCTTATTTACATGGAATCTTTTCAGAAATGTTAAGTACATTGTAAGTTACATTGATCTTGCATCCAATAAACAATGACACTCAGAACCTATGAATTATACACAATGGTAATTCTGATCACAGAATTCGGTAATGTTGTTTTTCACAACAAATGTAACTAGCAGGCAAAGTCCAAAGTCATCCTGAAACTTACTAGTCAATCTGACTATTACACAACATTAATTTCCATATCTTATTTATTTATCCAAGTTCAATAATGGACAACCACCCTGGTCATCTGGAAAAAAACAAAGGAGTTAGTTCACAAAACTGCTGCCCAGTCTGTTACATGTAAGAAAAGACGACGTGTTAAGACAGGACCAAGAATATAAAGGTGTCATTTTATTGCATATATCACAAACATGAACATGACCACCGAGGTCCAGCCTACATCATTGCTAACTCAAATCTAGGCCAAGGGACACGCTTCTTTGAATTAGCAGCAGGTTTAAATACTTTGTTTTATACATTAACGTAAAAGAGTAGTGTACAGCTTTCACAAGAAATTGTCATTTTTGTGAAAAAGAGAAAATGATAATAGCAGCAATACTTAAAAGGACATTACACAGTAATAAATAATTAGTAGAAAATAAAACAAGTGGTTGCAGAACACTTAAAACATGAAAAAAAAAAAAGTTGGCTCATTTTTATTTCAAATTTCTTAAAAAAAAAATTTAACCGGTGCCATGCACATCAAGCACTATATAATGAAATTTTAGACCTCACAATGCTGTTCGTTAATGACAAAAACCTTCACACTGAAAAGAGGCAACCTGGAGCAAGCCAGCATGGCTCAACGGAGACTTTTTGAAAGCATGGCTGTTATCAGCTTTACTCTAGGGAATTCTAGAGAACAAATCGCTCTCATTAGAATGATGAGCGGTAAATGTGGTGCGCTAGTGAAAGTGCCATAGACAAGACGCTGGTTTAAAAAGTGGTTTGAATGATCGAGACATGAATAACAGTCTTGCAGCGAATGTTAGTCAAAGCACTCACATGGATGATTAAGGAACAGTTCATGCTAAGTCAACGAGGAAATCAACAATTTCTGAATAAACTGAGACAATAAGAGCTTCACCAAAACGTCGTCACCAAAACATACCACATAGAAATTGCTATAATGGAAAAAGAAAGGAAGGCAGGTATAGCTATAAATCTGCAAAATACATTTCTGTAAATTGATATGCTACGTGCGGCCTCACTTGCCTAACATTATCAAAAATGAACAATGTTGATTAAAAGAAATGCTCACAAGATTTAAAAAGAAAAACAACCTGTCGTGCAATGTGCAAATTTGAAAACAACTTTATAAAAATGAGTCTTTGAGAATACTGGCTTGTTTTGGGTAATGCTGACTAAATGTCCACAGGCTTTCTGTTCCTCTTTAGACCGAATGTGGTCTATATGCTGTAAGACGTGTGCTTCTGTTAGTACATGTATGAAGCAAGTGTGCACACACATCCATACTCGTGCACACATTTATGCATGTATGCCAACACACACAGGGAAGCCATTTCTATAAATGGTCCCAAAACGTCTAGGACTTGCCAATCTTTCATGTATTCATTATTTTAAAAAACTATCTTTTCAGTAATGCCTTTCACGCAACAAGCAATTAGGTTAAAATGTCTAAAAATAAAATAATGCTGTCGTACAGTATAAGAAATTAATAACACTAAGACCCCACCATAAGACGCAAACAAAGGATGTTTGTACATATCAATTTCAATTTGAACATAATTAAAAATCCTGTTCATCTGTTCCTTCTACATAGGCATTACTCCAATGGAAAACTGTTCAGGTAAAAGTCCCTGAAACTAAAATATATCCTCTGCTTCACAATGTCGTTGTCCTCATCACCACCTATAATCCACCATTTCAGTGACATACCATGGAGTTTGGAAAGAGAACCCAAAAAAATCCTCTCTTCTCATTTTGTGGTACCGGTCATTATCATAATGCAAATTAAAAATGTAATTCATGACACGGATAGTCCTACAGCAGCCTGCAGGCTGTGTGAGTTTGTGCCCTTGTGCAGCGGCTCTCCTCTCTGTGCTCCTGGGAGAGACACAGACGGGCATTGCTCGTTCCTGCAGGGAGGCACTATTCTGTCTCCTCTGAGGAAGAGTAAGAGACAGGAGGAGAAGTGGGGTTAAAGGGGCTGTTAGGTGGGTTAGTTGGTGCTGGCTAAATGAGGCCTTTCACTCCACAGCAAAGCCACAGGTCTCCTCCACGGCAGTCAGGAGCTTCTCATAGAGCTTCTCATATGACTCGTAGGGCGGGATGTCGATGCGGTTGAAGCTGCACCGACAAGGGAGACAATCAGCAAGCAAGAAATACTGTACAGATTTGCCAGATCAATATTAAACATTGAAAAAAATGAATAATCATTAAGCTTTAGAGCAGTTACTTGACATACCATGTATGGGCTTTGGGCAAATTATCCGTGTTGGCATCAATCAAGTGGATAGTAAAGAGTCTTGGTCCTGCAGAACCTGTAGAGCCTTACAAAGATACATTCTAGTTATCACTGTTCCCCTTTACATCCTTAGAAAACATGAAGCTTTAGGCTGCTGTTACATGATATGCGGCACAATCACTTTGCACTGGCTGTTTCATCGTTTAGATGGAAGACGAGATAGTGGTATTTGCTGCTGTGCTACCTATCAAGCACAGAACATTTAGAGTTTTGACGCTTGATTTTTTTACCGTCCATTCTAATTGAACTTTGACCCAGTGTGCTGCTGACCCAAAGTGACACCAATGAGACAAATTGTTTATATATGATGTAGACAGAAGTGATGCATAGACATGGTGTAGAAAATGTTGGGGGGGGGGGGCAGCATGGTGACTAATAAGCTGTGAAACGTCAAGATCATGTTTACATTTTAAATAGCAGTCCCACATGTATCAATCCTGGACTCGCTTGTTGCGTTGTCTTAGCTTGTTGCGTTGTCTAAGTGTTGCTCAGTGACACACAGTAAGTGCCCAGCCTGGGGGTAAACAAAGTGCAAACGCTTATTATGTAAAAGCAGCCTTAATGTTATAAAAACTGAAGTAGTAAAATATATAAAAATAAATATTTGCACAAAATTGTATACTATCTACTTTGGACTGCAAATTGTGTGCATGTTAGTCCAACGATAAACAAACAATAAAAAGAATCATGAAGAATTCATGTGCACTCATGTGAAGCAATATAAGCCCTGCTACAGGGACAGCCTATTAGGTGAGTAAGATGTGTAAATGGCTCATGTTAGCCACCTTGCAGTGCTTTAAAGCCTTGAAGAGGGACACGTGTGGAGCCAGTGACGAACTGAAGCAGTCTGCCCCTCCTCTCCTCATCAAACGACTCCACGGCCTGCCAGAACCACTTCACTATGCTACTGTCGGCCACACAGTGCTTTAGCCGCGTGTTGGCCTTCCAGTCATTCAAATCAATCTTCCCAAGACCGCCGATAATCAGCTGCAACACACACAGATAAAATTGGTTTTCAGATTAAAATGGTTAAACATACATATCAGTTCAGTTTTTTTTTTTTGCAGGTTTGAAATCTTCCATACCTCAAGCTCCTTGTGGTCGAACGGCTTAAGAAGGTGTTGTGGAATGAGCTCGTTAAAGCCCTTCTGCAGAGCGAGAAACTGAGCTTCAATTCCTCGCATGAACCTCCAGTTCACATAAAGCCTTCAAAAAGATACAGCCAAAATCAGAAAAGTGAAACTAAGTCAACTGTAAGTCAGGTTTCTCAGTGAACAACTTGTGAATCAAGTAGAAGAAGAATACCTATGTGAAATGACAATAAAAGGATTCATTCATACATATACACATGTACAGTACAATTAAATTATTTTTCTGTGTATCCCAGCTTGTTTGGAAGCTGGGGTCAGAGCATGGGGTCAGCCATTGTCTGGCACCCCTGGAGGTTAACCACACCAGGTTAAGGGCCTTGCTCAAAGGCCCAACAGTGGCTGCATAGCAGAGCCTGAATTTCAACCGGCAATCTTCCGACTGACAGTCCAAAGCTCTACCCACTAGGCTACCTCTCATTCCAAAATATAACCTATAACCTCAGTTTAGAGTGACTGCTAAATTAACTGTGCTGACAGCAAAAATGTAGGAAACAATCCACACTCCCTGCCAGACTAACCCATACTGCTGCCTCCTGCTGGCAGATATCCCCCCTACGTCAGCATGTCAGAAAGGAACTCAATACATTGAACTGTTTATTTCAGGACAGCTGCATTTCTGCCATACCTCACATACTCCCTCTTGTTCTCTTCAGTCACTGGAATATTTCTGCCGTTGGGCTTAAGTTCATGCTGGAGGAATTTGCCAAAAGCACTGTGTTCTACGCAGAAGGTATGATCCAAGACTGACGTGATGTCATTTTCTCTGTAGAGTAAAAAAAAACAACAAACAATGACTTTATAATATTATATTCTAGAGAGCTAAAAGTCATTTTTCAAGTCAAGTACATTTTTTTTCCGATTGTGCCATTGCACAAGTGTGATAAGGCAAGGCAAGGCAAGGCAAGTTTATTTGTATAGCACCTTTCATACACAGTGGCAATTCAAAGTGCTTTACATAAGGAAAAAAATTTTTTTAATTAAAAGCATTAAAACATTCCTGAGATCTAAAACCTCAGAAAGACTTCTTGCAAACATTTAGTTACAATTAAGAACATGAAATTCAAACAAGAGAGATAAAAAAAATTAAGGACATGAAAAATTAAAAGAAATTATTGTAAAGTATAACCTACAATTTAGGGAATATGAAATTAAAACAAGAGAGATAAAAAATTAAGAACATGAAAACTAAAAGAAAATATAGTAAAATATACACTACAATTTAGAAGAGCATGAAAAACTAAAAGAAATATGGTAAAATGAGGGTAATGGCAAAAATTTTGAGCTCAATCATAGGCACAAGAATGCAATGTTTTTAACCTGGATTTAAAGATTTCTACATTTGAGGAACATCTAATATCTCCTGGCAGTCTGTTCCAGTTATATGCAGCCCAACAGCTAAATGCTGCTTCACCATGTTTAGTTTGGACTCTGGGCTCAACTAGCTGACCTGAGTCCATGGATCTAAGAGATCTACTTGGTTTATATTCTCTAAACATTTCTGAGATGTATTCTGGGCCGAACCCTTTTAGTGATTTATAGACCAGTAGCAGCACTTTAAATTCTATTCTGTAACTAACTGGAAGCCAGTGTAGAGATTTTAGAACTGGAGTGATGTGCTCAGTTCTCTTCGTCTTAGTTAAAACTCTAGCAGCAGCGTTCTGAATGAGCTGTAACTGTTTAATGGTCTTTTTGGGAAGTCCAGTTAAGAGACCATTACAATAGTCCACCCTACTGGAGATAAAAGCATGGATCAGCTTCTCTATGTCTTGTTGGCACACTAGACCCTTGATTTTGGCTATAATACACAGACGGCTGATTATTATTAGTCAGCTAATCCCACAAATAACTTTGGGGCAGAAGAAATTAAAACACAAGAAACTAAAGCAGATATAAAATAAAATAAAATATACATTTTGATCCTTTTCAATATTTGTGCTAGGTCATTTACACTCAGTTGAGCTGTACATATCCACAGGAAGCCTGTTCTCCCTGCTGTTTTTTTTTTTTTTGGCTTCTCAGTGAAAATCTAAGCACTTCAAACTGATTTTGCACAGTAGCAGTGTTTTCTCGTCAGACAGATTTTATATCAGAAACTTCTTATTTCTGACAGTTTAGTGAACTCAGGGTCACTTACAGGATCCAGACAAGGCTCTTGTGAAGCTCAGGATCAACTGTCTCCAGGTCAGAAAGCTGGATGGGTTTCCCGAGAAGCTGCTTGTAGAAAGGCAGTGTGAAGCCGCCATTGATGTAGTGCCCGTGAAACACAGCCAGGCCCATAATCCTCCCCACAAAGTGGAAATATGACAAGTGGTCCTAAAAAACACAACATGAGGTTTAGTGCACGGCTTAACCTTTCAGGCAGTAACGTAGAGTAATAACCCTGCAAAAAAGTTATACAACTCACAGGATTGATGGATGAGTCAGGGTTGATCTGTAGTGTGTAGATGTTATCTGTGGAGTATTGGAACAGGCCATAGTACGGATTAAGCATCTCATGACAAAGCAGGTACAACCACTCCCTAATGGGGGGGAAAAAAACAGAAATTAAAATCTCATCACCACTAACCCAACCACAGTACCTCAGAACTTTCATGGAGCCAGATGACCTCAATGAAACTAAGTGCTGTGTGAGACTGGTTTAGGGAGGGAATGAATAGCCAAACAGCCATTGCAGACAGATGTGAGACTAAATGAATGGAAAAAAACCTAGAAGAAATGTATTTGATGAAAATCAGAGATATAAATTAAATTTATCCAAGTCTTGGTCACAACAGGTCCGGTTTCACCAGGAAACACTGGGCACAAGGCAAGAATATTCTGAAGAGGGCGCCAATTCATCGCTTGGCCTCAGTTCCCCACATAGCCAATCATGTCTGTGTAGACACCCCGCTGGTCTATAGCATCATGGTGGCAGGCTAGCGTAATAGGTCTAATTTATATCTTAAATCATATATTTCTTTGAATGTCACACAATGGTAAACCATTTTCTTCATGAAACCAGTCAGCGAACATACTGTGCCATTGGTGGAACATACCCATAAAACGTACTTCTACTTGCTAAGATGGGAAAGTGTGAATATATAAATACCTAAAAAGCAATTACAAACCAATAAATGTATCTCTAACTAAAGCTAGGCTGGACAATGCAGGAAATACATATCTCATGGACAAATGGGGAAAAAAAAACAAAGCACACATAAAATCTTGAATGAGCACCTTGGAAACTAAACAAAAGGTTCACTAATTCAATATGGACAGCATACCACCAGTTTCAGCATTCAAATACAAAACCCTTTAACTTTAAATGTGTCCTAAGGTTTTAGCATACAAAATAAAAATAAAACCTTGGCGGATTGTGAAAGCCTGTCTTACCTTGCCACTCCACCATAATCCAAGCCCTCTTCTCCACGGAATTTAACCATAAGCCTCTTTTTTAGGTCTTTTGGCCTCATCTTCATGATCTGCCGGTAAGACTCCTATAGGGGAGACATATAGGAGACATTATCTTGTTATCTAGTTTTTGATTAACACACACGTTTAATACAGGGAGCAGCCTAATTATGCTGTTTCTGAGTTTGACAGTTTTCATCACAGCTATACAGGGCAATCGACTGGTGCAGCGGTAAAACACGCTAGCCCACCATACTAAGGGATACCTCAACAATGCAGGGAATAATGGAGATCAATGCGTGATTCTCCATATGTGGTAGTGATCCCCATGTAAACCTGCCTTGTGCAGCAGTTGGGAACTGCACGTTTTGGAGGCGGGCGCGTGTTAGGAACGGCCCTACTAAACCAGGGTACAAGTCTGCAGCAAAGGAGAAGAGATAAAACCAGGATAATTGGATAGAACTAAATTGGAAGAATAAGGGAAATGCATAAATTAGTAAAAAAAAAAATATATATACAGCCATGATCTATCTTGCCCAGCCTCCACGTACAACAGAATAAAACATTAGAATTTCTTGTTTTAACACTGAATGTAGTCTGTTAGTGATGTTTTTGGAACTAAACAATCTTTAATTGAATTAAATATATACTAAATTCGATTTCTTGTACAATAAAATAAGTCTTCAAATCTGTTAATCAACATTATTTTTGCACATTGTTTTCAGTAAAATAGAATTGGTGCACTCCTACACACTGACATGGAAGAAAGTAATAGCGTACTTCAAAGATTTCCTCGCGGGACACCTCTATGCGGCAGTGGCCAGCCTGTGGCTGCTGGAGTGAGAGCTCGTGCCGTAGCACCTTGAGCTTTTGGACCAGATCTCGCTCATAACGCAAAGGCAGCTCTCCTTCCCCTTCCTCCACAGGAACATCCATCTGAACCGGCAGAGCCTGACTCGACTCCTTCACCTGAGACTGCTGGCTGTTTTTTCCATAAACACACACAAAAACAATTGATCATAATGCACCTCGCCGACTGAAACAAATAAAGTGCTAGATGAAATTGCTCTAGAGTTAAGACTGTTCATCTCAATTAGTGGTTAACATATAAATAATGGTGAATTGTTTTAATGTGTCAGCGATTAAATATTATAAACCAATGCATTAGCTTTAATTTAGTGGGGTGCATTTACCTCATGATGTGGTGTAACCTGGGGTCTGTGAATTGTGTGGTTCTGTTATTGTGGTCAACAAAATAAATCCTTCCTGACACTGTGCTTCTGATCTCCCAGCCTGGTGGCAGAGGGCCCAGTTCCTCACAGCTTACACTGTTTAAATTCCTGTAGGAGCAAGGCAATCGATCATCACTCTGTGCCAATACGCACATGGAACAATATCCCTCACATTTCACTTTGTCTCCTTGTCTTGTGTGGCTTAATAATACATGGTGGCAATATGATTCAAACATGCTTACAGGGTAACATCAAGCATGTCAACATAAAGCTCACTAGTTTATTGTTGGGTAAAGATTAATGACATTAATTCTGAAGAACTATTTTAGTCATGATGCTTTTGTAAGACTACATCCCCCTTAGGGGTTATAAAGAATTATACATAACAAAACTATTTTTGAATCTATACTGTGTGTCAGGTGCAAAATTTGTATCAGTCACTTAAACCTTTTGAACAGCTTTTGATCATTAATAACCAACATTGTGTAAAATATATTAATAAACTATTGGTTGAAATCTTTACAAAATAACTGAGCCAGATGCATATACTGCATGGTGAAATGAATTAATTTTATTTATAACCTGATTATTTAACTAGTCGTGTGTTAACAGAGTACAGTACTTGTATTTGGAGTATACTGTGTTATTTACTTTGTTCTCATGAATTCACCAGGATTTAGGCCAATAGTTGGGTAAAGTTGCCCTATAGTCGGCAGTGTAGCCTAGTGGTTAAGGTACTGGTCCAGTATTCAGAAGGTTGCCGGTTCAAGCCTCACCACTACCAGGTTGCCACTGTTGGGCCCTTGAGCAAGGCCCTTAACCCTCAATTGCTAAATGCCGAAAATGTAAATGTAAATGTAAATGTAGCATGATTATCAGATTAGAATCTTAATTAACCAGTTAGTTGGTCAAAAAAATTAGTTTAGCAGGTTGCTTATAAGTTAAGGTAGAGCTTTGTGATAGTATCAACTTACCGTGGTATTCTGGGGTCATGCCAAGTGCTAACGCCAGTCTGGGTGTGCAGAAAGTAGACCTGACCCTGCACAGTGGTCCTTTGCTCTGAAGAAGAAAAGACAGAAGACCAGATAAGCAACACAGACTTAAGGCATCAGCAACGGTACACATTTTGGAAGGGTCGTGTATTAGGTACAGGTCTACACGGTCAAGGTAGGGTCTGCAGCAGTAAGGGAAAAATACAACCAAATAGTTGGAAATAACTAGATTGGGGAAAAAAGAGAAAAATGCAAAGACAGACAATGTTCCTGAATTGTTCTATAAGGAAACCATGTGCATAAATAAAATATTTGTGCATCAGCCAAGACACTGGCAGAGAGCTAGATGGCACTAATTCCTCTCCTCATTTAGGTTATCCAAAGCCTGACAAATACAGTGAGATGTGAATTATAGTTACAGCAAGTTTCTTGCCATTATACATTTGCAGCAAAGGACAAAAACAGTCACTGTTTAGTGATCAGTAAACATGAAGCACAACACACAGGATTTATTTACCATAGCCTTCAGGGAGGTCGGGTGACTGGTGTCCATGTGGCCGGTTCTGTGGAGTGTGTGAGTGATTTCTGGACTCCTGGTTTCGAATTCGCTGTGCTTGGAGTCTCTGCTCCTGATTGGGTGACTCCAGGGCACGGCAGTTGCCCCCACCAGCAGCTCCCGTGGGGTCTGTGTAGGGCAAAGGCTCCTCCATGAAACAGCTGAGAGGCCGCCCTGGTCCCGAGTCCTCGAATACTGGCCTGAAAAGGACAAGAAAACAGTTGAGGTTACATATGGACTGATCTCAAAAGTTTTAAAAATCCAGTATATTGAAAATGTCTGTATACTGGAAATTGAGAACACAAAATTTCCCAGAAGTCATAAAAGCAACAATGCAGAAACAATTAAACTTTCCTAGCCATGTCATATATAAAGACAATTTTTATATTAAAAGTGTTTTAAGATCAAATACAGGGTTTTAAAAATGCTGAATAGACAAGAACCTCCACTATTGCACAAAGCTAATGGTGTCTGGAAATGCCAAAGTTCCTCTGGTTAAACACCTAAAAGGGTTGTGACGAAAACTTGCAAGTAATTATCCTTTAACCTGGCCCTAGTGGAGCCTGGGATCTTGCTCACGAGTAATGGAAAAAAAGAGTGGGAAATTGATAAGCAACTCCGTTTAGTCTCCAATCAGTATACGTTCCTGTCCTTACCTATGGTCATGAGCTTTGGGTTATGACCAAAAAAATAAGGTCGTGGGTAGAAGTAGCAAAAATGAGGTTCCTATGCAGGATTTCTGGGCTTAGCCTTGGAGTAGAGCCACTGCTCCTTTGGATCAAGATGAGCCAGTTGCCAGACACATTTTTCTAGACAAAAACCCCAGGGCAGATCCAGGACCTGCAGGAAGGATTATACCTCATCTCACAGTTGGCTTGCAAACGTCTGGGGATCCCTCAGATTGATTTGGAATCTTTGGCTGGTAATAGAAAAGTCTGGGCTGACCTTCTCACCAGGAAAAGAGGATTGAAACTGACCTGAACAGACATGCACATGTTGAAACCCTGAATAATTGAGAGGTAAACAGCAAGGTATTTGGAACATTAACACAGACACGTATTGGTGCTGTAATGTTATTAAAACATCTGTACTGATAACACAGCATCAATTTGAGCTTAATAATGCATGCAAATTATGCATGACTCTTTAACTCGACCATTTAGGAGCAAAGGAACAACTTCTCTAATCTTTTTGGTCCAGCTGGAAAATACAAAAAAATCCATATGGTTTGTTTAGAGTTAGTTTAGTGAAAAACAATGCAAAACATGCCTCCTGGGGTGTCTCAATACTTCAGTTTAAGTACTTTGCAATAAATGCTGTAAAATCAATTAAATTATTCAAAAGGTAATGATGTAAAACCAGTTGTTCCAGATAGAGAATATGATGTCTGTTAAAAAAACATAATGTAATTTTAATAAGGATGACATTTACTGTTACTGTTAATATCCATTGTGTCTCATTTCAAGGTGCGACCCAGTAAAATTATACTTGAATAGACACCAAGAGGGGTAATATGTACGCGGCATATAGAAGGAACTTCTAGTGAGTTCGTGAAAATAAATCAAAATGTCAGCAGGGGGCAGCACTGACCAATTTGGTTAGTACGACTGCACTGACTGCACTGATTCCACTCACCCTTCATTTTCTAACAGTCCACGGCAGTCCACCACAGGCCCACCACTGCCAATTCTGTCTCTGGTCTGGAGGCTCACTAAAAACAAAAGCACGAGGATTTTATATTGGAGGGATAATCTGCAATGATTCAGAGAATTACATTTTTATTTTTTATTTTTTTACTTACCAACAATTTGACCCCGAACAGCATCACTGTCAGAGGCGTTCAGCTTGCATAAATCTAACCGTTGGTCTATTAAAATGACAAAGATCACAACAGTCAGACTTCCAGATGTAACACATCATTTTAAAGAAAATGCTGTACAGTATTGTTTGTTACTGCAATGCTAACTATCAAAATGACAAAGACCACTTACAGCCCGTATCTTTAAGTCTGCTGATGGCATTGGACAGAAGCCTTACACAGCCCAGGAACCCAGCACCCTGCTTCTTATGGATCTTCTTATGGTTCCAAACGCTAATAGTAATTGAGTCCGTTTTCCCGATGTAACTAAAAACACATTTAGATGAAAAACAATCATCATAACAGTAAATGCATATGCATAGACAATCAAATAACTTTAGAAATGTTGGACAACAAAAAAAATAGAAATCAGATTTTTCGATTATTAAAAAGGTCATGTGAAAAAGCCAACTAAAATCAAAGAATGGACTCAGTCATATGTCTAGAAAGTCAATATTCTTTATAGAGTGTCAAAAGCGAGTTACCTGTAGCATAATTGTTCTTCCAACCAAACAAGAAAATTTTTACAAAAAAACTAGCATGCTTAAAGAAAAACAATATAGTGTTCAACACAACCCACTACTTAGTCAATAAATAGTTAACTAGTAACTAACTTGTAAATTATTAAACTAATAAAAAAACAATTAATTATTTTTATTCTAAATATCAGTGGTGTATAAAGTACCGGAAGGACATACTTGAGTAAAAGTACAAGTATCTTACCAGAAATTTACTTTGATAGAAGTAAGTCACCTTTTAGAATATTACTTGAGTAAAAGTCTAAAAGTATCTGATGTTTAATGTACTTAAGTATCAAAAGTAATTTGATATTAAATGTACTTAAGTATTAAAAGTAGAAGTAAAAGTAAATGCTGTTAGTATAAATGGAAGTGGTAATTTTAAATATAAAGATTGTTCTTTTAAGCCTGTAAACCACCTTAACAATTAACCTGTTTTCTTCCTTTCATCTGAACATGATTTGTGCCAATTCATGATCATAATCAACTGTTGACATCACCTGTTTGAAATCATGACAATTATTTAGTTGTTTTTTTTAAAATTATTACTAGCCCTAAATGCTCCTGTTCCAACGTTTTTAGAATGTGAGTTGATGTAGATGTAAGAAACACTGCATCTATTTTATTTGCATTTTCTATACTGTCCCATTTTTTTATTTGGGTAGTATATTTCAATAACAAAAAATAATTTTGGCATAATTAATTTAAAGCAAAACTCAAGAGAGTTTAACAAAACGTGTGGCATTTTTATCCCTTTAATGATCTGTTCAACCATTAATTTAAATCAAAATAAGCTGTATTTAAATTATATTCTTTGGGCTGTATCTACTCACTGAATGGCATGTGTTAAACTAAAAAAATATTGGTATTGTTACTTTAAGAAAACACCATTTCTAACTTGAAGCTAACAGCTGAAAAATCATTAATAATAAGTTGGATAAGTTGAGTTCTTGTTGAGAGCATTAAAGGGTTAAAAACGTGCTGCATGTTCCTCAGCACCATGAATCTCTCCTCTGCCGGTCTAATACAGAAGTTATCTGAGGAAATATTTGTCCGCAGGTGAGTTTTTAAAAATAATGGACGTGTCTTCATGAGTTTTGCAGTCAATGAATCCCAAACAAATTTAGTGAAACGTTTTATTTGTGGTTCGAATGTAATGGGTAAAAATGGTAGGTAGATATCTGAACAATGTTAATGCTAATAATATTAAAAAACCGCTGATGCTGCAGCTTTACTTTGTTAATCATTGTTAACTTACATCAGTGTGTTGGACAGGAAGCTTCTGAAATCTCCATATTTGCGTGTCTTTGGGTGAACGACGCACTTTTAGAAAACTTCGATAGCTTTTAGAGAACGTTTGCACATGCGCATTAATGTGTTTAACCACCGTCTTAACATACAACATCCTTCTCAAAAAATTAGCATATTGTGATAAAGTTCATTATTTTCCATAATGTAATGATAAAAATTAAACTTTCATATATTTTAGATTCATTGCACACCAACTGAAATATTTCAGGTCTTTTATTGTTTTAATACTGATGATTTTGGCATACAGCTCATGAAAACCCAAAATTCCTATCTCAAAAAATTAGCATATCATGAAAAGGTTCTCTAAACGAGCTATTAACCTAATCATCTGAATCAACGAATTAACTCTAAACACCTGCAAAAGATTCCTGAGGCTTTTAAAAACTCCCAGCCTGGTTCATTACTCAAAACTGCAATCATGGGTAAGACTGCCGACCTGGCTGCTGTCCAGAAGGCCATCATTGACACCCTCAAGCAAGAGGGTAAGACACAGAAAGAAATTTCTGAACGAATAGGCTGTTCCCAGAGTGCTGTATCAAGGCACCTCAGTGGGAAGTCTGTGGGAAGAAAAAAGTGTGGCAGAAAACGCTGCACAACGAGAAGAGGTGACCAGACCCTGAGGAAGATTGTGGAGAAGGGCCGATTCCAGACCTTGGGGGACCTGCGGAAGCAGTGGACTGAGTCTGGAGTAGAAACATCCAGAGCCACCGTGCACAGGAAATGGGCTACAGGTGCCGCATTCCCCAGGTCAAGCCACTTTTGAACCAGAAACAGCAGCACTGGACTGTTGCTCAGTGGTCCAAAGTACTGTTTTCGGATGAAAGCAAATTTTGCATGTCATTCGGAAATCAAGGTGCCAGAGTCTGGAGGAAGACTGGGGAGAAGGAAATGCCAAAATGCCTGAAGTCCAGTGTCAAGTACCCACAGTCAGTGATGGTCTGGGGTGCCATGTCAGCTGCTGGTGTTGGTCCACTGTGTTTTATCAAGGGCAGGGTCAATGCAGCTAGCTATCAGGAGATTTTGGAGCACTTCATGCTTCCATCTGCTGAAAAGCTTTATGGAGATGAAGATTTCATTTTTCAGCACGACCTGGCACCTGCTCACAGTGCCAAAACCACTGGTGAATGGTTTACTGACCATGGTATTACTGTGCTCAATTGGCCTGCCAACTCTCCTGACCTGAACCCCATAGAGAATCTGTGGGATATTGTGAAGAGAAAGTTGAGAGACACAAGACCCAACACTCTGGATGAGCTTAAGGCCGCTATCGAAGCATCCTGGGCCTCCATAACACCTCAGCAGTGCCACAGGCTGATTGCCTCCATGCCACGCCGCATTGAAGCAGTCATTTCTGCAAAAGGATTCCCGACCAAGTATTGAGTGCATAACTGAACATAATTATTTGAAGGTTGACTTTTTTTGTATTAAAAACACTTTTCTTTTATTGGTCGGATGAAATATGCTAATTTTTTGAGATAGGAATTTTGGGTTTTCATGAGCTGTATGCCAAAATCATCAGTATTAAAACAATAAAAGACCTGAAATATTTCAGTTGGTGTGCAATGAATCTAAAATATATGAAAGTTTAATTTTTATCATTACATTATGGAAAATAATGAACTTTATCACAATATGCTAATTTTTTGAGAAGGACCTGTACAAGCGCAGATTCACCAAACCAGCGTGCAGTCCGTCACATCTCACATCTCACATCAAACTGTACGCTGCTATGCTAACAACAAGCCCTGGATAACCAGCGATGTCAAGGACCTTCTGAATAAGAAGAAAAGGGCTTTTAAAACTAAGAACCAGGAGGAGCTGAGGAGCGTACAGAAGGAGCTCAAAGTCTGCTTGCGTGAGGCGAAAGAGTCCTACAGGAGGAAAGTGGAGCGGAAGCTGCAGGTGAACAACATCAGGGAGGTCTGGGATGGTATGAGGACCATTACAGGTTATGGGCGAAGTAATGACAGAGCATCAGATGGTAACGTGGAGAAAGCGAACGAGCTCAACCTCTTCTTTAATCGTTTTGACTGCTCTGTTCCAGCGCTAACCGCTAGTAACTGTCCAGTCCTCAACACCTTACCCTCCCCCTGCCTGACGACTGCTCCAACTACTACAACTACTCCAAATGATACAGTCAGTAACCCCTCACTTCCTGAAACGGCTATGGAGGCACCCCCCCCTCAGGACACCATCACAGCTCCCCCTCCTCCTATCATTACTGCAGACCAGGTTAGACGTGAGCTGAGAAAAATCCGCACTAGAAGATCTGCGGGCCCAGACAAAGTATGCCCAAGACTTCTGAAGTCCTGTGCTGCTGAGCTGGGTGAACCCCTTCAGCACATCTTCAACATGAGTCTGCGATTGGGAAGAGTTCCTACACAATGGAAAACATCGTGCCTCATCCCACTGCCAAAAAAGAGGTGTCCAAGTGAGATGAGTGTCTTCAGACCTATCGCACTCACTTCACACATTATTAAAACCATGGAGCGACTGCTACTTCGCCTACTTCGACCCCAAGTTCAACATGCACTGGATCCACTTCAGTTTGCCTATCTGGAAAAGATTGGTGTTGAAGATGCCATCATATACCTTCTTCACAGGACCCACTCTTATCTGGACAAAGGAAGCTGTGCTGTTAGAATCATGTTTTTTGATTTTTCCAGCGCTTTTGACACCATACAGCCTCTCCTACTTAGAGATAAACTGACCAGTATGGAAGTGGACCCACACCTGGTATCATGGATTACTGACTACCTCTCTGGCAGACCACAGTTTGTGAGGCTAAGGAACTGTACATCGGAGACTGTTGTCAGCAACACAGGAGTACCACAGGGGACTGTACTTTCCCCTTTCCTTTTCACAATCTACACATCAGACTTTAACTACAACTCGGAAACCTGCCATATGCAGAAGTTCTCGGATGATACTGTTATTGTTGGGTGTGTTAGAGATGGACAGGAAGAGGAATACATTAACCTGGTAAGAGACTTTGTTGGATGGTGCGATGTGAATCATCTACAACTCAATGCATCAAAGACAAAGGAGATGGTAGTGGACTTTCGCAGGTCAGATTGGCCTACGCAACCAGTATCCATCGAAGGGAATGCTGTGGAAGTTGTCAGGAGCTACAGATACCTAGGGGTGCAACTGGATGACAAACTGGACTGGTCAGTGAATACTGACACTCTATACAAAAAGGGACAGAGCCGGCTCTATTTTCTTAGAAGGTTAAGGTCCTTTAATGTATGCAACAAACTCCTGAATATGTTCTACCAATCTGTTGTAGCCAGTGTTCTTTTTTATGCGGTGCTGTGCTGGGGTGGCAGCAATAAGAAGAAAGACGAAGCAAGACTGGACAAACTGATTAGACGAGCTGGTGCAGTGGTAGGCATTGAACTGGAACCACTGGTAACAGTGGCAGAAAAGAGGACACTGTGTAAACTCTATTCTATCATGGACAATGTCAGTCACCCACTGTATACAGTGATTATTAAACAGAGGAGCATGTTTAGTGACAGGCTGCTGTCTCAGAGCTGCTCCACGGACAGGCTTAGAAAGTCATTCGTACCCAGAGCCATTAGGCTCTACAACTCCACCAGGTAGGGACGGCTGACTGTAGCTAAAGACTGAGGGTTTCTAGTGTAGCCATGTGTGTACATACTCGTATGCACTTGTATGCACTTGTGTGCATGTGCAGGTGTATATATATATATATATATGTATGTATATATGTGTGTAGGTATTTGCATATGTGTACATGAGTATATATGTGTATGTATTTGCATGTGTGAATATGTATGTATATGGGTGTATATGTGTATATATATATTTGGCTATATTGGCCTCATTGTGCAATATTGTCACATGTCACTTTACTATTTAATAATTTAATTACTATTAAATTTTTACACTAGCAATATACCTCATGCATCATTACAGTTACCAGTTATTCATTTTATGTTAATCACAAGAAAGACTCTGTTCTATTTTTACTTTTCTGTTTGCTTTTGTTTTGTTTTGTACTGTTAATTATTTGTTGTATTATGCTACTGGGGCTTTAATTTCCTTCGGGATCAATAAAGTATCTATCTATCTATCTATCTATCTATCTATCTATCTATCTATCTATCTATCTATCTATCTATCTATCTATCTATCTATCTATCTATCTACCATTTAACTTTCATTCTGTAGTAACGAGTAACGAATTTACATACAGCGAATGTAACGGAGTAAAAGTACACAATTTCTTTAGAAAATGTGGTGGAGTAAAAGTGAAAGTTGCTGAAAATTTTTATACTCCAGTAAAGTACAAATACTTCAAAAAACTACTTAAGTACTGTAACGAAGTATTATTACTTCGTTACTATACACCACTGCTAAATATACAGTAAATGAAAGTTTAAGTTTATAAAGTGACCAATCACACAAAACAATATTTCTTTTTTGGCTGTTACTACTAAACGTAAATGTTTTCACATGAAAAGCCACTTTATTATTCAGAACACTAATATGTTCACCTTGCCGAAAAGAGCTTCACCATGCAAATACTGACTGACTCTGAACTCCAATGGTTTCCAGTAACCAGTAAAGCAAATTATTGCCAAAACCTGATTCCTGGCAGTTATTTGATTAAATGTCATTCTGTTGAAACACTTAGTGACATTTAAATCTGCTGTTTAAAAATATATCAAGTTAAGAGTTTCCAAGCTTAAGCCAGAAATATACTTACAGGTCATAATGCTGGTTCCATTTGGGGTCCAATGTGCTCTTGACTGTGTCTGTGGAGTGACACTGGCCCGAGCCATCAACAACAACTTTGGCAAAAGGGTCAGGCAACCCTGCAAAAGAAACACAATGACAAAGTGTCACCAAAACACACAACTGACAATGAAAAATCTGTAAAGGCAGCAGAGCAAAAATGAATGTATGTCCTTTTCAAAGTCAGTCATGCACTTGACAAAAGCAGATTCGTGATTAATCCATAAAATACAGCAATTCACAAGAAGGTTCTTATGCTTTAAAGCCAAACTAAAAGATATGTTAACAAGATGTGTCATTAAAGTCTGCAGTATTGTAATTAAAATTGCAGTGGTGATGAGACCTGCCACCTTGTTAATAAAAAATACATTAAAATGACATTGACTACTCAGATTGTCATTATAGTTAGAGATATTAGACATATTTTATAGTTTGAGAGCAATTACAACTTTTAAGTGTGAACTAAGTTTGCTTCCCATCAAGAGGTACAACATGGGAGTTGGTTTAAATTTTGGCAGCATTTGTCCCTCAATAAGGTTTACAGAGAACCCTTGAATAGTTTTGTCAGTGCAGTTCAGTTTTGAAAGTTATTTTTTTGCCCATACATGATTGATACGAGACTTCAGCAACAATTTGTGGTTTTTAACGTCTGATTCTCCTCTTCAGGCTGCACCATACTTTTTCAGTAGAAGACAAATCTGCACTACAGGCAGGCGAGTCACACACACACTCAGTGTCTACAAAGCCATGCCGCTAAAATGCATGGTAAACCGTGGACTACCTGGAAAAATGAGTCACCTTAATGGCAGCATGTATCTCTCCAAAATCTTAATATATAACTGCATTAATGGTACCCTGACACGTCAGTCACCTATGCACCTTTAATTGCATTTTAGAAAACTTTTCTGGAAATGGGTTTTTAATATCAATTATGACTTTTGGGAACTGCATTATTCTTGCATTTTTCTTCCTACAAATTTGTCATTGCTGAGTGTTTATCCATGTCTGCCTTCTACACTTTCTTGTGTTGTCATGCTAGTGTGTAGAACAGTTGCTGGAAATTTGTACTTTTGTACGTGGGATGAATATGATGCACTTGTGCATTAGTCATTAGCATAATATGTGGGCCAGGAATGGTTGAGGTCAGTGGGACAGACAGGCATGTCTGTCACTCTAAGCAGTCCTGCTACTCTGTGAGGTCATTAATGACTCAAGTACAGTAAGCTTTAGCCCATGTGCTGCGTAGCCAAACAGCTGTGGGCGGAATTTGGTTTAAGTTTTTAAAAAATCATGAGTTCCCCTGATAGGAATTGATAGAGCTGATATGTCTATTAGAAAATCCACACCCACTTTGTACTTAATACTCGGCACAACCATAAATATTAATCAAAAACTTTGAATTTATAAAAATAAATTAGGATATGTTTAGAATGGTGCTTTGGTGCAAACTGTTTGCATTTACAGCTTTAAGATGTCTTCAGCAGAAATAATACATTAATTGCAGCACTGTGGTTGAAGTTTGAACAACTGACTTAGGCATATTTCTCAAGAAGGTTACAAGGGTCACTTCTGAAGGCTTTGCAAAATTTTTTAATGGAATTTAAGTCAAGAGATTGGCTAGGCCGTGCAAGACAAAGTAGTTATTTTGGCTTTATGTTTGGAGTTCTTGTCTTCTTGAAATGTCAACAATATATATATTCTTTAAATTAATGGTTGCCAAGTCTGATTTTTAAACATACACACTGCTTAACTAAAGATCAAATTGTGTCCAATTAAAAAAAAAACAATAGGGTATATATTACATATTTCTCAAACACTTGTAAATGCTTACTTTCCTACTATTTGTTTATAGATAGATACATACAACAACCACTGACAGTAAAAAAACAGGTTTATATTCTAACTGAACTAAATCTAAAACCGACAGAATGTAGACACGTACATAGCATACAATAATTATAGATACTCTTACAAATTTCTGAAGTCTGATGGCAGACTATTCAATAATATTTATATTTCAAAATACAAATGTCAAAAAATGTGTGTGAATCTGAAGTGAATAAATTATGAATTTGAAAGTTATAAAGTATGATTAACGAAAATAAAATTAGCTGAACAAGTGAGTAAAGCAGTAAGACATGCTTAAGAATGTAGCAAACAAAATAGCAAAAAACATACATTAGCTGCATTAGTTACATACCATCCATGAAACTAAACTAAAAACAAGAAAATATACTTACTGAAAAAGTCTTTCTTGGCAAGGTTCTTGGCACATAACACTAAAAGAAAAACAGAGGGGCGTGAATTTCCTAAAATAAATTGCAATTTAAGCAATTTAATCTATTACACACCAAAAGACAAAAAATTTAAACATTCAAACAAGACAATGGCAGGGTCTGTCATGATCAGTAACTTATGTCCAAGAGGTCATATCTCGACAGTATCTAAAAAGAACATTGATAAATCAGAAGACTAAATATGGGGTTTAACAGTGTTTAAGATCATCTTATTTTATTGCAGGTGACAGTTTTGAATGCCCGCCCCAACTGAAGAAAAGTGATGATTTGTAAATAAAGGGTAAGAAAATCAACATTTTGACAATAGAACTGAAATTCACTTGTTTGACACAAGCAAGACTAAATAAATCTATCAATGTTTGTCTAGTTTGTCAGCTTGATGACTACAGCGTTTCAGCCCCAGCATGTTCTGCAGAAGCTAGTTGCAAAGTGCACTGTTCAGCAGTACTGTTGGATGAAATATAAGCACTAAGGTTAATACTAGGGATTTAACATTTTCAAATCCTTTCATCAAAAGGCAATCATCAGTCAGAGGTTAAATGTTAACAGCCAATAGTAGTAACTGATCAAAATATTCACAACACATTTATAAGCTTTAAGCCAACGCAGCTTTCAATCTAAATGTGACTATCAAACAGTAACAAGAACATACAAATTACCAGAACAAGTTCAGCATCAAAAAATAGCTAGCAGTCCATTAGCGCACAGACATTTAAAAGCTACTCTGATCTGCAACTATACTGGGACATTAGTTGAAATATTATAAATATATACTTGCAGTCCAGTGTGCTTAGAATCAACAAGCATGTTTGGTTTAAATAATTACTATTACAGCATGTTCTTCACCGAGGGGATGCACCTGACAATGGCACTATCACAGCTGGATAGAGAGAGAGGTCTGTGGCATCGCTCTAAATCAAAACTCTGAACTGAGCTGTTAAGAAAAGAAACTGAAATAGCCCTAACAGACAGCATTATGGTTATGTTTTGCTATAAAGTTTATGTAAAAGATTTAGGACAATGGTTTTCTTACTGCAGACCACAAGACCTGCAAGAATTAGTTAGTTTTTGTATGAATCGGTGTCAACACACTATGAGAAACTGCCTTTGTCACGGTGCTGAAATAGCGCTGACACTAAGAAAATGCACCAGTGAACAGTGGAGGTCATTCCAACAATGTGTAAATACACAAACATATAAACAGTATCTCCTGCCAAAAAGATTTATCATTACCACTAACTTATTTTACTTATATCCACAAAAACATGTATCACACAGAACAGATGACACTACAATACTTTAGCTAATAAAATGTTCACACCACCCTGTCCCACTAACACACATGAACCTGACTCAGTTATTGTTTCTCAAGCGTCAAAATGGCAAGGAAGTCTAAGGCCTCGACCTTAGCCCTTAATGAACCATATTGCACGTTGCAGTTATATACTGAAAATGTAGAGCCTTGCTTAAATCTGCTAAAACTGGACATGACAGATTAGTGCTTGAAAAATAACCTCAGAGCTACAATTACACTGGGTGCATTTACATGTACACTAATAATTTAATTACATTTAGATGTGATTTTCTAAATGTCATGCAGACAGCAGGTACTGGGATTAGGCTAGGACGTGGTTCAAGGCCGGACAGTCAGGTTGCCACAGTTGGGCCGTTGAGTAAGGACCTTAACCCTCGGTTGGTTGGATTGTATTAAGTCACAAGTCAGTTTGGATAAAAGTGTCTGCTAAATGCTGTAAATGTCAACATAAAGCAAAAGGAATTCCTGTATAAATTCCTGTATCGCCCAACTGTTTAGCTATTGTCCTAATCAAACTGGCTATTGATAAGAATTTTATTAAATATACAAATTGCTAGAGCCGCTCAGGTGGCGCAGCGGTAAAACACACTAGCACACCAGAGCTGGGATCTCGAATACATCATATCGAATCTCAGCTATGCCATCCGGCTGTGCTGGGCGGCTACATGAACAAGGATTGGCTGTTGTTCACAGGGTGGGTAAGCCAGACCAGGGTTCCTCGTTACTGGTGTACTGGTGTACTTGCAACCTCTGCTGGCTGACTGATGGCGCCTGCGCAGAGTTGGGGAACAATGCCGATCAGGGTGTGTCTATTCATGCACAAGGCTGATCCGCATATGAACTCGCCTTGTGCAGTCGGTACTGCACACGTGTCGGAGGGTTGTATCGGTAGAGGTGAGGCATAACGCAATAAGGGTAATTGGATATGACTAGATTAGGGGAGAAAATGGGGGGGGGGGGGGGGGGGGTGTAGTATCACTTGATAATCACTTTCCCAAGCATTATAATTGATGAAAGAGAAGGCACGCGCATGAAGAGTTGACATAGTTGAACAAAATAGAGCAGACACAGAGTTAAAATATAGCAGACACAGAGTAATGGCGGATACTAGAGATGTGCCGATCGGGGTTTTTGGCACCGATTCCGATCTGCGATCTCCTTTCAGGGACATCGGCCGATAGCCGATTGCGATCGGGGGAGGGGGGGTTGGGGTGGTTTAGCAGTAAATAAAATAAATAAACTTAAAAAGAGCCTCACAGTGAAGATAAACCGGAGCAGCGCGCGCGCGTGTGTGCCCTTAGAAGATACGCTTTGTTCACAGTATCGCTATAAGTGATTAATTGATTCATGAGTCGATTCATTTTTCGCCAAGCGTAAGTTTCTCTTCTCAGTTATCTCTCAGTGTTTACTGTTATTAACTAAATGTCGTGGTTTTAAATAAACACCAGCTACTACAGAACATTCTGTGTGACTCTCTTACATTAAAAAGCTTCATTAAAAAGCTTAATTAAACTGCTATTACCACAGATCTGTAACCGACTCAGACTCGTTCCGTCTAAGGAGCTAAAAGTTCAGCAGATGATCCTGAACTAACGAATTTGGTAATGAATAAACTTTTGCCTCTGATTGGCTCTGTAACGTTTTCTGTTCTCATCTACATCACAAGTAAGAACCGCTTACGATTTACCAAAGTGAACCAGGAGTTTATATAACGTGCTGATAGAATCGACTCAGATGTGACCGGGTTGAATTATCTTTTTAAAGTAAATATTACAATCAGCAAAATTACATCGTATGTATGATGCACAACGTTAATGATGTTATTTTAGGTCATGAAGAGCTTTCACTGTGGTTTCTGTACGATGGTTGATGAATGGTGATGTGATGGTTGGCGTCTGGATCAATCCACTGAGCTGTTAACTTAACATGGTCTTTATATATCACACGATCGGATCGGCTACTTTTAGGAGATATCGGCCGATCGCCGATAGCATATTTTGATTAAAAATCGGCCGATACCGATTCATAGCCGATCGATCGTCCCATCTCTAGCGGATACTGTTCACCACTGCTCCCATCTGACATTACAGACGTACAGCACAACAAATAAACAATTCTTGTGATTTAAATAAAGAGCTTGACTGTGTGCAAGGCTGTGCTGCCAAGGAATATTAATGCAACAACAGTGGCCGTTAATTGGAAGGTCTTGGCTTTAGGTCAGAAAAATGACCTAAAAATGATGCTCCGGACATGAATAAGGTACAGCTGAGCTAAAGAGGGGGGAGGAGGAGGTCTACATGGTAAACAGCAGCAGTTTCTTACAGTAAAGGTTGCTTCGAGCCTGACACCACCCACCTCCACCTACTCCATCTTTCATAGCACTCACAGCAGGGAACACCTCATTAGATCAGAATACATGGGGGAAGGAAAGACCAAAAAATTATACTTAAGAAAAAAAAAAGGATTCCCACTTTCTATTGCTCATGGCTACCCAGTGGTCTAGCAACATAGAATAATGGTTACTCAGGCAACCAGGATTAACTGGAAGAGCTGCACTGCATAAGTAATGAACTGGAGATCAAAGTCCACTATTATGATTAAGCTAAGCTTCACCTGAGGGCTGAAGCAGTCAGTAGGAAATGCCAAAAAATACACAAGTTTGCCGTTTCAAAATATTAAGGCAAATATGTCAGCAATTTTCTAAATCTGACATTTGTAAAAACATCTGTAGCCATGGAGACAGTAGCAGCACAAAGATTTTAACCAGAGGTTCTTAATCAATTAAGAAATATTGGCCCACCCATAAAGAATGTTTAGCGAGATTTATTTGTTTAAGTTTCAACAACGTGTTTAACACATTACTTTGTCATTTATTACATAGAGTTATGTTTTTAAACAGTTTGTTGATTATTTCTATTTCAATCAATTTTATTCTTCAGTTTTTATAGCTGCAAGAAAGTTAAGGACTGTTCTTGTAATTTCTTGGGTAAGGGTTTCTTTAATAGTTCCAGGTATGTGTAGTTGTCTCTTTTTGGTGTATTAGGGGCATTCTATCAGAATATGTTTAGTTGTGATCAGTGTTTATTATATTTAGAGAGATTTGTAATGTAAACAGTTACTGTTAATACAGTTCATTGACATTTAGTTTTTGGCTTTTGAACATTTACATGCCTCTCATTGCTTTCTCTGACACTTTCCCCATAAGTAATAATCAATTCAGTTCAATAAAAAGAAAAAACTCATATCCATATGGTAGGCAGTTCATACACCTTGGAAAAAAGAAGGTGCACAGTACAACAAAAAATATTTTCCAGCATTTCCCAAAGTTGTATTAATTTTAATAGAACTCTCTTCCTATTTAGATTTCACTGAGCTTAAAGAAGGGAAACACCGTCTGGCAGAAATGGAATTCTTTTTTACTGGTTAAACAAAAGCACGAAACCTAAAACCTAAATCAGTGTTTTTATCTAACCTACACACATTAAGGCATGAGAGATTGCCCAGTACCCCTCCAACATCTGGCAACATTCCTTTAAACATGCTTTTAGCCCAAGCAGAACAGACTGCAACTGGGACCCTAAAAAAGGCTCTTACAGCTTTACCGCCATATTTTTAGTAAGCAAGTTGCAAACCAAAGACAACATGTTTGTAGAGTCAGCTTTACCCTAATGCACACACACGCATGCACACATAGCAAACCCAACAAATAGAACATGTACAAGCAAAGCATAGGGTATTACACGTCTATTGTGTCTTTAAAGGACTGCGGGCTGTCTTAAAATTCTTAGCCGTGTGCTTTCTTTAGGCCTTTTTGAAAAGAGACTTTAAATTTAACCAATCAAAAGAGACCTGGTTTAGAAACGGAATTGAAATAAAAATCTAGTGATCAATACAGTGTATCACAAAAGTGAGTACACCCCTCACATTTCTGCAAATATTTCATTATATCTTTTCATGGGACAACACTATAGACATGAAACTTGGATATAACTTAGAGTAGTCAGTGTACAACTTGTATAGCAGTGTAGATTTACTGTCTTCTGAAAATAACTCAACACACAGCCATTAATGTCTAAATAGCTGGCAACATAAGTGAGTACACCCCACAGTGAACATGTCCAAATTGTGCCCAAAGTGTCAATATTTTGTGTGACCACCATTATTATCCAGCACTGCCTTAACCCTCCTGGGCATGGAATTCACCAGAGCTGCACAGGTTGCTACTGGAATCCTCTTCCACTCCTCCATGATGACATCACGGAGCTGGTGGATGTTAGACACCTTGAACTCCTCCACCTTCCACTTGAGGATGCGCCACAAGTGCTCAATTGGGTTTAGTCCATCACCTTTACCTTCAGCTTCCTCAGCAAGGCAGTTGTCATCTTGGAGGTTGTGTTTGGGGTCGTTATCCTATTGGAAAACTGCCATGAGGCCCAGTTTTCGAAGGGAGGGGATCATGCTCTGTTTCAGAATGTCACAGTACATGTTGGAATTCATGTTTCCCTCAATGAACTGCAGCTCCCCAGTGCCAGCAACACTCATGCAGCCCAAGACCATGATGCTACCACCACCATGCTTGACTGTAGGCAAGATACAGTTGTCTTGGTACTTCTCACCAGGGCGCCGCCACACATGCTGGACACCATCTGAGCCAAACAAGTTTATCTTGGTCTCGTCAGACCACAGGGCATTCCAGTAATCCATGTTCTTGGACTGCTTGTCTTCAGCAAACTGTTTGCAGGCTTTCTTGTGCGTCAGCTTCCTTCTGGGATGACGACCATGCAGACCGAGTTGATGCAGTGTGTGGCGTATGGTCTGAGCACTGACAGGCTGACCTCCCACGTCTTCAACCTCTGCAGCAATGCTGGCAGCACTCATGTGTCTATTTTTTAAAGCCAACCTCTGGATATGACGCCGAACACATGGACTCAACTTCTTTGGTCGACCCTGGCGAAACCTGTTCCGAGTGGAACCTGTCCTGGAAAACCGCTGTATGACCTTGGCCACCATGCTGTAGCTCAGTTTCAGGGTGTTAGCAATCTTCTTATAGCCCAGGCCATCTTTGTGGAGAGCAACAATTCTATTTCTCACATCCTCAGAGATTTCTTTGCCATGAGGTGCCATGTTGAATATCCAGTGGCAAGTATGAGAGATTTGTACCCAAAACACCAAATTTAACAGCCCTGCTCCCCATTTACACCTGGGACCTTGACACATGACACCAGGGAGGGACAACGACACATTTGGGCACAATTTGGACATGTTCACTGTGGGGTGTACTCACTTATGTTGCCAGCTATTTAGACATTAATGGCTGTGTGTTGAGTTATTTTCAGAAGACAGTAAATCTACACTGCTATACAAGTTGTACACTGACTACTCTAAGTTATATCCAAGTTTCATGTCTATAGTGTTGTCCCATGAAAAGATATAATGAAATATTTGCAGAAATGTGAGGGGTGTACTCACTTTTGTGATACACTGTACACTTATACTATTTACAACAGCAGCACAATTTATATTGCCTTTTGCTCTAGACCAGGCCTATTTGATCGAGACTAAAACATCACTCCACTTATTGTACCAATACCAAAAATCTGCCTACAACTCCAGTAACAATATATTATAGTGCTTTAGTTAGCCAATACTACTTATTTATTTATCAATCTAGGAATGTAACTGATTAATAACAAAGCAGCTAAAAGTCATTATGTTTAATTAAAGGTTCATTTAAATTCATTCCAACAGTGGATGGTTAATAGTTAAATAAAGAGCACAGCCAAAAATCTCTAACACAGCTAAGCACCACTAGGAGAACTGCGGTACTCTGATGAAATTTGACCAAGCTGAAATTCAACAAGCTGTTAGTGCATGTGAAGCACACGTTGCCCAAGTGCTGTCGTGCTGAAATTACACACCTGAAAACAGGTGCCTACCTGTCAGTATTAAGGATATCAAACGCTGCACTTAGATGAACATGCGGCTGTGTAAAACGTTTTTTTTTTTTAAACAAACAAGATTTAAACATTTAGCTTCATGCCCCAATTTAAAGTTTACACTGCTAGTCTAGTTATATTAACTAAAAATTAGAGTAGCTAAGATTTCTTAACATATGTAGCTGTAATGGCTTCAAAGCTTCTAACTTTCATTAAAATAATTGTTTAAAATGCTGAACTAGTTCTCGTCTTAATATTTATGTTCATATCTATATAAAAAAAGTACTGAGTAGGTTCAATAAAGGCCAGACCCATATGGCCAGACAAGTGGGTTGATTTAATTAATCTCAGAAACAGCAAGTGTGCTCACAGAAAGCCATGGTCAGTACCCACAGACAGTGGTCTGAGGAGGGACAAGCCACAAATTGCAGACAGGATGCTAGTCAGCCAAGACTCATTGATGCCAGAGGACACAAAGGCTATGGCGTCTTGTAAAGAACAACAGAGGGGCTACTGTGGCTCAAAGTGCAGACAATTTTAATCTTGGTGAATGCGTCACGACACTCCCGTGTACTTTACAGCACGATTGAAGGCCAGTCAAAATGTTCTCTCCAAGACTATATAGCTGGCCAGAAGAAGCAGCACTAGGATGTACACAGGACAATCCATCTTGCAATGCACAGAGGCTAAAGAACTCGCTGGTGATGTACTGGTATCAGATACCACAGGACTCTTTCAGATGTCTTGTGGAGTCCATGTTTCGACAGGTCAGAGCTGTTGTAACAGCATATTAGGTGGTTGGTCCTAATGTTTTGAATGTGTGTACATGTCAAAAACATGAAATATAAAAGGCCATTAGGAGTTAACAGGAACTTGCATGAAATTAAGGAAGTAATACTAGACAAGGGCACATTTATCTTACATATTTAACTTTAGTTTGAACTTCTATCCCTATTGACGCAAAACATAAAAATAAACATAAATGCAGACGATATATTTTAGAAACATCTATAAGCTATTATTATTGTACAGTACTTCAATATAGTGCACAAAAGTAGAAAAAAGAAAACATTTGGGGTTCATTGGATAAAAACAAATAGAAATGTAATAAATAATGTTTTATCTTGGCTAAAATTTTTGTGCATACCCAGTTTGTGAAAGGACAGTTCAGAAAAGCAATGCTTAGAAATTGGTGTGTTAGAATAAACTGTCACTGACCAAATAAGTAATTATGAAAATGTGCCCCCTAGTCAAATCAAAATGTAATCAAAATTTGTATTGATCTGGAGCCCTACACAATATACTATATTTTTACAGACAGAATGTTATCACACATAAATATAGAATAAATTTGGTATCTGTTAATAACCCAAAATATTTAAACACTGGCCTGAAGTTAATGCTATCCAAACTGCAACATTTATCTATGCAGTATCTAGCAGTATCTATGACATTTTTCTTTTTAACTCGGACACAAAAACACATACATTGTGTGTACATGCCCCCCTTCCCTTGATAAAGACACAGCCCCAGATCATTCTAGCACCAGACTTTATTGCCAGACCACTTGGCCTTTTGTTTTTAAAAACATGAACATTATTTATACTGTATAAAAACAATCATCATCAACCATAGTCAGGTAGAAAAGTTTCTAATATTTCCATGAAACCAGTTACAAACACCTCATTAACTGATTAGTCAGCTGTTAAACTGGCCTTGTCAGACAAATCCCTCATGTACGTTAATCCCTAAAAATCACAAGCTGTTATTAATGTCATATTACACCTCCCTCAAAGCGTTTTTCCTCACACACAGACATTGACTGTTGCTCATCAATGGGCCAGCATTTTGCCATTGGGAAGCTCTGACTACATGACTAATGGTTCATTTCTAAACATGCTGAAAAACCTGCTGAGTCTCATTGACTGAGCAACAATGGCCACTGCCCCGCACGCAACATCTAAACACTGTCGGTCATAATATGACTAAACTTTTAAAGCCTGATCACCTTCCCGAACTTTAATAAAATGATGAGGAAATGCACTTTACATGTTTCTGTACAGGTAAGCATTGTAGCTGCTTGGTCACTTTGTTTTGTTGAAATACATTAAATTCCTCTTCTTTTTGCCTCATCAGATGAGCAAAGCAGCTGTTTGTTCTATCTATGTAGACAGAGCAGAGATAAGGCAGGTATGCTGGCTACACTGGGCTGCAACCTCATCACTCAGCAACTGCATCGATGCACTGCTGCTGTACTTGTATCATAGGGTCAAATCAAGTAAGAGCCTACTGCAGGGGAGAGCTGCCAGACTGACTAAGCTTCCATCACACCACTCATCTCGTATTTTCCTCAGAGCCCTTACATGTCTTATATAGTCAGTTTTAGTTATGGGAACAGAAATTCAATGATCAAAACGAGTTTAACAGTCCATGGCAAGAAGAAACTTTGGGTTAAATCCAAAGCTGAATATCCATCCAGAACTGTTGCAACATCTACAGTAGAACCCTCTTATCAACAGATTTGTTTACAGTAATTTAGTTACCCAAGGTTCAAATATATTAAACCAAGTTTTAAATTGTGTGTTACTGTAAATAGCATGTTGAAATAATCTTGCGTCATCCTGCTCAGGACATGAATCATCTTTGTCCTGCATATCCACACTGTATGTGCTACCCACAGTTAGACCCATAGTAATAGGACTGAATTTAACATCTGAATTCAGTGATAAAGAGGTGTGTTCTGACACTTTTGTTTATATGTGTATGTACAGTATAAGGAAAAAAGCATTACATTAAATTTCAGACATCCACAGGAACCACAGGAATTCTTAGACTGTATACCCCAAGAATAAGGGTGGACTACTACACTTCTAGCTCTTATTTTTCTTCTAATCTTATTTTTGAAAATAATTGAATGGATGTACATTATGCTTAAGAGTGACTAACAGTGGTTCAAAACATCACATGCAGCAGCACCAAGTAAGCATTGCCCAGAGGGAGTCAACTTAAGTGCTGTGCATTGTTGCATGCATGAGAAGACATGTCATTTTCTCAAGCTGAGACAATAGGTCGGACAGGCCAGCTTGTACTCTGGATCCTGCGTGTTCCCCACAGAAAACTTTTTCAGCTGAGGTACCCAGCCTGTGCTGTAGCACCAGGTCACAGAATGGAAGAGAGACACACCTTAGAGGAAACGGAAGATGAGGGGAAAAGCAGCACAAGGCTGAAGAAATACAGCAGCAAACTGTGAGCACACACCATTGCAATGTGTTTAGTCATACAGTCTGAGTAAAAAGGACATCCTGAGACCAGTGTGATGCGTGTTAATCACAGGGCTCTGCCACCTCAATGCAGACTGACATTTCGTTACTCATAACGGCAATAGCTTGTGCTCATGCACTTCGCAATACCAAGAAGAGTGCACTAAATAAGCCATAAATTATCTGTGCACTACAAATATCATAATCAGTCTTGTTAGATGAGCCTTCCTGTGCGTGTTTTACTGAATTCTAGCGCAGACATCACATTCCATCCCATCAAGGGCTATGGGAAAACCAATAGCAAAAAGCACTGGAGATGTGCTTTTGTCATTTTTAGTACTAAACTGAAAATAAGCTCTCGTTCACTAGGGTCGAACTGCAACAGTTCTCAACAACCTTGCGCTAGTATTAGAAGAGCTGGTGGTTGACATTTTAAGTAGTTACAAAAGCGTATTACCTCCGCTTATAATTACCGAATGCAGAAGTTAGAGACTGGACAGAATTTGTAATTGATGCCCCACTTGAAAAGACAGTTAAACATGACAGAATACGATTCAGTTTTTTTATTTAAATTTACATTATTACATTTTAATACCCTGTTATATTATATGTACACCATGAGGTTTTTGGCTAGACTACCAGCCCCAATCACAGTTTAAAAAGTTAAGATTATTAAGAAAGAAAACATGAAAGAAAAAGAAAAATGTATGGTGAAAAAAGAAGATTCAAATATTATTTTTCCTTTCACTTTTTGTTAGCTTTTTTTCTTTTAGTTGAGAGAGGTGTGGGTGTCTGCATTTGTGTCTATTGGGGTGTGTGTTAGTCGAAGGTGTGTTCTTAAAGAAAAAGTAAGCCAAGGTGTTTAGGTGTGTATAACACCACAACACAGCTTTTTTGCAAGAATCTGCTTTTATGCACACACGTCCTACTGAGACAAAGAAGTGACCCTGAAGGAGTCAGTATGACCTCGGTGTGCTGACCAGTAATCTAAACCAAGATAGTGTCTGCATGGCAAGACTCTTGACTTGCCTCTCAGACAGTTTGAAATGTGAACATTTCTTTGTTTCTGCAGTCCCTACAAAGCTGCAGCCGGCACAGCATGCCACCGCCACAACAGCGCCAAAACTGACCCCACAAAATATTGTAAATAGTCAGGGTATTTAAACAAATTCTAGTCTAACACACAATAAGGGATGCAAATTTTGTACATGCTAAATGACGGTATTCAACATTTACAATCAATAAAAAGTACGAGTTGATTAGTTTTGTTTATGCTGCTTCAGCATTTGGGCCCAGAATTAGAGTCCTCTTCTGTTGTTTTTACCATCCTGTTACAAAAGGTTATAACTTTCCTTTTGCTTTTTGGCAGGAAAATGTTTGATAAGAAGTAAAATAGAGACAGCAAGAATGGCTTTTTTTTAGCATGTTTACTAAACTGATGTCAAATATGCTCTCCATGTTGCTCTGCAGACAAGCCAATAGAGCAAAATATCAACCCAGCAATTTAGTGGTAAAATTCAATTCAAGAAAAATTATAAATCACTTTAAACTAAAGAATTAAAGTCAAGACATAAGTACTAATTTCAATTGTCTATTTACAAATAACCAATATTCAGGTTACAGATCCAGAGCCATAGCACATATAGGTGTGTGTGTGTGTGTGTGTGTGTGTGTGTGTGTGTGTGTGTGTGTGTGTGTGTGTGTGTGTGTTCTGTTTTTTTTAGATAAATACAAATTCCTGACTTTGAGGAGTGCTTCATATATGAAATCTCACTTTCCTTTACTGCTGTGTTTCTCTACATGTACTGGAAATTGTAGAAATTAGCTGTCTGACTTAAGATGCACAGCATTTCAATCTTCTTAAAATCTAGTTCTGATCTGTCAGTTTTGACTATTGTAATAAACCTTACCACATAGCAAATAACATCTATATCTCTGCCTTCTCTTTTTCTTGCAAGTAATTGGCTTAATGCTAAAAATAAGGCAGGGTACAGTGGCACAGCAAGTTGTGTGGGTGAAGCGATTGATAAAGAATAAATAAAACCAGCAGGATGGTGCACTGTAATTTTCTCCATTCTTTTTCAACAAATATCACCTTCTAAGCTATGATTATCTGAGTAGTCAAGAAGTCCTTTGCAACACTGTAGCAACCAAATCAAGCAAACACAAGATGTATCACACTACTTACATTAAGTTTGTGTGCCAAAAAACTGCATGCATGTCTCTCTGTCTTAAGTAAATCAGCTTCTTTTTCCAATACGGCTATCATTTTTATTTTGTTTTTGTGCTGTCCTGTGTATGCATGTTCATGCTTTCCATGCAAGCAAAACAATTTTAACTTGCATAAACTATTATGGAGGCTGATTTAGAATAACTGAAAGCAGAGGTGCATGGATAATAAATCTTTATGAACAATTCTAATTTCTTTGCATCTAAATTAACCAATGAACTATTTTTAAATCAACGTGTAGCCTTTTCAACACATGAATCAGAAAAGTACTGTTGTACTTTGGTAGTTTTAACAACAAGTAATTTGATGGGGTGTGTGTGGCATGTATTGGCACCCTGTTCAGGGTTTTCCTGCCTTACACACAGAGTTTTCAAGTGGAACCAGGCCAGCTGCAACCCTGATCAGAATTAACTCACCAGTACTGGCATACTACAACGTTACTGCTGCTAAACAGTATTTTCCCCACAAACACACAGACAAAGATGCAGCACTTGGTCTTTAAAATAAACTTAGAATGGAATTCCCTAAAAGACTGGAGAGTATGTGCCACAAGAGTAGGGGTGGTAACATCACACAAATTTTAAAATGCAACACACATCACATATGTCCTAATACATTAAACTGTCAAAATGTAGAGCAAAAATATCAGGACTACATCACAGTGTGGCTAATCCCATTCCTTCCAGCATTTAAATTAAACACTAGAGCATTTTGTTCTGCATGCGTGTCTGCTTGAGTAAGACAGGCTAACACTGTTTAGTGCTGCACTAAATAGTGTGGGCAGAAAAATTACAATAACGTCTTGTTTATTAGTATGACTAGGTGTCCAATGATTCCATGCAGCTAGCAAACCAACTTGTGTTTTTTAAACCCCTAAGAAAGGAGCACTACCAACAAAAAAGAAGGTTCTTTTTAAAAAGCATCTGCTTAAAAAAGCACAAGCATAATGTTTTAAACACAGTTTGCACAAATATAAAAAAATAAAAATAAAAAAAAACATCAGATTTTCCCCATATCACACTGCGCTAGACTACAGAGTAACACGTGTAAACCCACCCCCACCTCATACCCAGCTAAACTGCACATCATACAGAGGAATGTTAGAGGGGCCACAAGTTTCAAATGCCTACATGGCCATGAACATGAACAGACTCCCTGGGACCTGCCATGACTGTGTGTGGGATGAAGAGAGCAAGGCAGTCAAAAGAGACAGAGGTGGGGAGAACAGACAGAGCGAGAAAGAAAACAAGAAGAAAAATATGTAGGTATGCACGCCGCACGTGACGCTGAAATACTGAGGGAATTTTAAACAGACCCACGCTCCTTACTGAATATGCAGTATTCCCCCACTACTCAACAGTTTAAAGCTACAGTAAGCCTTTTTTTAAACTGCCATTCAATCAGAGGCTAATGGTCATTTTTGGCTAGTCAAAACTAAGTTTAATCTGAGCCTCATCAGACAAAAAAGCCTTACAAGTACAATTAAGCACAGGGTTTGTTTGTCACAAGAGTAGGGTCACAAAATTCTAAAGATAAAAACGAGATTCAAAGATAACTAATCAGAACAGTTTGCTACTGTCAAACAAACAATAGCCCCAAAACCACAAATATAAATTCGTTTGTCTTCTTTTACTTTAAAACCAAGCTTTAACTTCATACCAACCAGCCTTTCAAAAAGAAAAGCAAACAGCTTTTTAGCTTGTCCAATTTTTACCCAATTGTGTTATGCTTCCTCTCTACTGGTGCTGACTCCCGCCCCTGATTGAGGACAGCAAACTGACACACGCCCCGCCCCCTCCAACACGTGAGCAGCAGCCGACTGCATTTTTTCACCTGCACCAGCTGAGTTCATACGCGAATCAGCCCTGTGCACGAAGAGCCACACCCTGATCAGCATTATTCCTCTACGCTGTGCAGATGCCATCAATCAGCCAGCAGAGGTCGTAATTGCATCAGTTATGAGATCCATTGTTCATATAGCTGCCCAGCCCAGCCGGATGGCAGAGCTGAGATTCGATAGGATGTATTCGAAATCCCAGCTCTGGTGTGCGAGCGTATTTTAGCGCTGAAGCATTTTCACTGCTGAAGTGATAACCTTTTGATTACCAGTCTAGTATCTTAATCGCTAAGCTACCACTGCATAATACCAATAGCCAATATCTGGTAAATCATGACTGTTTAATTAGGAAAACAGCTTGATATCAAAATGAAAAAGCAATTAAGAAAAAATTATTATTTCAAAACCAAAATAAATATAGGTCAGACATAACACTTTGTGAAAACATTGTTAACAGATCTCCAGGCAATTCCTTACAAAGGCTAACACTGTGTAGTGTGATAATTACAGATGTGCACACAGGAAGCATGTGCACACTTGTAGTGCCCACCAGTCCCTATGCCCTCATTAAACAAGAGGCATGGAAAAATCTATTATTTAATACATATAAACAAAAGATTAAGTCTGCAACATGTAATCAAAGTTTTCTATCCCCTCGCAAATCTAACTCCTATTGTATCACCAAATGTTTATAATATTAGACCTAACTTGTGCTAATCAGCCAAACGGAAAACGATAAAACTGGTATTCAGTCAACTATGTATACCAGATGTATTAAGTAATAAAGTTTAAAGACATAATGTTTGTTACAACCACATGCTATTTATCTAAGTGCAGTGTCGGTTTTATAGGTCTAGGTCACATACAGCATCATCTGGCAAGCACATTAAGGTAAACACAGCTGTTTAGAAGCAACAAGCAAATCCCAGTGCTTTACATACCCTATTTTAGAGCTAAAAAACATACTGTACTTCTTGTTTTGTAAGCGTGTGTACGTTAAACAAGACTGTTTTGGTAACCATGGCTTAACATTCTTGCATAGCTGCATCCACCCCTTCTTGTACATTAACATAACAATACATTAACATAACAATATTAACAGACAGTACGAAATCACCCCATTAATCCCCAATCCTTTGGACACGGTAGGGTGCAGCAGAAAGCATACGACAGCAGACATCAGCACTAAAGTTAGATAAAACTGAAAGTACATGTAAAACCAAATATTACATGATTTTTAGCTTCTAATTATTAATCATTTCCATAATGACCTTCTTTATCTCTGAAACAGTGTTTGCTTCAAGAATAAATACAAAAAGGGGTTTGCAGAGGGAACAAAACTGAAGTGTGGGCTTTTCAGGATTTCCTTTTAGTCTTAATAAAATTACTTACAGCTGCCTCATGCCTAGGACCACATGTTAAACCAAATACAATATGAATTACACTAAGTTCAACTTAATTCAGGTGTTCTTTTACATATAATATAATATATTGCTTGTATGTTGTGTATTAAATCATACTACACTATACACTAATTGCCAAAACCAAATAACTTGTGTGTGAACATACTTGGCAAACAAGTCTGATTCTGATAAAGTTAGAACTGTTTTCTAATATTGGCAAACCTTCAAAAACTACCTGGTCAGCTTAGCGATTGGCCCTTAAAGAAACACAAAACAATTAAATTTTAATATCATGTGAGAAAAAACTAGCCTAGTCAAGTCAGCAAGGAAAGAAACTATAAAAATCCACCAAACAGTCCAAGGAATTTGGGCAGTTCTGCCAGAATTCCAAAGAAGGGGAAATGTCTTCTTTCATGCAACACCTATCCAAAAACAAATGCTAAAACTATACCAGCAAATTACCAATCCTAGTCAGCAACTGTAGAGTTAAAAACCTGAGCAGTTTTCAAGAAAAAAAACATCTAATAATGTGTGTAGGAATACTGAAAGTACTAATTTTATCTAGCAAGCAGTGCTTTCTTTTGAGGAATGTGTCTGCACCCAAGCATTGTGATTTACTTTTTCACCCCCTCCCCTTTTGTGATGGTCAAAGACAGCACAATGCATTGTTTCTTAAAGGCTATAGAGAGGGGAGGAAAGGTGTTAAATGTCAACACTGTAGGACAGTAAAGACAAAACAAGTCTAAGAAGCAACTACTGAAAATGGCCTGTGAGAGACATTCTTGCGAGAGAAAATAAGCCTGCATTCAAGCTTTCAAACATATTGTTCAAATGTAAAACAAATAAAAACTAATGACCTAATAAGGCTCTCCAAAAGTCAAAGAGGTTGGGAACTGTGTGACAAATACTGAATTTTTGTAGGTAAATTTGTTTTGCTTACATTGGATCACGTGAATGGAATAAGTTAGGAGATTAACAGTTTTCAGATGTGTTAACATGTTTCTACAATCCAATGTTAAATATTTTGGAGGTACCATATGACAAAATATCCAAGCGGTACAAAGACATAACCCCCGCTACAGCATGCCACATTACTAAGGATATGCTACTATATAGTTTTGACATTAGGTACTCTGAGGTACATTTAATTTTCAAAGTTTTTAAAGTTTACATTTGATCTCATTCACATTGCACACATTTTGTAACGTTTTATTTACTATATTCAAAAATTACATATGTCAAGTACATTTGTATATTTTTTGCATTTTTTTTATGTTTACCAGATTTTACGTTCTTTATTTTATGTGCATCAAGGAAAAATAGATCCTTTATTCCTTTTTTATTTATTTTTGTAAACGTGTGTGGTTTTCATTGTGTTCATATCACGTGTGCCAGGATAAACAAGGTGGTTATTTTTTACTTTTTAATATTTTTAATTTAACCTCCTTATTTTAAATTTAAGTATTAAAATTCAGCCTTTTCTCATGTTCATTATTAAAAATAGGTAATTACAAATTATGTAATGTTTTTTCTGGCAGACAAAAAGTTATGTTTTTCCTAAAAAAGTTTGTGTTTTATTTGTGTACACAACACTTTCATTAGGGTAACATTAATAATGATATGAAGTAACAGGGGGGAAAAAAACTAATGAACCAATTATTTGTTTGCATTACATTAGTACATACAGGGGTTGGACAAAATAACTGAAACACCTGGTTGTAGACCACAATAATTTATTAGTATGGTGTAGGGCCTCCTTTTGCGGCCAATACAGCGTCAATTCGTCTTGGAAATGACATATACAAGTCCTGCACAGTGGTCAGAGGGATTTTAAGCCATTCTTCTTGCAGGATAGTGGCCAGGTCACATCATCACGTGATGCTGGTGGAGGAAAACGTTTTCTGACTCGCTTCTCCAAAACACCCCAAAGTGGCTCAATAATATTTAGATCTGGTGACTGTGCAGGCCATGGGAGATGTTCAACTTCACTTTCATGTTCATCAAACCAATCTTTCACCAGTCTTGCTGTGTGTATTGGTGCATTGTCATCCTGATACACGGCACCGCCATTGGATGCACATGGTCCTCCAGAATGGTTCGGTAGTCCTTGGCAGTGACGCGCCCATCTAGCACAAGTATTGGGCCAAGGGAATGCCATGATATGGCAGCCCAAACCATCACTGATCCACCCCCATGCTTCACTTTGGGCATGCAACAGTCTGGGTGGTACGCTTCTTTGGGGCTTCTCCACACCGTAACTCTCCCGGATGTGGGGAAAACAGTAAAGGTGGACTCATCAGAGAACAATACATGTTTCACATTGTCCACAGCCCAAGATTTGCGCTCCTTGCACCATTGAAACCGACGTTTGGCATTGGCACGAGTGACCAAAGGTTTGGCTATAGCAGCCCGGCCGTGTATATTGACCCTGTGGAGCTCCCGACGGACAGTTCTGGTGGAAACAGGAGAGTTGAGGTGCACATTTAATTCTGCCGTGATTTGGGCAGCCGTGGTTTTATGTTTTTTGGATACAATCCGGGTTAGCACCCGAACATCCCTTTCAGACAGCTTCCTCTTGCGTCCACAGTTAATCCTGTTGGATGTGGTTTGTCCTTCTTGGTGGTATGCTGACATTACCCTGGATACCGTGGCTCTTGATACATCACAAAGACTTGCTGTCTTGGTCACAGATGCGCCAGCAAGACGTGCACCAACAATTTGTCCTCTTTTGAACTCTGGTATGTCACCCATAATGTTGTGTGCATTGCAATATTTTGAGCAAAACTGTGCTCTTACCCTGCTAATTGAACCTTCACACTCTGCTCTTACTGGTGCAATGTGCAATTAATGAAGATTGGCCACCAGACTGGTCCAATTTAGCCATGAAACCTCCCACACTAAAATGACAGGTGTTTCAGTTATTTTGTCCAACCCCTGTATGTATTAACCGTGAGAAGCCTAATGACAGATGATAAAATGCAAATGTATTAAGAAGACACTCTAGATCAGGGGTGTCAAACTCATGGCCCGCGGGCCAGATCCGCCAAGTGACTTTTACGGCAAAAGAACGCGGGTAGTAATGTAAACAATAATAATAAATAAAAATAATTATCTTGTAATATATTACCAAAGCATCGTCTGTAAGTAGTGGCGTTTATACTCTCAGTTGTTTGTAAATGTTTAGTGAGTATATCACAGCGTTTTAGTTACAAATTTACCGTAATTAAATACAGTTGTTACCGTTACTATAGCAATTAGTATCTTTACACAAAATTTTTACTCCTTAGCGCTATTTTACGTTTGGTTAAATCTCATATTGTACCAGATGTAACACTCGACTACAGCTGTGTGCTTGTACTGTATTAAGTTCTTTATTGTTTTTATTGTTTGTATGTTTACTTTATTTTGATGCACAGTGTATCACACAGCTGGGAAGCAAATAAAACCGACTGTATTCTGAAGAGAGCTGTCTGTCTGTCTGTCTGTCTGTCTGTCTGTCTAGCTGAGCAAGGGGGATAAACTATTAGAGAGGGCAGAACAATTGTCTTAAAATACACTGTAAAAGCCTACATAAACTGCATCTTTCAAAATGCAGGCTGATTTTGTGACCTGCAAAGTGACACATCCCACCAGTAGATGATGTTAAGAAATATTTACACATAATCCCAAAATGTACAAGAAGATAAGTAAGAAAATTAAGCAGAAGGAGGAAATTTAATGAAAATGAAAACAAGTTTGTGCTTCAGGAAGAGAAAACGGTGCATCTCTTGTGTTATGAGGCTGTGTCTGTGGTAAAGTAGGACAATATAAATGCAGAATTTAGCCTCCAAGAAAAACAACAGACTGTAATCACAGCAGAATCCGTTAGTCGGCCCTTTGAGGGCCACAATAATGCTGATGTGGCCCTCGGTGAAAATGAGTTTGACACCCCTGCTCTAGATGTTGTAAAAACTGTAATGTTGCCCATGCACACTAAGGTTTAGTTACAGTCAGTGTTATAATAATAATTCTTATAACCAGGAAAAATATTATGCATTCAGTCATTTCAAAAAATAAAAAATAACTTACAATATCAGCAAAAAAATCTATAATGGATAACTATGCAGATACTAGTAAACAAACCACATGGATTAACATTTTAAACTTGGGACATGTGAGCACTAATTATGTTATATAATAATATGCTTAACAAAAAAGGTTCGACTATTTTAAACACTAATAAACTTTATTAAATCTGCCTCTAAATTGACACATGTAAACTTAAAATTAATCCAATCAAAAAACTACTGCAAGTACTGGTATTTACTATGTAACTATGCATATGTATAGCATGTATTATTGTACGACATCATTTTGAATGTTTGAATGTTTTAAAAACCAATTGGGCTTATGTAATATGTCTGAGTACAGCCAGGCAATAATTATGACAGGCCTAAAAACAGACACCACCAAACACTAGCAAAGTTCAACAGTGTAACTGTAAATTATGTCTATGAGATGACATTAAATATTTTATATGTGCATAGAGTGAAGCGTGTTCTAATTGTAGGCATGGGATATGTGTTTAATTGATTTTGAACTGACATACAACTAAATACTAAGACGATACAAAGTCATTACCATGTTCTACAGAGCTGCCCACAACTGCTAGTGATTATACAAAGCAGCATTGTATTATGCAGTCACTGTCACTGCACACATTCATTATACAATGGCTATTACAAAGTTGTTCAACAAAAAAAGCTGCTTCCAAGAAATGTCCACAAACTCGAGGTGATTCAAACACAAAAGATGTTTTATGATTGAGGGTAAAAGCGTGGTTTGTTTATTTTTTGGTTTAATGCCATGTTAACACATTGGTTACATTCATGGCAGGATCACTGAAATTTTTATTATTATTTTGTTTTTATTAAGTCATAGTCTTTCTTGTTTCATTTTTGATTTATCTATTTTCATATGTGAGTGCTCAGCTTTATATTTGTGAATAATTGGTTGATTGGGGGGGTTTAACACCATGTCTACACGAAGTTAATAATCATGGCTGAGAGGTGTTTTGTTAAATCTTTAATGTATTCTGTTTTCTATGTTGTGTCACTGCAATTAGAGAATGTGGTTCCACAAAAAGAAAACTCTCTGCCAAACATAATTATTTGGGCAAAATATGAAAAAAGTATTATATGTATACTTAGCAAATGCCACGCATATAATTAAAAGCAGGCTAAACATATATAAAGACATTTAATAACTGATGTGTATAATGTACAAATAAGCTTAGATGAGTTTTTGGTTGTGATTGAGGTTCCAAAGACCTTTAAGCAAGTTGAATACATCAGTGTGCATCTTTTCTTCATTTTGAATCAGAATTCTATACAAAACCAAACTTGATTCACTAAAAGTACTTGGGATGTGGCCATTTTTTTAAACCTGTCAAACAGAGTGAATCAGGGCTCAGACAAAAGATTGTCAAAGTCATCTAAACCTGATGTGATTTTTTTCACTTTTTCCACACAGACCAGTAGATGAACCATGTACAGCGTTTGTAATAATCTTTTTCATATTGTTACTGCAAATAATAATAGTGTGACTTAGTATTACAGAAGTACTGACAATGGCTGCAATATAAAAATGGCAGCAGGAGGAAGTGTTCAAGTGATGTATTTACCACTGGCTCTAAATCAGGTGTACAGGTCACAGTAGAAGTTCCTTGATCTGTGCACTAAATCAGTCAATGGCTTATATTTTAAATTTGCCTGTTTAGGAACCTTTTTTTAAGATCACACAAGAAGATATAAAAGGGCAGTGAATATCAAGAAGCAAATTAAAAAACATATAAAAACTGGAAACAAGTACTGAATTGTTTTTGCCATGTAATGTTTCTGCAGTGCATGTACCCCCTTTAAACGTTCATACCTGGATTCTCTACTTAAACAAATAAAAATAAACAGAGTAAAAGGTAATTAGACAGCACAAATTAACTTCTGGCTATTTTCTCCTTGCAAACATTTTCTTTCCCAGGGTTACATGGCCCTATTTAACTTTTTTATGGGATTCAAATATGATGCTTTTTAAACAATATTTTGAAGTATATCTCTACACTTTTTTATCAAATAATTTTAGCAACCAGTTCTCTGTGTCACCGTTTCAACTGCTTTCAGGTCATCCTGCAACTCTTTTTAAGTGTTGGCATCTCACATTTCTTGCATAGTGCAAGTGCCAGGGAATGATTACATATGGTTTAATGAACATTAAACTTGCAGATCATCAAACCAATTCCACTCACAGGGGAGTTTGGAGTCTTTGCTAGGCCTAGGCATAGTAGTGTGTACTTTTACTTTTGATTTATGTAACTTGCTACTGAGGCCTTAATTTCCTTTGGGATTATTAAAGTATCCATCCATCTATGGCCTGTGTTTTCACTTGAGTTAGCTTTTTCATTCATGTGTTTACATTTTTTAACCCTGAAAACATTAGAAAGCTTGCATATCCCATAATTGATGCTTTTGGCATAAAACCTTCTCAACCAATGACATATTTCCTAAAAAAACAAGTGTGTGTACATTTACTTTTTGACATATAATAGGTACAAAGCCAAATGGAATTCTGTGTAAGTGTAAAAATACGCAGCATATGTGTAAACAGAAATGTGGTTGAATATCTAGAGAAATCATAAAAAGTGAAAAGAAAAGGCTATCAATGAATTTTGCAAATTCAAAAGGCAGCTGTAATCTTTATACATTTAGTTATTTTTACATTTTTAAGAACAGCCCCACGTAAAACTATGTCTAGAAGATTTGGGGATACTAGATTGGATTTGCTGTTAAAAAAGATTTTGTACAATAATTTACCAAAAATGCTATATAACATTTACTTATGACTTAACATTTTCAGTAAAAATGGACAGGTCTGTAAATTTTAAAGTACCAAACTAATCACACAAGTCTTTTCAATTCTGATTATACAAAAACAGTTTATAAAAGTATATAAAAAGTACTAATCTTAAAAGGTGAAACCTGATGTGGTTTCTCCTGTGCGGAACATAGTGACCTTACTCTACCCATTTCCAAACACCTATACCATAGAACATTTTACACACTGTTTCATCATTTAAGTAGCTAACATATCCTTAACCAAACATAAATAAAGAACCATGTATCGCAGAGGTTCCTTTTCCGACGCTAGATGTGGTAGTAGTGTTAACTACATTCAGTAGTACTAACTGGCTGACTAGCCACAGCGGATCTTACCAGGCTAGCCGGCTAGCACACAGCAGTAGCTACTAGCAAGCTAACATGTATCTCGGTATTCGTTTAGCTCTTCGGTTACCCATAAGCGAAAAGCTTACCGGTTATATATCGCAGGCATTTCTAAATATCAGTACAAATCGAATAGTCACTTACAGAGAGAATTTAAAAGTACACAGCAGTATAAATAGTATTTGAGGAAGAGTTTACCTGTCAGTCTGATTTTGATGCTTGACCCGTTTCTTCGAGTCGCAGGATTCGACATCCCTTCTGAAAAATACCGCACTAACTTTCTCTCAGGAGAGTCCCCAGCGCTACTTAAAGCGAACTTTAATATTTAAAAAACACAATCCAGCAAACGTATCGTTCATTTGTGTGTTTCTAAGGGAAAGAGTAAAATAATACAATTCTTGTCGAACAAACCCCCCGGTCGCTCGCACACTGAAGAACATAAGCTAAATTTTCGAGCTCGACGGCGCTCTGACATCACGCTAGTGCCCGACAAATACGTGCACGCCCCCGAGAACCGCGCCAGCATCCGGTATATCCCTTGGAATCTGGCTACATTCCAAACAGTTCGCTATTTAACCTGTAGTGCACTACAAAGGGTGCGTGTTAATTTAACACACTATGTAGTGCACTCACAGAGGAGGTAAAAAGGCATTTGGGATGCAAGCTTTAGTCTTTAGCGAACGTGTTTAAAGATGTGTTTGAACAAAGAGGATATAAAACCTCTGAAAAATGCATTATAGCTCAGAATATTAAAATGTATTATTTATGTGATGTTTTGTGCATCACAGTTACCAACAATAAAACATTAAATACTGTAAAACAACATAAACATTTAGGTTAAGATTTGGTACATAAAATGCATAAAAATGCATTTCTTACATTTCTTCATAAAGCTAAATTGTATACGCATTAATTTATTATTTATTATAGCATTGTTATATATATATATATATATATATACTATATATATATATACTGTATGTGTGTGTGTGACTTTAAGTCATTATTATCTTATTATCTTATTATCTTATTAATATTATCTTATTATTATCTTATTCAGGTTAATTTTATGGCTGAATTGTTCACTACAAAAATGAACTTGAACTGCTTAGTTTTAAAATGTCCAGCTTAACTACCTTTTAAAGGTATCATTTTATAACTACAAAACATATTGATAATATTTACCCATTAAGTCCTGATAAAGTTCTCAAAGAGAAATATTTAATATTTTTAACATTGTAAAAAATGTAGGCAAATTTTAGCAATTATTTAAGTTTTTTTGTAAATGCTGACAAAAATACACGTAACAAATATCAGAGCAGTTATAATTCACCTGGCTGTGCATTACGAGGGAACTTAATTATAGACTGGTCTTTTTCTTAAGAGGGTTAAAAGGTCATGGTTACAAGGGTTGTACACACATTAAGAGACATGACTTGACATGACCATAATTATTGGAATTTAAGGTAGCATAGTGGCACAACTAGTCCAAGGTTCTATTTCTAGGTTCTATGTCCTGATATCCTAGGTTCCTGTCTGGCTTTTGGTTACTATCTAAGGTGTTTGTGCATGTTTCCTTTTTAATATATATAGTGTACTCTTTTGCTTATATTTTCAATATTAAACCAAATCAGTAATCTAACTGTTAACAAACTATATTAACTGGTAATTCCTACAGATACAGTGTATCACAAAAGTGAGTACACCCCTTACATTTCTGCAAATATTTTATTATATCTTTTCATGGGACAACACTAAAGAAATAAAACTTGGATATAACTTAGAGTAGTCAGTGTACAGCTTGTATAGCAGTGTAGATTTACTGTCTTCTGAAAATAACTCAACACACAGCCATTAATGTCTAAATGGCTGGCAACATAAGTGAGTACACCCCACAGTGAACATGTCCAAATTGTGCCCAAAGTGTCAATATTTTGTGTGACCACCATTATTATCCAGCACTGCCTTAACCCTCCTGGGCATGGAATTCACCAGAGCTGCACAGGTTGCTACTGGAATCCTCTTCCACTCCTCCATGATGACATCACGGAGCTGGTGGATGTTAGACACCTTGAACTCCTCCACCTTCCACTTGAGGATGCGCCACAAGTGCTCAATTGGGTTTAGTCCATCACCTTTACCTTCAGCTTCCTCAGCAAGGCAGTTGTCATCTTGGAGGTTGTGTTTGGGGTCGTTATCCTGTTGGAAAACTGCCATGAGGCCCAGTTTTCGAAGGGAGGGGATCATGCTCTGTTTCAGAATGTCACAGTACATGTTGGAATTCATGTTTCCCTCAATGAACTGCAGCTCCCCAGTGCCAGCAACACTCATGCAGCCCAAGACCATGATGCTACCACCACCATGCTTGACTGTAGGCAAGATACAGTTGTCTTGGTACTTCTCACCAGGGCGCCGCCACACATGCTGGACACCATCTGAGCCAAACAAGTTTATCTTGGTCTCATCAGACCACAGGGCATTCCAGTAATCCATGTTCTTGGACTGCTTGTCTTCAGCAAACTGTTTGCGGGCTTTCTTGTGCGTCAGCTTCCTTCTGGGATGACGACCATGCAGACCGAGTTGATGCAGTGTGCGGCGTATGGTCTGAGCACTGACAGGCTGACCTCCCACGTCTTCAACCTCTGCAGCAATGCTGGCAGCACTCATGTGTCTATTTTTTAAAGCCAACCTCTGGATATGACGCCGAACACGTGGACTCAACTTCTTTGGTTGACCCTGGCGAAGTCTGTTCCGAGTGGAACCTGTCCTGGAAAACCGCTGTATGACCTTGGCCACCATGCTGTAGCTCAGTTTCAGGGTGTTAGCAATCTTCTTATAGCCCAGGCCATCTTTGTGGAGAGCAACAATTCTATTTCTCACATCCTCAGAGAGTTCTTTGCCATGAGGTGCCATGTTGAATATCCAGTGGCCAGTATGAGATAATTGTACCCAAAACACCAAATTTAACAGCCCTGCTCCCCATTTACACCTGGGACCTTGACACATGACACCAGGGAGGGACAACGACACATTTGGGCACAATTTGGACATGTTCACTGTGGGGTGTACTCACTTATGTTGCCAGCTATTTAGACATTAATGGCTGTGTGTTGAGTTATTTTCAGAAGACAGTAAATCTACACTGCTATACAAGCTGTACACTGACTACTCTAAGTTATATCCAAGTTTCATGTCTATAGTGTTGTCCCATGAAAAGATATAATGAAATATTTGCAGAAATGTGAGGGGTGTACTCACTTTTGTGATACACTGTAGGTTAAAGTCACTGTTATTATTAACATCCGTAAAGTTTTAAAACTGCATGTCCTTTATTTTGAAGAACAAAGATAAAAAATTGCTGTGATATTCACAATGTTAATTAAATCAGTGGCCTGGCCTAAAACATTTGCCCACTTTTTTTCAACAGAAAATAAACAATAAACAATAAACAATTTATTTAGGCCTAAAAGTAACTGCACATTAAAACATGCCATAATAACCTGCAATTTATAAAGCACGCTATCTGCACATTACGCTATCTGTCAGGTAAAGTTTTCAAGGCTTTCCTCATTCATAAATGATCGATAGTAAAAATGGGCCATTAAAATGTCAAAATTGCCACAGCCACAGCCACACACACACACACACACACACACACACACACACACATTTTACAGAAGTATTTAATTCAGTTTTAATGAGAAAATCTGTCAAAACAGCATCTGAAAAACACAAAACAGGTTATTTTGTTTACATGCTAGTCAGAGCTATTCAGTTAATCAAAAACCTTTGCTGACAAGCATAAAATGATTTAGATCATTGATTTCCTAGACTGGATCAGCGAAAATACAGTAAAGATGGACCAGATTTTGAAACGATCAGAAACAACTGTTGGGTCTGACACTGCCTAAAACTTTTAATTAAATGAAAATTAGTAAGTCATGAATGCCATTCCATCTGTAAGACTGTAAAAAACCTTCTGTCCATACAATCTCGATCAAGAGATGGTGATATTTAAGAACATAAGGGCAGTAAAACATTTATCTTAGTCAGGGTCACTGTGGATCTGGAGCACATCCTGGAAGCACTGGGTGTACTCGGTGCATCACGGAAAATCTCACATTCACTTCTCTCACATTTACAAAATCTCATTTACATTTATGGTTATAACACCTTGCACAACTGTGTGTTTAAAAGTCTATGAACTTTCAAGACAGGATTATTGCATAATCAATATCATAAATGTTCTTCTTCTTCCTTCTCTTTCGGCTTTAGTAACCAGAGGTGAAAATTGAACCTATTTCACTGGAGCTAAGCAGCACCAACTATACCTGATGGTCTTTCTAGCAGCCCCAAAAATTTAATTGTTATGCTCAAAATGTTTTTTCTTCTCTTGAATACGTTTGAATACTTTTATTTAACTTAAAAAGAAAATATGTCCAATGTTTCATTTAACAACTTAATTGTACTTTGTAAATATAAACACATTTAGAATTTGATGCCTGCAACACACTTCAAAAAGAGGCAAAACAAGAGGGAAAAGTTCAAGTGTTTTGAAACATTCCACAAAAAGCAGGTGAAATGGTAACAGCTGAAGGAATCATGATTGGGTATGAAAGGAGAATCTACTAATGGCTCAGCCTTTAGAAACAATGATAAGTCACGATTCACCACTTTGTAACAACCTTCATCAGAGAATTGTCAATCAGTTAAAAAAAACATTTCTCAACGCAAAATGGCAAAGAATTGAGACTTTTACCACACAAAATATTATAAAAACAGGGATTCAGGGATTCCAGAAAAATCTCAGTCTTTACATGGCAAGGACATATTTTCCTGTAAAGTTCATGGTTCTTTAAACAAGACAATGCCAGGCCTCAGGCTTTGTAGACACAGAGTGTGTGTGCTTCACTGGCCTGCCTGCTGTCCAGATCTGTATGGAGCATCATAAAGAGAAGAATCAGACAATGGTGATCACAGACTCTTGAGAAGCTGAAGTCTTGTATCAAGCAAGAATGGAGAAAAACTATACTTGCAAAACTGCAACAATTAAACCATTAGAAAGTCTCATTAATAGGAAATGTTGCATTCGCTGCTATAAATTGCCCCTAGGTGTGGGAAAACAGGTGAGTTTGTGTGATGTAGAAAGAATCTGCTCTTTGCTAATATGGCCTAAGAACTGAGCAACCATATATTAAACAGCTATGTAAACAGAATACTTACAGAAAAACTGGCTAAGATTAACGCTTTGGTAAATGTTTTAATTAACTAAAGTATCGACATGACTCAACTGTGCCACCTTCTGGAAATAAATAAACATTTACTAGTTAACTGTGTGTTCTGTAATTATTGGTTGGCAAACTAACCGACTTGCTAAATAAATAAATGATAATGACAGAACTGTAAATCATTAGTTTGTAGTTGTAATTAGTTAACTGTATTCTGTAAATATAAAAAAAAAACAGTAAAATGTGAACCCTGTAACACATAAAAAAGTTGGGACAGAGAGGCAAAATAAGACTAAGGTATTACAAGTAACATTGTTCTGGAAGGTTCCACAGTTAGCAGTTTAACTGGTAACAGGTGAGGTTATCAAGATTGAGTATAAAAGGAGCATCCACCAAAGGTTTAGTCTTTGCTGTATGGTTCGTGTTTTACCACAGAGAAGTGTAAGTCAGTGCAAGATTGCAAAGAATTTAGTCCTTCACCATCTACAGCTCATAATTTAATGAAAAGATTTAAGGAGTCTTGGTGTATAAAGGCCAAGAAAATTGCTGCAGAATGTGCATGACTATTAGCAATAACCCTTAGATGTTACTGTTTGAGAAACCATCAT